>NW_006288013.1:2301414-2304990 GCF_000327345.1 Myotis davidii | reverse complement strand
AAAGAGACCATATTACCTAAGGGATGTGGCCTTGCCCACGGCCCTGTGTACAGGCTCCCTACGCGGAGAACATATTATGGGAAGACCTTTCCTTGACCCATCTCTCGTGGGCGCCTGTGCCACCAGGCTTTCCTGGCTTTAACGGGGGACCCTTACCCAGTAGGGAAGATTCTGAGACCCCCAAGGCCATACTCACTCTAGAGATGAATCATGATGGGCAGTTTTGAAGCCTGCACTGCTCATCACCCCTTGGGAAGTAGTGGCTTGAGGTGTTTTGCCCTGGATCTCACCCCAAGGAGGTCCATGGTCTGGCTCTAACCAGACACAGTACTACAGGGGAAGGCCATCTCCTTCAGAGCAGTGTCTCAGGGATGGACACTTAGTCCAAGGGCATTGTTATGGTTCAGAGCACTCTAGGGCTCCTCACTGTACACTGCTTTCCAAAACCCTGGTCTGCTTCCTCTAGCAGCACTTCCTCAGGGCCGGCAAATCTTCATCCTCCAATAGAAGATGGTCAGAGGGTATCTGGAGTTGTGGCTAGTGAGGAAGGTGGGTGAAGTGGGGCAAAGCCAGAACAAAATGTGGTAGATTTACAGAGGATGGAAGAGGGCTAACCTTGGTTCTGAAGACAGATCCCAAAGGGGAATCCTAATGATTTCATGAGTGTCTGGTCTCTCAAGGTGACTATTTTGAAAGAGAAAATACCTATTTGGGTGAGAAGGACCAGAATATAGAACCAATACCAGAAAATGGGAGTGGAAGGGCAGATTTTGGCTCAATATAAGAACATTCTAACAGCCAGCACTAGCCAACCACAGCAGGGCCTACCTTAGGGATGATGAGCTTCCTGTCACTGGAGGTATGTAAGCAGGGATAGGTGATTGCTTGGAGGTACTGGGGAAAGGAACTGGTCCCCAAATGTCCTGGGGTATGCTTGGGTGAGGGAGGACTAAGCGACTGTTGAATTATTTTCCAACCCTGAGAGTCCATAATATATTTGTTTAAAATAACTTGTCCCAGTGATACCTTAAATTCTTGGGGAAAGGATTACAAAAGTCAGGTAACAGGCCATAATATGAGGTGCCGTTCATTGCACTGGCTCCAGATTTTCAAGCCTTCACAGGGACAGAAGCCCGTTTCTGAAGCCAAAAATCTCCCAATGCTTAGAGTTGATCCAGTCACAAGGGATATTCCCCATCTTCTGACCCTGCGTGGATGCTCACTCCTCTAGGCCAGCGGTCACCAACCTTTTGGACCTCACGGACCACTGGTTGGTGACCGCTGCTCTAGGCCATGCCACAGCTCAAATCTCTCCCCCAGTGGGGCTAATACAGCTTTGAGAACATACCACTTTTCCAAGCCAGTTAAACGTGGTCGCCCTTGGGCAAACAAATCCACGTCCTGGCTGCATCCTCAGATGGAGGAGCAGGAGTGATGGGGACCTCTGGGTAGTTTATCCTGGGAAACTGAAGGGAGCATCTTGTTCTCACCTCATTCCCTTATTCAGATGGGTAAGTGAGGCACTGCTTAGTCATACAGAGAGAGGTGGAGTCCATGTCAGAAGTGCTGCTCCTCTGTCTAGCCAGAAAGTCCTCCTGTGCCCTCCTTGAGGACACATCAGCAGACTTTTCACTTGTCATAACAGACTGCCCATCTCCAGCTCAAAATGGCAAGAAAACAGGTGGTTCTGTTGAGAGGACACATGGATTCCTACAACTAGACTGCATCATTGGGGGAATCAAGTCCTGCTACGTGATTAATAGATTAGTAGAGTGGCCTGGCTCACACCATTGGTGAGACGCTCTGACATGGACCTTCTTGGCAATCCCCCTCCAACGTGGCCGGGGTCCTTTTACCTGTACCGTATTAATCGAATAATCTTATTGTTCATAAAATCTAGAGCGTGCGGGTGAGAGGAATCGATGCAGAAGCCGTCACTTAGAGCGATTTTCAGCACTTCCTCCACGAAGACCTGGAAACTATTGATCTGCTTGTTGGCTGGCACCACCCAGAGCCTCTTGAGGTTCTGCTTGGTGTACTCCTCCTCTGGCAGGCCCTCCACATTGGCCACCCAGTCCAGAGTCAGGTGGTTGGGGTCCTGCAAGTGACTGGTGATGGAGGAGAGACTGCCATTAGAGCAGTAAACGAGCTTGGAGCCGAGGAGCTTGAGGAAGAGGCAGGAGGTGCTGAAGATGTCGGCATTGAAGACCTCCATGCTGGAGGAGGAGAGGCTGTAGATCTGCGGTGCCTCGCGCACGGTGAAATGGACCGTCTGCACTCGCTGGTTCAGGGTGATGTTGAGCATGGCATTCTTCTCCGCCTTGGAGAGCTCCACCTCCTTCTCCTGCAGCGCCTCAATCAGGGGCTGCACCTGGTAGAAGTCGGCCTCCCTGCGGAGCAGGCCCATCTCCTGGAAGTCCTCGGGCAGGTCCAGGTGGGAGGTCCGCAGGAAGTTGAGGATGTAGCGGAACACTTTGCCATCACGGTCAATGAAGCAGTTGCCCTGGCTGTCCCTCTTGGTGGGCATCTTCCCGCTGAACATGGCACCTAGCATGGAGTCGGGGAAGCTGGTCAAGGTTGCCAGTGAGGTTGTGTAGAGCTTTCCGCCGACATTCAGTGTGATGGGGTCGGACATGGCAGAAGACCCGGGTGCCGGGAAGTAGTCCTAGAGAGGGAGAAAAGTGAGAAACGACCGTTACCCAACCACAGCTCTGAGACTTATACTCCTAGTATTCCTTCTGCTGTACCAATGTTGCCTTCTTGTTTAATTTTTTATTTTTATCTCAAAAAATTTACAACAAATGGCTGGGATCAGTGCCATTTCCATCTATCTACCAGACCCAGATGGTTCACTCGGCCCTTTGGACTCTAAATGACACCCTTTTCTGGACTCTCATCCTCCCGTAACAAACTGCCTTGCCATGAAGGTGCGCTTGGCTCCAGGTGCCTGCCCTTTCCTGTCATGGCGGCACCCCAGCCTCCTTTGAAACTTTCTTGGATCTCAGTGCAGATGTGGAGTCTGCCACCGAGCACCCTTCCCAAAGTCTCTTGACCTACTTTTTAACAGAGCCTCCCCACCCGACTGATCTCATGGCCTCCAGCATCTCCTTCAACCCGAAGTCTTACATTCTAAACCTTCTCCTTAAGGTTTTAGAAAGCAGGGGGGTGGCGTGGGGGGCGGGGGGTGCCGTCTCTGCTTCCAACATGATACTTTCCCAAGAGCCAGTCTATGGGACAGATTCAGCAGTCTTTCCCTGATGTGAGCGGCATAGAGAGGAATTGACTCCAGTACTGACCTTGAGAAGAGCCCAGGTTGGTGGGGGAGACTGAGGCAAGAAGCAGTGAGGGTGCAGTGCCAGGGGAGATGTACCAGGCACTATGGGAGTAGGTTGTGAATGAGTCCTTGACACACTTGCTATCCAGATGGGAAAACAGAAGTCTGAGGAGGGACTTCTCCAACATCACTCAGCAGGGGTGGTGGGGAGGCCAGAGTACTTCTCATCACGTCTGCCTTCTGAGGAGGCTGCGCCGAGACCCCCTTATTCTAGGGGACAGAGCCCACCACTCTGAGGATGG
>NW_006288013.1:2281995-2301388 GCF_000327345.1 Myotis davidii | reverse complement strand
GGGTGGGGGGGTTGCCCTCGTGATTGCTTCCCTGTCTAGTGGGGCACTTTGATACAGCAGAAAGGCATTAGCCATCTGGAGCAGTGGTTCTCAACCTCCCTAATGCCGCGACCCTTTAATACAGTTCCTCATGTTGTGGTGACCCCCAACCATAAAATTATTTTCGTGGCTACTTCATAACTGTAATTTTGCTACTGTTATGAATCATAATGTAAATATCTGATATGCAGGATGTATTTTCATTGTTACAAATTGAATATAATTAAAGCATAGTGATTAATCACAAAAACAAGATGTAATTATATCTGTGTTTTCCGATGGTCTTAGGTGACCCCTGTGAAAAGGTTGTTCGACCTCCAAAGGGGTCGCGACCCACAGGTTGAGAACTGCTGATCTGGAGTGTTGGAAGAGGAACAAGCTGATGATGAAGTTATAAAATCGTCAGCAGCAGCCTGAAGTAGATGGGCTGTGAGACAGTGGGGAGTTCCAACAGAGATGGGTGGGGTGAGGAAGGGACAGCTGCTGTGTGGGGAAGATGCAGCTGGGGAAGATGCTTGGTCTCGGGGCTGAGTCTGGCCAATTCTCTCCAGAAGGCTCAGGCAGGAGCCCTGGAATAGGCTACTCCCTTCCTCATTGCCTTTTCTTTCTAGGTAGTAATTTGTATATTCTAGTTTTCAGTCTCTCTTTGACTTAAGGCTCTGTGAAGTGGCTCAGCTGAGAGGCTAGGCTGTCTTTCCTGACAGTTCTGTGGGCCACAGACCACAAACCTCTGGGCATTAGTGCCAAAGACCTCAGCACTGGGGGTGGAGGAGAGAGATAACAGCCACAGACATACCTGGGGACCTTTGGGTGGGCACCCAAACTACTATTTTTCTTGCAAAAGCAACAGCACTTGTCTTCCTGTCGCCTGCCCTCCCCGCGCCTCCCCAGCTGTGTGGCTCCCAGGGAAGTGTCTAGCAGGGGTGGGCAAACTTTTTGACTCGAGGGCCACAATGGGTTCTTAAACTGGACCGGAGGGCCAGAACAAACGCATGGATGGAGTGTTTGTGTGAACTAATATAAATTCAAAGTAAACATCATTACATAAAACGGTATGGTCTTTTTTTTATTTTTAGTTTTATTCATTTCAAACGGGCTGGATCTGGACCGCGGGCCGTAGTTTGCCCACGGCTGGGCTAGCTGCACAGTCAGTAGGGGCAGAGGCTGGTTGGAAGGCAGGTCTCCTGGGGTGCTCTCTGTGGTATTCTCTCCATGCCCATGAGTCACAGAACCCAGTCCTTCAAGCCCCTATTTTCCAGTGGCAGCGCCATGTTGTCCACCATCGTAAAAGCTCAGGCCCCACTGGGAAAGGCGCAGTGACACACGGGGCAGGAACTGGCACCTCTGGGGGTGAGGAGCTTCGTGAGTGTGGCAGAGCGTTTGTGGTCACGTGGGGATGAGCTAACGTCACTGAGCTACAGCCCAGTGTTTACCCAGCTGCCTCCTGGACATCTCCACTTGAATATACCAGAGGCACCAGCAGCCTAACAGAATTCCTCTTTCCCCAAATCTGCTCTGAACTTTCTCGGCTACCCAGCTGTCTGACCCTGGGAGGCAGTCCTGACTTCTCATCCGTAAAGTTTTCCTGACTATCTCCTCAAACCCATTCCTATAGCTACTTCTAGAGCTCAGGCCTTATCCCCTCTCCCCGTACATCCTCACTTGGCTCTTTCTGCCCACCTTCCATTTTAGTCTGCAGATTGATCTTCCTGAAACACTGCTGCCAGCCCAAATGACTTTGCTTTTTCACTCTCACCTCTAACCCTGTCCCTCTCCCTACTCTATGCTCTGTCACGCTAGGCACCACAGCACACACCCTCAGAGTCACCTGCCTTGCTTTTGCTCTCCTTACACCCCTCTTCTCCACTTTCTCTGCTGTCCACCTTTAAGGCCCTGCCTATAAGTCACTGCCTCTCTGTAAGGCTGTCCCCACATCTCCAGCAGGTTAATAGCTCTTTCCTTGAGGCTTCAAGTTTCCCTGAACAGCCCTCTACAGCAATGTCCACCATTCCATCATGTTATGCTCTGCTTTGCACATGGCCCTCCTTCCTGGCTTTTTCAAGATGCAGATCACTTGACATCCATATGTGAACAAAGGACCTTAACCCATACTTGCACCACACACAAACAACTCAAAATGGATAAGGAACCTAGGTGTAAAATCATCTTAAAACTATGAAACTCATAGGAGAAAAATCTTTGTGATCTTTGGGTTAGGCAAAGATTTCTTAAATAGGACCCAAAGGTACAAACCATAAAAAAACTGGCAAATTGGACTTTCTCCAAATGAAAACCTCTTCAAAAGACACTGTTAAGAAAGTGAAAATAAGACAAAGACTGGGAAAAAATACTTGCAAAATACTTATCTGATAAAGGATTGTTAACCGGAATATAAAAAGAACTCTCAAAACTCAATAAGAAGAAAACAGACAACCCAACTTAAAAATTGTGTAAAAAATAAAGTTGAACAAACACTTCAACAAAGAAGGTACACAGATGATAAATACATGAAAAGATGCTCAACTTCATTGGTCATTAGGGACATGAAGATTAAAACCACAATAAGATACTGCTACATAACTATTAAAATGGCTCAAGTAAAAAATCTGACGATGCCTAATGCTGATGAATACACAGAGCAACAGAATCCCCAAGACATTACTGGTGAGAATGCAAAATGGCACAACTGCTGTGGGAAATAGTTTGGCATAGAGCTCTCATAATCCCACTCATAGTTATTTATCCCAAAGAAATGAAAACCTATGTCTATGTAAAAACCTGTATATGAATGAGTAAAGCAATTTTATTCATATTTGCCCAACCTGGAAACAACTAAAATGTAAATGGATAAACAAATTGTGAGATATCCATACAAGAGAATATGACTCAGCAATATAAAGGAACTAGCTACAACACCTACCACAACATAGAAAAATCTCAAAAGCATTATGCCAAGTGAAAAAAGCCAGCCGCAAAAGGTTACACGGTGTGTGATTCTATTTATATAATATCCTGGGAAAGGCAACACCATAGAGATAGAAGTCAGATAAGTGACTTCTAGGGGCTGGGTTGGGGAGAAGAGTGGCTACATAAAGGCAGTTCCCAAATTCAAGCAAAGAAGGTGGGATTCACATCCAAAGCTCTGTCTCCCCAAAAGTAAGCTTAGTCATTGTTTATGTACACTATTTGGTTAATTATATGTTGATCTCTCCTTTGCAGTTAGCTAAACTTATCCTGTTGGGTTAGGGTCAAGCTCCTCTAGTTACAACTGCATCTGCAAATTACTGTGATACATTTTGACATTGAGCAAGAATAGCATTTAGTAAGAACTGCCCCGACCTTCATGCCCTTGTCCTATCTGACAAGCATGAGGGAATATTTCGGAGTGATGGAAATAATCTATTGTCTTGATATGTGGCCAAATGATTTTATAAAGATTTTAAAGATTAGTATAACTGTATACCTAAAAAGGGTAAATTTTAAAAAAAATATATTTTATTGATTTTTTACAGAGAGGAAGGGAGAGAGATAGAGAGTCAGAAACATCGATGAGAGAGAAACATCGATCAGCTGCCTCCTGCACATCCCCCACCGGGGATGTGCCCGCAACCCAGGTACATGCCCTTGACCGGAATCGAACCTGGGACCCTTCAGTCCGCAGGCCGACGCCCTATCCACAGAGCCAAACTGGTTAGGGCTAAAAAGGGTAAATTTTACCAAATATAAATGATGCCTTAATAAACTTGAAAAAAATCAAGATTGTGTCATGAAATCCATACAGTGGATTATGACCATTATATATGTATATTGTGAAACTTTTGTTTTAGTTGTGTGTGTGTGAACTAGATTGTGACATAAAGTACATCTGCATCCTTTGGGTTGTGATAAAAATTGTTTTTGAAAACCACTGTCTAGTTCAGCGGTCGCCAACCTGTGGTCCGTGAGGTCCGAAAGGTTGGCAACCGCTGGTCTAGTTTGTGATCTCCTTGAGAGCAATGCCACATCTTATATTCCCTACCTAGCACACAGTAGGTGCTGTGTAGCATTATGGAGGGGAGGAGGATGCAGCAGGGAGGTCCTGAGAGGGGAGAAATGAAAATTTACTGAGGGTTTTACTACATCCAAGGCCTTTACACTTATCGGTCCTTTTAAATATATTTTTATTGATTTCAGAGAGGGAGAGGGAGATAGAAACATCAATGAGAATCATTGATCAGCTGCCTCCTGCACGCCCCTTATTGGGGATCGAGCCCGCAACCTGGGCATGTGCATGACCTCCTGGATCATATGTTGACACTCAACCACTGAGCCACACCGGCCAGACGTATAAGCCCTTTTAATTATTACAGCAGTCCTACAATGTAAGCATCATTCTCCTTGTTGGCAGATAGGAAACTGAGACTCCGAAAGACTGGTGACTTGCTAAGGAACACAAACAATTCTCTTCCCCCTGTACAGGCCACTAAGAGTGGTAATAGCAAAAAGGAAGCTATCATAGCTTTAACCAGTTTGAAAGTCCCTGCATTTTTAAAATACTGCTCTGCAGCCCTGGCTGGTGTGGCTCAGTTGGTGGGAGTGTTGTCCCATATACTGAAGGGTCATGGGTTCAATTTCCGGTTGGGGTACATGCCTCGGTTGCAGATTCAATCCCTGGCGCTGGCCGGGGTGCGTGTGGGAGGCAACAGATCAATGTTTCCTCTCTCACATCTCTCTCTCTTCCCCTTCCCCCTCTAAAAATCATTAAAAATGTCATTGGGTTCGAGTCCCACCTGGGGTGCCAAAAAAAAAATGCCATTGGGTGAGGATTAAATACACAAAAATAAATGCTCCTCTGCAGCTTGCTTGGCAAGACAATAGTCACCACTTGCTGAATATACACCTCCTGTTTTTATAATGTGAGGGGCCTCACATAACACTTCGTAGCATTTTATTTTTAATAAAATATATATATATAAATTTACAGAGCATTATAATACTGTGCTTAATGCTTTATATCCTTTCCCTCACTTGATGTCTCCACAAGCATCCTGTGAGACAGATACTATCACTTCCATTTTACAGATGAGGAAACTGAGACTCAGAAAGGTTCAGTCAATGGAGGAACTGGCATCTGAATCCAGGTCAGTGTGAGTCCAACACCTCTGGTCAGTTCTCCATCCCACCACGGGTCCCAGTGTGAGTGAGAGTGCACACTCCCTTATTCTGTCTAGGCCAGACTGGGGTAGGGTCCTTTGACAGCTAGTCCACTGCCAACCTGGGCTCTGCCCACTTGCATCTTGAGGACATGGGGATGGGATCCCAGGATGGCCCAGAGCCCCTCCATAGCTGACATAGGGCAAGTCCACTGAGATTCTAGACCAGGGGTGGGCAAACTTTTTGACTCGAGGGCCACAATGGGTTCTTAAACTGGACCGGAGGGCCAGAACAAAAGCATGGATGGAGTGTTTGTGTGAACTAATATAAATTCAAAGTAAACATCATTCCATAAAAGGGTATGGTCTTTTTTTTTCAATAGTTTTATTCATTTCAAACAGGCCGGATCCGGCCCACGGGCCGTAGTTTGTCCACGGCTGTTCTAGACCCTTCTATTGCAAAGGCATCTCATGATGTGTAATGACAAAGGAGCAAAACATGAAAAGCCAGGTTTTTAAAAGCCAGATTAGAAAAGATGTCTGCAAATGCAAACTGAACCAGGTAAAGAAATCCCACCACTGTGTCTGAATGAATAGTTTTCTTAAGCAGGAGACTTTCCAAATGTACCTCTCAACTTGAAAAGAACCAAGAAAAAGATCAGCCCCAGCCCCTCTCTGAGAAGACCACTGGTGTTAAACCAGGAAATCATACCATGCTGATCATCAGACCATCTGACCTGGCCAGAAAGGCCAGGCGGCCTGGGAACTTGGAGTTGAGGCTGGAATTCTTGCCTTCCTGAGAGGGTCTGTGGTCCAAACAAGAGGGGGCTTAAGGCCCAGCCTGGCACCACATGAGGGCAATTCCAGTCTAGGGCCTAAAAATCACCTGGTTGCAACCTCTAATTGTGACACAGAAAATGAAATTCTTTAAGAGGAGATGTCCTATAAGGAAGGGCAGCCAAGACATTGCTCTAGAGGCCTATCATCAAAGAGAGTCAGCATTTTCTGAGCACCGAGGTCCCAGGCTAAGTGAGACATTTCTCTTATTTCATTAAAACTATGTCCCAGGCCCGGGCCAGTTGCTCAGTGGTTAGAGGGTTGGCCTGCAGACAGAAGGGTCTTGGGTCTGATTCCAGTCAAGGGCACATAACTCGGTTGCACGCTCAATCCCCTGGTCGGGGTGCATGTGGGAACCAGTCAGCGTGTCTCTCTCACATCGATGTTTCTGTCTGTCTTTCCCCCTCCTTTCCACTCTAAAAATCAATGAAAAAAAATATCCTCACATGAGGAAAATAAATAAATAAATATCTATGGTCCCCACAGGCCTCATGAGGGACACAGCTTATGTTTGGGGATACTTATCATATACCATACCTGCATTAGACGCATTGTACATATGAACTCAAACCCCAAATGTGGCGAGTTTTACCTGGGTTTTACAAATGGGAGCCTGAAGCTCAGAGAAGTAACTTGCCCAGAGGGATAGAGCCTGGATTCAAGCCTGGGTCTGACTGCAAAGTCTGTGCTCTGAATGACAATACACTCCTCTTTGGGCATTCAGCAGCCAAGGCCCTTGAAGTCTGTCACTTGTCCCCTTCCTACCTCTTACCTGGTGGTCTCAAATGGATTCTGACCTACATAAAGACCAGGGCAAAGAGAACATTAAAATACCACGCGGATGCTGTGTGGCAGGTCCTATTGTCATCCCATTTTTCCGGATTATAAAACTGGAGCAGAGTAGTGAAGACAGCTGCTTAAGATCACACAGCTAGAGGCAGCAGAGCTAGAATTCCAAGTGAGGTCTTTAAGCCTGTGCTCCCTCAAGTAACACAGGCTATGACATTTTATTAAGAAAGCTATTTAAACAGAGATCTGTAATTCTTCTGAGAGTTGTTCTTCTAAAATTACTTAGAGCCGCTACGCTATCCTAATCCAAATACCATTAGTATTTTTTTTAAAAAAGGTTTAAAAAGGATTAAAATCTCAGTTTGGAAAAGCTGATGAATGATAACCTGAAAGAATATTTGAAAAAGAGTAGTTACATTAGTATAATACATTAAGTTGGATCATAAACCAATGCAAAAGAGAAGGAATTTTGTAGTACGTGTTGAAAAGACTGGTTAGCAATTAAAAAAAAAATCCTTACATCAACTCTGGGACCCTGCAGGACAGGTCACGTTATCTCTATTTCACAAACTCAGAGAGGCTGAATCCCTGGCCTGGTGTTCTGTGCATTCTTGACCTCTGAGTCATGGCCTCTGGAAGGATCTGGGTTTGGACATTGCTCAGAGGACCAGTCCTTTGGCGCAGCCTGGGGTGTGTCTTCTCTAATTTGGGTTTTGAGCTAGGGACTGAACCCAGCCACAGAGTTCCTAGCCAATGGCTTATACACCCATGGAATCCTGAAAATGGCATGAACTCTTTTTGTACAATTTCTTACAATACTGCTCACTGAGCTTCCATAATGAAATTATTTTCCGTGCAATCTACTTTTTGAAAAAAAAATATTTTATTTATTTCAAAGAGGAAGGGAGAGGGAGAGAGAGAGAGGAACATTAATGATGAGGGAGAATCATTGATTGGCTGCCTCCTGCATGCCCCCAACTGGGGATCAAGCCTGCAACCTGAGCATGTGCCCTTGACCAGAATCGAACCTGGGACCCTTCACTTCGCAGGCCGATGCTATCCACTGAGCCAAACTGGCTAGGGCTGCAATCTACTCATTTTACATAGTGAGGACCAGTAGTTGTGACTACAATGAATCTATTAAGTAATGATTTTCCATCCACCAATCCATCCATCCTTTCTTAGCTATGCTCAAAGAGCCTAGAAATGATACCCCCAGTAATAATGAGTACAAGTGACCCTAGATCTTGGTTTCTAAATGTTATTTCCTACAAAAAACAATGATTTCAGGACTTAGACAGGAAAAGTTTAAGGTAAGCCTGGAACATCTCTTGCCAGATAGCAAAGAAGCAATCAAAGATTAATGTGGTCACATCAAAAGAACACAGGAGAGGCAGTGACTGATGTTGGCCTGCATCTTCCAGGTGGCCCCAGATATAGTGTACCCAGTAGGCAGCTTCAGACCATTTCAAAGTACCACTACCCAACGACCTCCACAAGTGACACACTCAAGGGGCAGGGTCAGTGAGCACCAGAGCGCCAATGAAGTAAGGCCTGTTCTGTGGCTGATCGATCCTCCCTGGTGGTTGGTGGTCACAGCCAGTCCTTGCAGCTGATTGGCCTGGGGGTAAATACCTTCCACTGACATGCCAACAGAAATCAAGGCTCAACTACAATAGGAGGGTGTACACAGATCACATAGGAGGAGGGGGCACACCTTGAGTTTCCAGTAGGATGATTGGGGAGGTTGTGCCAATGGGCCCTACAGAACACCTGCTACATCAGGCCACTGTACCAAGCCTAGGAGATGTAGCAGCTCTACCTAATACATAGAAATACACATGTGGGCTGCCAAAATGAGGAGACAAAGAAACATGTCCCAAATGAAAGAATGGAACAAAACTCCAAAAAAAGAGAACTAAACGAAATGGAGACAAGCAATCTACTAGCTGCAGAGTTCAAAACACTGGTTATAAGGATGCTTAATGAACTAAGGACCAATTAACTGCCCATAGAAACCACAGCACTAGGCCTGCCTGCCTCTGCTGGGATCCAAGTTGTCCAGGCCTTGTTTCCCCTGCCTCCTGAACCCAGAGTGTCTGCTACTACAGGAGAAAAGAAACTCCTGTCATGGCTCACGGACAGTGTTCACAAACGGGGGCCACTTGTGGGCCTCGTGAATGTTGTGGATAGGCAGAAAGAACTGGGGGGGCTTTAGAGTTGGGGGAAGGAAAGTGCATGGACTTTGACATCACCTGGGCCTGCGCTGGAATCAGGCTCTGCCACTTAACTAGCTGTGTGGGCCTGGGCCAGTGATGGCGAACCTTTTGAGCTCGGCGTGTCAGCATTTTGGAAAACCCTAACTTAACTCTGGTGCCGTGTCACATATAGAAATTTTTTGATATTTGCAACCATAGTAAAACAAAGACTTATATTTTTGATATTTATTTTATATATTTAAATGCCATTTAACAAAGAAAAATCAACCAAAAAAATGAGTGTCATAGGTCTGCCATCACTGGCCCTAGGCCCTAGGCCAATTCCTGGGTAGATGATGCCACCACCATCGTAAAAATAGCAGCAGTTATTAATAATGACGGCTGACATTCATTGAGCAGTTACTACTTGCTAAGCACTTTATGCATGCTGATCGCAGATGAAGTAGATACAGGTACACCTCATTTTATTGCGCTTCACAGGTGTTTGTGTGTTTTACAAATAGAAGGCAAGACCCTCCAGGTGCAAAAAGATTATAGCTTGTGTTATTGCAATACTCGCTTTATTGCGGTGGTCTGGAACAGAACCTGCAACATCTCCAACGGATGCCTGCACTGTTATTTTCCCTGCTTTCATGCCAGGCCCTCTCCTATCTCTGCAATTTGGCAGCTGCCCGGAGCCGGTCCATCCTTGCTGCTTGACACAGTTACTGCAGGAAAGAAACATCTGCACAGCATATGTTTCAAGGGACCTGGCGTATATAGCATACTGTTCTTAATATGTTTGCTCCCCTTAGCGCTGTGTTTTTTTTTGGCTGGAGAACCTGGTGAGAGAACCGAACCAGAACTTGGCTAGAGATCCTAACCAGAACTTTGCTGGAGATCCTAGCTAGGCTGCTGATCAACTGAACGCTGTCTCTGTGTCATTCCTTCTTTGCCAACTCCGTCCACACCTTTGGGGACCCCTGGACCTGCTGGGGTTGGGCCCCAGCAGGCAGCTGCTATCCCCTCTGCTCGCTGAGCCTGAGGCAAATCCCATTCATCTGCCAGGCTCCTCAGGAGGAAGTCATTCCTTCCTTCTCTGCATTTCCAGAGAGTATCATTCTCACCCCTTGCCAACGCCCACTCTACTTAAGTAGATGGGTGCCTGCTACCCTGCTGGATCCCCCCTCTCTGTACCCCTAGAAGCAGGCTAGTAGAGGAAGGGCAAGAAATGTCTTCAGGTTTAGTCAGATCCATTTTCCTCACCCCAGATTGACAGTCATCTACCAATAGGGAGGTTTATCACCCTCTCTGGAATTTTAAAAACTTTTTATTTTGAAAACACTCTCTTGAATTTTCAATTTGGAATCCAAAGCCCAGGTGACCACCTAGAAGTAAATGCAAAAACTCCCACTGTGCAGGAGATGGAGAGAACAGGGTTGGTAAATTTCAAGGATGAAAATGCTCAGAGGAGTAATGTGTCTCCCAGGACACCAATGAGACTCCCGACCTTACTCAGCCCACCAGGATAAAGACTGGCTCCCAGCCCGGGGGCTGCCATTCACTCTCTCCCTGGCCTCCCTACACCCAACACCTGCAGTTTTAGCTCTCTTTTGCCCAGCTCATATCTCTAAGAAGCGCTCAGGCTGCTCCATTCTCCCCACAATCCACACTGTTCGAGGAAAAGTTATGACCTAAACTCAGGTGACACACATAGACCCAAGGGAGTGAGCTGCCCAGTAGCCCAGGAGATAGGGAAAGGTGGGCTCCAGCAGGAAGGCCACCTGCCCTGGCAACCTGACTTATTTGCCCAGCAAAGTATTCTCTCACCTGTTACAAGCTCCCAACCACCACCACCACCGTCCCCCATCCTGTCCCAGCATTTTCCTTCATCCTCTCAGCACACTCAGGCTTCATTTTGTGATTTTCTTCAGGCACAAGCACTCCATTTCAACCACTCTCTTCCTTGTGATAGGTTGTCCTGCTCTTAACAATTATAATTTATAAACAAGGGCGTTTAAGCCCATATCCTATTTCATCCTCACAATAGCATAGGAGGAGGGTTGCCGTACAGGCTGGCATTCAGAAGGGTGGAGGAAGCTGGTCCTGTCACACAACCTGCAAAAGGCAGGTCGTGAAACTTTTTTTTTTTTTCTTCCCTACCACCCACTCCAGACTAAACCTCTGTCTCCCTAGAGGGCAGGTAAAAAAGCAGGGTCTTTGGATAAGGAGTCCTGGGTGGTTTTGGGCAAGTCACTTCATTTCTCTGAGCCTCATGTTCCTCCTGTAAATGGATATGGTGACGCCTTTACAGGGGGTGAGAGTTGAATAAGACCATGTATGTGACACACGGAGTTCAAGGGTTGGGCTCTTTATTTCTAGTCACACGGAAAGGAAGGCGTTCTGCATCCACAGGTATTTGCCCACGTGGGCACTCACCCCCTTGCCCAAACTATAGCCTGTGACACTGGGCGTCCCAAGGCTGGGAGGCGTGCATCTTTGTCTCCGCCCCTTCCTCCCCAAGGCTTTTCGGCCCCTTTCACCCAATCCAACCCAGGTTTGCTTCATAGGCATTCTCAGCGCGCACTCCCCAGCCCTGGATTCCCCCTTTCCCACTTCACGCGTGTTCACGTCTCACCTAGAGGCTCCGCCTCTCCTCGCTCCACCTACCAAAGACTCCTCCCAACAGGCTCGATCCTCATTACCGCGGCTTTTCCTGCAATCGCCGTCCACTCCGGCGCCTTCCATCAGCTCCGCCCCCTCTCCTCGATAAGCGCCCCCGCCCCTGCAGCCACAGGAGTGACCATCCCCATCGCATAGCTGAGCATGGCGAGGCTAAGCTGGGCTAGATGATTTCCGATGGTGGGACAGGTGCTCGGGGGGACCCGCGCCCCCTCACCGGCTAGCCCTGAGCCCCGCGTCCCCCAGTCGCGCCGCACCCACCTCCTGCCCTCGCTCTGCAGCCTCCCCTCCGCGGGCGGCCAGCGCAGCTTTGCGAGAGGGGCGGAGGCCTGGAGCCCAGCCCAGGGGCGTGGCAGCCGGAGGCCGCGCGCGGCGCTCCCGGACTTGTAGTTCTTTCTGGGCTCTTTGTGGTTGGGTGCGCCGAGCGCAAACTACATCTCCCAGGAGGCATTGCAGTGAGCTGTCCAGCTCCCCGCCCCGCCCCTGCTAGCGCTCAGGCCGGCTGGCCTTAAAGGGGACGCGGCCTGAGCGGCGGTTCGCGGGGTGGCCCCCGTTCGGGCTCCGCCCTGTCACCCGCACCTCGCCCCTCCCCCCGCATCGTCTGGCAGCCCCGCAGCCCCGCGGCTGCGCCTCTGAGTCGGGCTTCCCGGACAGAGGCTTGTGCAGAGAGGGGCGGGGAGGTGGAGGCAGCGTCCCTCTATCAGGGACCTGGCGGAGGGCGTCGTCCCTTCGGGGGAAGCAGAGGACCCGCCCTGACCTAGCCTGGCCCAGCCGAGCGCGGCCCCGCCAGAGCGCCGCCCAGGAGCCTGGTCTGAGGCAGGTCCACTGGGGTCACTGAGGTAAGGGGGCTGGGGCCAGGTGTGCGGATTCGGGGGAGGGAGAGTCAGCACCCTGACAGTTCGGGAGCGTAGGGCTCCGAGGGGCCGATGTTGGGAGGCAGGAGGACTGGGTGCATCCTGGCCTCGCTGTGTGACCTTGGGTGAATACCTACCCCTCTCTGGGCCTCAGCCTCCTTCATCAATTGTGTGTGGAGGTGATGCAGCCCTGCCCCACTCGGGGCTGAGGGCACCATCGCCCAGGACCATGGAGCTTGCCGGCCTTTCGTGGGTCCGCAGCTCCAGCCTGGGTTGGGAGCAGGTGCACTGGTGTAATTGAAGGGAGGGGTTGGGCCCAGCCACGGCAAACAGGGTGGTGGGGTGGTGGTGGTGGTGGGGGGGAACGGAGGAAGTGTCGAGAGTCCGCCTCAGGGCTTCTGCTATTCTCAGCATCCCGCCCCGGGGTACCCCTCTATTAGAGCCCAGCGAACAGACGACCCTGATGTGTCAGCCTGGTCTACTCCCTTCCAGAAAACCTGGGGATGGGGACAGGCCATCAGAGTATGCGAGGGGTGGCCCCAGTGGAGGTGGGTGAGTGTGGTGGGTTCCTGAAAAGGGGATGTATGCTTCCCCCTCTTCCCTTCTCCCCCTCCCCCTCATACCCCTTTAGTAAAAGAGCATTTGCTTTTTTACCAGTAAAACCTCTTTTCACCTTTTCCCCCAGGAGATGGTTTGGTGGCCCAGATGAGGGTCTCCTGCCTTGGATAGAAGTTGTTTAAAAATACAGAGAGGGATTCTGCTGCCCAGGGAGGAAGGGGGTGGTAGGGTTGGAAGGAGTGTGTGTGTGTGTGTGTGTGTGTGTGTGTGTGTGTGTTGGGGCGGGGAGGCCTGGGGGAGAGACATCCAGGTGCCCACCAGGGAGTCAAAGGAGGTAAAATGAGTATGAGGGTCAGAGAGAAAGGAAATGGGTTACTCAACTCTTAGGTGCTGAGCTGGGGTTTGGAGGGGCAGGGAGAGGGTGAGACCTTCTTGAAGCTCCCTCCCCTGTCTCATGAGATTCAGTGAGTTTTTGACTTGAGGGATAGCCAGGAATAGGTATATTTTTTTCTTTTTCTTTAGCTTTGGTTGTTTGAGTCATTTCTAGAATGTTTAGAGCCCCACTTAGACCCATCCAGTGCCTTCTGTAGGGGTGTTCTTGGCTGGTATTTAAGGTTTCAGAGTTATAGAAATACAAGACCAGACCTGGACAGATGCGGGGGCAGTGACTGGACCAAGGGTTAGGCCAGCCCCTAGAAGGTGCTTTTCTGGTCATATCTTTAGTTTTAGCTCATCTTGGTGTCACATGTCTCTCATTGGTCACTTGGCATTCTTTCCTCTGTGCCTGGTCCTGTGCTGGGCACTGGGTACAGACAAGGGGGATTGGACCTATTTCCTACCAATGGAAATTCCAGTCTGGGTCGGGGAGAGAGACACAGAATCCAGTGACACTGCTGAGGGACAAGAGAAGTGAAGAGGGCCTTGGGAAACCAGAGCTCAAAGACTTGAATGGCAGGGGGACTAGGAAAGGCTTCCCAGGGGAGGGGGCACATGACCTGGGCATGGGAGGATAAGTCAACATTTGCCAGGAGAGAAGAGGGATAGCCCTTTTTCTGCAGAGAGGGTATCCCCCAAAGGTAGCCAGCAGGGAAAGCCCACTGCCCAAATTCCTGTAGATTCACCACTGAACAGCCTTTGCCAAGTTAATTTCCACCCCTGCCCCACATCAGCTGAGTGTCGCAGAAAGGGCTGGAATGTCAGGCTCAGGAGTTAGGGCCTTGAAGGCACTGGGAGCCTTGAGAGTTCTGAGCAGGGGTGTGACAGCTTGCCATCTAATGAGGTGAATCCGACCATGTCGGTAGGGTGGATGGAACAGATCAGGGAGGGATGAGGAAGCCTGAGTTGGGGCCCAGGGCATGGGGGCAGGGCAGGATATTGTACACACACACACACAGTGCTTTGGGGATGATGGAGATGAGTCAGGCTCCACCATGTAGGAACAGAGACCAGTCAATACTCAACAGAAATGCAGTGGGTCATCGAGAGGGACAGATAAAGGGATCTGGTCTTCCAGGGGAGGGATTGTGGTTTTCCTCTGTGCTTACTATGTGGCCTGGAGAGGGTTGGGTATTGCTGGGACTCTCAGGCTGTCCTGCCAGCAGTGAGAGGTAGAAGCCAAGGGCTTGGGTAGGAGCAGCGGCATTGGCTGGGAAAGGCTAAGGGGCAGGAAGGTGGTCATCTCCCATTTGGGGATCAGAGGCTGAGAGAGGTGAAAGAGCAGCAACCACAGGGGCCACGGTGGAGGGTAGTGGCTGGGCCAGACTAGAAGCCTCGACTCTTCTCCTCCAGGACACATGCCTCTATTGGAGGACAGATCGAGGGAGGGAAGGAGGAAGTTGGTTGGGAGCATGTTGCACTAGTCCAGGCAAGAAGTAGAGAGGAGCTAATCTTGAGTTGGGCTGGGGCTCGGGGAGAGACCGGAAACCAAAACTGGCAGTGAGGACTAATGGATGAAATGCCTTGTAGAATCGGTGAGATCTGGAGTGTCGCCTTGTCTCCTTCCCTGACAGTGTGGCCCAGGAGAGACTTATGATGCATGCCAAGTAATTCAGGCACAGGCATACATGTTTTATTACACGTTGCTTTATTGCACTTCATAGATGTTGTGTATTTTACAAATTGAAGGCAAGACCCTCCACCAGCAAAAATATTGCAGCTTGCTTTATTGTGACACTGGCTTTACTGCGGTGGTCTGGAACAGGTGGCCCAGGAGGAGACTCATGACTGCCCCAGCCTTCATCTTTTACACCTGGACCCAGCCCCGCAGTGGTAGGTGGAATGGTCCCTATTTTCCAGGTGAGAAGGCTGAGGGGCCTGACCGGGACTTGCCCAAGGTCACCTGGTGATTCTGAAGCAGAGAACTTGGGTCTCGTGATTCTAATGCAGGCTCTTCTGAGGGCGGTCCCAGCTGCCGTTTGCCGCTGTTCGGCGTGGGGCCGCTGTCTCTTGGATCAGAGCCAGAGTCCACAGGCCATCTCCCGGGCCAGCGCCTAGAGGAGTAATCCCACCTCCCCGAGGCCGTCTGCTTCTTCCTCTGCCAGGGAAGCCGAGTACAGATCTAATCTCACCTGCTGAGATTGTGTTCCTCTGGCCGGGTGATCCTTGTCTTCCCCGTTCATGCGACAGGGATAGCAAGCCTTGTCCTGCTCCTTTCTGTGGCCCGTGATGGGGTCAGATGAGGTCCAAACCCTAGAACCTTTTGCATGAATGCATTGAAGACATTAGTGAGTGGGTTTGTTGGTGACCATAGTGGCAGCTGACTTCTGGCTGCTTGCATGGCAGTAGGAGAAGGTAGGCAGGCTTGCCTGGAGTGGCTAGGCCATGGACTATACTGTGACTGCAGGGCTGGCCTTGGAGATCAGAGCGCTCACAGAATGGCCCCACTGACTGAACTCTCAGCTGCCAGGCACAAACCACCTTATGCGGTAGGTATCAGGTAGAACCATGCGAAATTGCCAACATCTGATCCTTCACTTTCATGTGGTTCAACCTGATATCATTCACCCCCATTTTATAGAAGAGAAAAGGGGCTCATGATGGGATTTGCTCAAGGTCACACAATGAGTTGCAGGACTAGAATAAGATTTGCTCAAGGTCACACTGAAATGCAGAACTCATCATTCCTAGTCTGACTGTCCACTTCTAGAGCCTTCCCTCACCCCAGAACTCTGCCTGCCCCATGTCCTCTTCCTCCACACATAATGTCAATAGTTGATCGATTGAGGTTTCTCCTTGGCTGCCTGAATACAGACCTACCTTGGAGATATTGCAGGTTCTGTCCCAGACCACCCCAATTAAGCCAGTATCGCAATAAAGCAAGTTGTAATATTTTTGTGGTAGAGGGTCTAGCCTTCAATTTGTAAAATACAAAACATCTGTGAAGTGCCATGAAGCAAAGTGCAGTAAAATGGGTATGCCTGTACCTGAATTATCTGGCATCCTGGGTTGAAAGTATATTACATACTAAATTCACTAGCCTGGAGGGCAGGGTTAGGGGCTTAGGGGGATGGTCTTTAAAGGAGGTTGGTCACAGCCACTGCCTAGAAAATAGAGGCCCAGGGTTGAAGGGAGACCAGTTTTTAAAGATGCTTTCAAAGGCCTTTTGAGATTGCGCCTTGCCTTGGCACTCTTTGCCAACACCTCTGCCTCTACCATCAGACCGGACCTAAGGGCAATGACTTTGCTTCTAAAGTGAAGGGGACTGACATTTTCTGAGCACTTCCTTGTGCCTAGCAGCACCGTAAGGCCTTTATACTTGTCTTCACGACAACCCTGCCGGTGCAGACAGGCTCAGAGAGCATACGTAACCCGAATGGTAAGCGGAATGCATCCAGGATGACTCTGAGGCAGCCAGGGCAGTGTTGGGGAACCACTGATCTGTACCTAGGCTATACCCACAATCATCTCTTCAGAGGCACTCAGACTGCAGTGACTGGCATGGGAGTGCCAGCCACTGAGAATTAAGCCCCAGTCGCTTCCCTGTGGAGTTCATAGTCTGTTGAGAGAGACAGAGAGCTAAATAAACGGGCCCATTGCATTGTAATACACACAGAAATGGAAGTTTGGTCTTGGCCAAGAACTAGGACAGAGAAGAGAGTGTCTCCACAGGGTCTGGCACATAGTCAGAGTTCCACAGTATCTGTGGCTCTGAAGTTTCCTTCACCTCCTCTAGGAAATTTCCGTCTTCGCACCACCTCTCCGTCTGAAGGATAGAGTGGTTTTTACTGAGCCCATAAGTTTAGTGAAACACCTACTGTGTGCTGAGCCTTATATCAGCTCCTGCCTAGAGTGGGATTATACAAGGAAGCACAGAAACGGCCCTGCCTTCTCGAAGCTGAAAGTTGGATGTTCTGAGAGCAAACGGTACCCATGTGAACCAGTTTGAAAATCAGGAGTCAAAGTGGGGCAGTGGGATGAAGGCGTCCAGGGAATAGCCCACATGGATGGGAAGGGCAGAGGAAAGGCTATTATGGCTCAGGAATAAGGTGGCAGTAACCCACGCTGTCTTCCACATTTGCTCACTCAACAAATGCCTCCTGTGTGCCAGGCACTGGGCTAGGTGCTGGGGATACCATGGTGAACGAACCCTGCCCTGCGTCCTGCCCTCAGGAATCTACAGGCACACCTTCAAGATGTCCTGGGTTTATTTTCAGACCATTGCAATAAAGCAAGTCATATTCTTTTTGCTAGTGGAGGGTCTTGCCTTCAATTTATAAAAAACACAAGTGCAATAAAGTGAAGCAGCCTCCTTCAATTTGTAAAAAAACAACATCTGTGAAGCATACTCCTCCACGATAGCACATAGTATAGCGGAGGAGGCTGACTCCATTCAAGTAAGCAACGTAAGTGCTATAAAGGAGGATGGGAGCTCTGAAATGAACAGTGGGAAGGCCAGGCCGGGCTTCCTCAAGGAAGTGAGTTTGAGCTGAGGGTGAGCCAAGCAAGGAGGGGAGGGAAGCGCACAGTAACCCAAGGGAGGAGCTAGTGTGGACCGAGGCTAGGGAGGCAGGGAGGACGCTGAGTGTGCAGTCCTAGAGTTCAGAGACTAGACTTTGTTTCACTGGAGGGATTTGGACCCATACACCCCAGCACTATATAGTATGTGATCCCAGCTGTCACGGCGAAGAGGCCACAGGTGGAATGGAGGGTGAGCGATGAATTCACGCTTGGAGGTCCAGAGCTATTCTCATTGAAGACAGGGTGTTCGAGGTGGGCTGTGAAGGAAAACAGAAATTTGGTTGGTTGTGTGAGTGTGTGGTGGTAGTGGAGACCTTGGGGAATAGGATGTTTGAGGCAAAACGCACAGCAAACACAGAAGTGGAATCTTTCAAAGGTGCAGAGAAAGAGCAAGAAGTTGATTGGGGACAAAGTGAAGTGTGCAGGGGATCTCGGGAAGCCTTGTTGGCCCGCCCACCACGGAGGTGTAATGGATGCGTCTGCGCTCCATCTCATCTCTTCCCACAGGACATGACTGGCCAAGATCCTAACCGGCGGCTTCTAGATCTAGCTCCTACTTGCCCCAGTAGTGCAGTGGTTCTCAACCTGTGGGTCGCGACCCCTTTGGCGGTCGATCGACCCTTTCACAGGGGTCGCCTAAGACCATCCTGCATATCAGATATTTACATTACGATTCATAACAGTAGCAACATTACAGTTATGATGTAGCAACGAAAATAATTTTATGGTTGGGTCACAACATGAGGAACTGTATTTAACCCCTTCCCCGGCAGAAACGTGTATACTCGTTTTCACAAAATGTTCTTTTTCAGTCGTCGACGAGTATACTAAGAAAATATGGTAAAAAAATATGGTTTATAGGAAGACGAGTTACAAACTGTTTTCATAACCAGCATCAAAAATACTATATAGAACCAAAATAAAAAAATTAGTCTGAAAAAGAAACGTTTTTAACAAAAAAATTGTTGGGGAAGGGGTTAAAGGGCCAGAAGGTTGAGAACCACTGCCATAGCGGACGAGGTCGCTAGGGAGGCCTGGGCGAGAAAGGCAAAGGGGTGGGGAGAAGGGGAGGGCTCAGGTGTTACCTTTGCGAGATAAAAGATGCTCATCAGCAATGACGGCAACTCACTGGGGCTCATTATGTGCCAGGGTTGTGCTTTCCTTCACCAAGACACCCTCCAGTCCGGCAGTGTGACCTGCTCCCTGTCCCCCGCAGCGCGGCCGCCATGGACAAGATCCTTGAGGCCGTGGTGATGTCCTCGTACCCGGCCAGCGTGAAACAAGGGCTGGTGCGGCGCGTGTTGGAAGCGGCGCGGCAGCCCCTGGATCGCGAGCAGTGCCTGGCGCT
>NW_006288013.1:2273009-2281738 GCF_000327345.1 Myotis davidii | reverse complement strand
AGGCTCAGCAGGTGAGCGGGCTCCTGGCGCAGCTGTGGCGCGCGCAGCCCGCCGCCATCCTGCCCTGCCTCAAGGAGTTGTTCGCGGTCCTCTCTGGCACAGGTGGGTGTGCGCTCACTGGGAGGCTGGGGTTGGGGCAGGAGGGAGCTCGTGTGTGCCAAGGTGCTGAGTGTGTGCCCATTCGTGCACATTCTTCTGCTTGGGGTGCCCGTGTGCGGTGCGGTATGTGTGTGCCACGGGCGGATGCACAGGTGGGAAGCGATGTTCCCGGATTGAGTTCGCACGCTTATGCGGAGCACCTGCTGGGAGGCCTATCCTGTGGTGGGTGCTGGCGCGCGGGGAGCAGACTGCCTGGTGTGGGAAAAGGTCGAACCCAGATTAATCTGGGCAGAAGGAGGACCTCGGGGCTGAGCGAAACAATAGGAAGGAGGACATGATGCCCTTTGGGCCCGGTGGGTTTCCTGGAAGGGGTGACTTTTGAGCCAGATCTGGGAGAGGTGGGCCGCACCCGGCAGCGGGGGCACGGTGCTCCGGCAGGCAGAGGGACGGTCTGGAGCTGCAATAGAACCTGCAGGTGTCAACTCTGAAATGTAGAATCTTGGCCGTCCATTGAGAACTGGAACCCGGATTATGGTCACGCAAATGACTGAAATCAGGTCTGTGCCTTCCCTGATTGTAGGGCGGTTTAGGGAAAAGGAAGGACGTAGAACCAAGGCTGGTGTGTAAGAATCTGGGCCCTGTCCAGCTGGACAGCAAACTTTGATGACTACATGTTCCTTTCACCATTTGGCCTTGGTCTTTGTGGTTCCAGATGGAAAGTCCTCCCTCTCCCCAACCCCTCCATGCTTCCTATTGCTCTGGCCAACTCCAGTGTGACCCCTTCTTAAAGACCTTACATGAACGATCGCAGGCGAGGCCAGTGCTTTTCTGTGTGCCTAGCACAAGGCTGGCCCAAAGCAGTGCCAGGGTCGGGTTGACGAGTGAATGAGTTCAGATTGAATCAGAGGCCGTGATGCTGAGGAGGCGGCCTGGATGTCCTCTTTGCAGAGGCCCAGCTAGTTCCTTGGCAGCATGAGAGAAGGGGCGATGGGGAGGTGGGGGGCACACCCGCCTTGCTAAGCTCAGCCCTGCCCCCTGTTCCAGAGGAGGAGCCACCGTCCTGTGCCCTGGCCAGCGTGGTCCAGCACCTCCCACTGGAGCTCATGGATGGTGTCGTCCGGAACCTCAGCAATGACGACAGTGTGACGGACTCTCAGATGCTGACGGCCGTCAGCAGGTGGGCTGAGGGCCCTTCTTCTGGGTGGGGTTGCTGGGCTAGATTTAGGGTTTAAGGGCCCACACCCTCATGCTTATTCATTCATCCATCTTTTCTCGGGCTCTGCTTTGTGTCTGGCCCAGGGCTGGATGTGGGAGGTGCAGAGGGCCCTGCCCTAGTGATGCTCCCAGGCTGGGTACTAGCGGGGAGGCCCTGGACAGGTCAGTGAACTGTCTGAGCCTCCGTTTCCCCTTCTGTGGTAGCAGATGTGGGTGATGGTATAAGAAATTGTCAGGCTTCCACGGGGTCACATTAGGAGGTGGAAGTACTTTCACAGAATGTTTTATGAGTTTGGCAAGTATAACAAAGGGAGTTGGGTCTTTTCAGCTCACAGAGCTCTTGCACAATCCTCACCTCATTTGAACATCTTTGCACCTTGATCTAGCCACACCTGCTCGTCCAGTGGGCCCAGAAAATGTTGTGTACCCTCCTGCCGGCAGGCCTTTGGCTCTGCAGGTCCCATTCACCTGCATGCCTCCCCCTGCCATTCTTTCCATACTCGTGTACGGGTCCACTGTCTCGAGTGGGCCTTCCTGGATTCCTTGTCTTTAGTGGTAAAAAGTGTGAGAGGTAGAAGTAGGCTGCCCAAGTTCAAATCCTGGCTCTACCACTTCTTGCCTGTGTGACTGTGGGTGAGTTGCTCAATTCTTCTATGCTCTAGCTTCCTCATCTATAAAACATAGTATAATGGAGCCCATCTTATGGGATTGTTTTGAGGATTAAATTAGATAAGATCAGGTAATGCATGTAAAGTGCCTAGAAACTTATTACCGTTACTTTGTTTTCATGTTGTTCTACCTCTCTCTAGTACATTCTACTGATTATAAAAATAGCAATAGTGACATTTTCCTGGGAACCTACTAGCTTTATGCTCAGTGTGCACAGATATTGTGTTAGGGGAGTCAGATGGGTTGATGCGTGTAATAAGGCAGATAGAGCAGTGCCTGATGCAGAGTGAATACTACATAAGTGTTTGCTAGTATCTCTTTTAATCCATACAACCCTGTTGTTGGTAGGCATTGTCCCCGTTTTACAGAGGAAGAAACTGAGGCTGAGAGAGTAAGTGACTTGCTCCAGTTCACAAGCCATGGTTTGCTGGGGCCAGAGCTTTTGGCCCCGGGGGACCAGTGCCCCTCCTGCCATTGTGCTCCAGGGCCCAGGCAGAGGCAGCCCATTGTGTATGGGGGTGAGGTTTGGGGTGCTGAGAGGGCCAGGCTCCCCTCCTGCTGGGCTGGGAGCCCCAGTGTCTGCTAGCTGCCTGTGCTGGGCTCATTTGCTTGTTCATCCCACATATCCCAGGGCTGCCCTTATAGGGTGAGTGAGTCATTGTGGGGCCTCAGGACGTTATGGCTAGTTCCTGGCCGCCACCACCCAGGCATTTGGGCCTCCCTAGTCCCTGTGTCACTGTCATTCCCCTCACCAGGATGATCGACTGGGTGTCCTGGCCCTTGGGGAAGAACATTGACAAGTGGATCATTGCACTGCTGAAGGGCCTGGCTGCTGTTAAGAAGTTCAGCATCTTGATTGAGGTTTCACTCGCCAAAATCGAGAAGGTTGGTGGGCCCCTGTCCTGGCCCCTGCTCGCGTCCCTTCCTGCTAGTGTCTTGGCAGGGGCCTTGCCGGTCTGAGAGGCAGAGCACGGGGGCTCCCACCCAAGCCCTCTGTGACCTGGGACAAGTCACTGCCCTCTCTGAGCCTCAGGTTCCCCATCCTCTCCTCTGACTGCTCACTCAGGCATGTGTACGTTACTTTTGGTGTGTCTGTCCATCCATCCACCAGATAGCTAGCTGCCTTGCTGTTCAGTTCACCGTCTGTCTGTCCACCCAGTGAGTGCCTCCCTGGTCTTGCTCTGGCATGGGGGTCTGCTGCTTCAACTTGGGGGTCTCTGATCCCCTTCAGGCCTGTGGCTGCACTTGGTCTGGGGCGGCCCAGGCCTGGGGGACTCCTGACAAGGGACTCTCTTGCAGGTTTTCTCCAAGCTTCTGTACCCCATTGTCCGGGGAGCCGCCTTGTCCGTCCTCAAGTACATGCTCCTGACCTTCCAGCACTCCCACGAGGCCTTCCACCTGGTAAGGGCCATCACTGCTGCATCCTGCATTGGTCTGACCGGAGACCAGACAACTGTCTCTGCTGGGGGTCAAGGGGTCAGTGCTTGAAGCCCCAGCCTTTGAAGCCCTGGATATTAGGACTGGAGGAGAATTGAGACCCCAATTTACAGATAGGGATCTGAGACTAGGAGAGGGACAAGCTTAGAATGATGACAGCTGATGTTCCCTGGGTAACAGCTGTGTGCCGGTCACAGTGCTAAAGGCAGTACATATGTGTGATCACTTAACTCCCACAACAGCCCCAAGAAAGAGGTTCTGTCATTTTCTCCACTCTTCCGCTGGGGAAGCTGAAGGTTACGGAGGTTAAGTCCCTTCCCAGACACACAGCTGGTGAGCAGTGCAGGGCTGATCTAGACCAGTTGTTCTGACTCCTGACCCAGTGCCCTTTCTGTACCCTGCTGCCTGTCAGCGCCCAAGTGGCCTGGCCTCGAGCTCAGGGCCCTTTCTGCTGGCTTCCGGGCCCTTCCTTGGGAAGGACAGCCTGAGGGCCGGGGGCAGCCTTCCCCTGCCTCCTCCTATGGACCTGCAGTTGGGGCCCTAGATTCGGATGGTCCCCATTTGCTGCAACAGGAGGAGCGCAGAACCAGGCTTGGGTGCATGGGGTTGAGTCCAGCTCTGCTCTTTGCCAGACATGACCTTGGGTCAGGCACTTACCTCTCAGCCTGAACAGAGGTGACCCCCAGGATGGTGGGAGAGGGTTAGATGAGGTGATACTCGTCAAGAGCCTGCCACATTCTGGGGACTTGACAGATGTTGGTTTCTTTCCATCGCTGTCCTGGGCTCCCCTGCTCCCAGTTCGTGGCCTGGCTCTCTCCATCTCTGGGACATTCTGGTGGAGCACCTCCATGGGTTGGAAAGTTAACTCTCCGTAGCACTGAAGGGAGAAATGGGCTTGGGATTCAGACAGACCTGATGCAGACACCAGCTTCTTCCGTAACTCATGGTGAAACCCTCGGCAATTGTATAACCTCTCTGACTTCAACTTATTCATCTGGAAAGTGGGGACAGGAATCACAGCCACATGAAATCGCTATGAGGACGAAGGGCTTGACAAGTGTGTTTGGTGAAAGAATGATGGTGTTTGTCCCGAGGCGGCCGCTCAGGCTTTGTCAGGCTGTCCACACGCTGTCCACATGGCAGCCCAGCACCATTCCGGGTGGGCAGAGAGACCATGGTCACTCAGGCCTTCGGGCAGGTCAGTTGGCTGAGGCTTAACAGGCAGGGCTTGGGCTCAGGCTTCCCCTCAACTGTGAGGAGGGAATTATTGATCCCATTTTATGGCTGAAGAGACTGAGGCGGGGTATCCACCCATCTTGTAAAGGGGGGTCACCTGCGTGTAGAGCTCAGAGCCCCGTGTGTGGTAAGGGGGACAGTGGTCAGGTGGGTGATCCGCAGTGAGCAGCATCCTGTCTCGGGTGGGTAAACTGGTGCTGATCCTGACCCCCCTCTGCTCTCACAGCTCCTCCCTCACATCCCCCCCATGGTGGCCTCTCTGCTCAAGGAGGACTCCAACTCGGGGACCAGCTGCCTGGAGCAGCTGGCAGAGCTGGTCCACTGCATGGTGTTCCGGTTCCCGGGCTTCCCGGACCTGTATGAGCCCGTCATGGAGGCCATCAAGGTGAGTGACAATCCCTCACTGCCTCCGTACTCCACTTTGACGAGTGTCACTTTGCACCTTGCTCAGGACCATACTGCAGGTTGGTGGCAGCCCCCATCAATTGGTTCCTGGCTGTCTCCCATCACCTCCCCTGGCCCATCTTGCTTCAGGCACATTGAGCCCCCAGATGGGTCACCTTCTCTCAGGATTGCTCTGAGCGTATTCACATGCCCCTCTCTCTATCTGTAAATCCTTCCTTGTTCTTCCTGAATAGTTCCTACATATCCTTTAAGGTTTTGCTTAAGTGTTAACCTCTCTCAAGAAGCCCTCCCTGATAACTCTCAATACCTTCCTGAGGTTGGCCCTACCAGGTCGGGTCAGCGTTTCTCTGGGCCCCCACAGCCCTGGACATTGCTCTGTCACACATTGTCACTGTCTGTCTCCCCCACCAGACCAGGAGCACTCCAGAGCAGGTATTGTTTACAGTTGTTCACATGACTTTATTGATACCCTAATCTGCACCCCACACAAACTGGGAACCGGGGACACAGCCATGAGTCACGGCCATTGAGGAGCTTTTAGCCTGGGGGTCGTGTGACCAACTTCTATAAAAGTAGCTCTGATCTAAGCAGTGTATGAAAACCTCTGAGGGTCAGCCTGGAGCAGGGAGAAGCCAGAGGGCGGGAAGGCCTCCAGTCAGAGGAAGAGCTGGGCTGATGTCAGAGGTGGGGCCTCATTCCAGGCAGCCTGACACAAGCTCAGAGTCTAAAATTTATTTAACTTTAAAGATTCAAGTATGTATTCTATAATTACAGTTGTTTTGACACAAACACAGTTTTCCTTGAATATTAGAGAATGTAGCTCCAGGAAGATGTGCTACTTTTATACGATGATGGCTTTGAATAGCCCCTGGTCCAAACCAGTTGGTATCAATCAAATCTGCAGGATATTATCTATACTAATAAAAGGGTAATATGCTAATTAGGGCAGATGTCCTCTGGACATCCATCCAGACAAAGCCACAGCAGCTGCGAGGCCCGGGGCTCAGGCAGCCATGGCCTCAGGCAGCCGTGAGCCCCGGTGGCTGCAAAGCCCAGGGCTCAGGCCTTGCAGCCGCCACAGCTGGTTGGCAGTGGCAGCAGCAGCGGGGTGATGGGGCAGCACCTTCCCCTGATCAGCTTAGTTGGAGACGGGGTGATGGGGCAGCGCCTTCCCCTGATCAGCTTGGTTGGAGAGGGCCTAAGTCGTCAGGAGGACATCCCCTGAGGGCTCCTGGACTGTGAGAGGGGGCAGGCCTGGAATTTTCATGCACCGGGCCTCTAGTTGTTTATAAGATTCTGTCACATGTGTTCTATGAGTACACCCTTCTTTCTATCTAGGCTCCTTTATAAATAAATTCTGGAAAGTTCTCTGACACAGACAGTTGTATCAGGTCATGGCAGTTTCCCCGGGAGATGTGGTCCCTGCTAAGGGAGCTGTCATATGTAAATTTCAGGGAACATTAGGAGCTTGACAATTACCAGTATTTGGAAGTTCTTGTTTTATTTTCCTCAGAGGACAGAGGTGCCATCTTTGGGAAAGTGGCATTGGCTGTTTTGCATCTTCTGTGTGCATGTGTGAGCATATGTGGGGTTCTGACTATCTGCTTTTTTGTTCCTATTTATTTGTGTTGTGTGTGGAGTGGGGATTGGGTAGGGGATAATAGGAAGAAAAAAGAACGGACTGAGAGAGCCCAAACTGGGCCCATATCTTCTTATTTCACCTCTAGCAGCTCCTACATTTTTAAAATCAGCTGTGAGAGGTGCCTGACTAATCTGATAAATGACCGGGTAAGTGATCCTGACAAGTGGCTGAGCAGGAGTGTTGAACCAGTGCTTGAGTCCGACCTGCTGCAGTGGCCACAGGATGTACGCTCCGGAGATAATGTGCTTTCAGTGCTAAGCTCTAAGCCAGCTGTGGGCAAACTATGGCCCGCAGGCCGGATCTGGCCCTTTTGAAATGAATAAAACTATCAAAAAAAAAGACCATACCCTTTTATGTAATGATGTTTACTTTGAATTTATATTAGTTCACACAAACACTCCATCCATGCTTTTGTTCCGGCCCTCCGGTCCAGTTTAAGAACCCATTGTGGCCCTCGAGTCAAAAAGTTTGCCCACCCCTGCTCTAAGCTCTGGTTTGAAGCTCTGGAGCCCTGTATCTAGGGACTGTACTCAGGGTCTGGAAATCAGAGCAGGGCTAGAGGAACTATAATGAATGCTGCTTATATCTCCTAAGTAACTCTACATTTTGCTTAGGTGTTTTTCTTTAAAATACATCATTATTAGGACCAGTTCTTGGTAGCATTCTTTTAGATGCAGCTGTTTAATATGAAAAAGGGTAATGAGTGGGAAAGCTTGCTAATATTTTGCCTGTGACCAAGGACCCATCTCAGACCCCTGGGATCCTCCTGCCATCCTGACTGTAGGACCAAGGTCTGGGGGGAAGAGGGTGACTTAATCCAGAAAAGAGGACTCTGCAAATCTAAAAGTAGACGGTGAGGCAGGAGCATCCCTGTGTGTGAGCACTGTCCGAGGATAGAGTGCCACACGCACACCAGGTCTGAGTAACCTCCCTTGACAGGCGAGGAAAGCGACGGAGAGAGGCTCACTGCCACGGCCACACAGCTAGTGAGGACAAGAGGCAGGACAAGGGTTGGGATTTTGACAAGGCGGAATCTGGCCTATGGCCTGTGTTGTCATTGCTCAGAGTTTGTCATACCCTGGGCTCTTCTAAGAATGTTCAGATTCTTCACTTACTTCTTGTATATCCCTGGAAAATTCTTTCTTTGTTTTGTTTTTTTTTGTTAATCCTCACTTAAGGATCTTTTTTCCATAGATTTTTAGAGAGAGTGGAAGGGAGGGGGAGAGACAGAGAGAGAGAGAAACATCAATGTGAGAGAGATACATTGACTGGTTGCCTCCTGCATGCGCCCTGACTGGTGCTGGGGATCAAGCCTGCAACCGAGGTACATGCCCTTGATTGGAATCGAACCCAAGAACCTTCAGTCTGCAGGTCAGCACCTTAACCACTGAGCCAAACCAGTTAAGGCTTCCTGAAAAATTCTTTATCTGAGTCGTTTTCTCATCTATTAAATGGGGATTTTACCACCTTCTTAAAGCAGCTGTGACATGGAAAATCATGTAGAAAGCCCCTATGTCAAGGTGAGACCCTAGAATAAGTTTGAAAGCAGGAGGCTGTTCATATGTATCTCTAGAACATATATGGGGCGGTGCTTGGGTGGGTGTGGGGTAGGCTGTAGTCCCAGGCTTCCCAGAGGAGGTGATGTTTTTAGAGCTGATCCAGGCGCCCACTCTCCTGCCGCCTTGTTCCCTCCTCAGGACCTCCATGTTCCCAACGAGGACCGCATCAAGCAGCTGCTGGGGCAGGATGCCTGGACCTCGCAGAAGAGCGAGCTGGCTGGCTTCTACCCTCGGCTCGTGGCCAAGTCAGACACGGGCAAGATTGGTTTAATCAATCTGGGCAACACATGCTACGTGAATAGCATCCTTCAGGCCTTGTTCATGGCTTCTGAGTAGGTGCTGCTTTTGAATTCCCTCTGTCCCTGCTTCTTTCATTTGTGCTCCTGGGCGTGTGAGGATGAGGATGAGGATGAGGATAGGGGTTGGGGGGGGGGGGGGGGGCGTGTTTTGCTTTTTTCTTATTTGTT
>NW_006288013.1:2265934-2272710 GCF_000327345.1 Myotis davidii | reverse complement strand
TGTTTTGCATTTTTGTCATAATTGGTTGAGGACTGTGGATACATGGAGGGGCCCATAGGTCTCCAGGCCACTGCCAAAGCCTCAGGTCCAGACTGGGTGGGAACTGGAGGTGGGTCTCCAGGGATGGGGCTGCAGTGGGAAGGGGTTCTGCTTTGGGTTGGTGGGTACCACCGACTTTTCTCTTAGATTCCATGGGTAGATTGTGTCTTCCAGAGCAGATGCCCTGGTATTAGATTCCCTTTCCACCGCCCTTTACTCAAACAAAATCTTTATTACCAGTGGCTACCTATCTAACTTATGGCTTACTTAAAATTACTCAGAGTTTCAGCCACAGAAGTAGATCTCTTTGTCCCCCCTCCAATTTCCTTTTTGTGTTGTGTGTGTTGAAATGCACATAACATAAAATTGACCATCATAGACTTTTTTAAGTTCAGTGGTGTAAAGGCATTCACATTGTTGTGCAACCATCACCACCATTCATCCCCATAACTGTTCATTTTGTAAATCTGAAACTCCATACCTATTAAGCTATCACTTTCCATATTTCCATTTCCCCTCCCCCACCCACCATTATATTTTTTGTCACTGATTTTGTCTCTATTCTAAGTACCTCATATAAGTGGATGAGTCCACTTGTCTTTTTGCGATTGGGTTATTTCGCTTAGCAGATGTCTTCAAGGTACGTCCATATTGTAGCATATTGCAGAATTTCTTTCCCTTTAAAGGATGAATAATATTATCTTGTATGTATAAGCCACATTTCAGTCATCTGATCATTGGTCAATGCGTATGAGAGTTGCTTCCATGGTTTAGCTGTTGTGAATATGATGCTATGAACCTGGGTGTACAAATATTTCTTCGAGACCCTGATTTTGATTCTTTTGATTATATACCCAGAAGTGGAATTGCTGGGTCATAAAGTAATCATATTTTTAACTTTTTTAGGAACCTCTATTTTAACTTTTTGAGGAACCACTGTTTTCCACTGTGGCCACACCATTTTACCTTCCCACTAGCAGTGAACAGGATTCCAGCTTCTCCACATTCTTGTCATCACTTGCTTTCTGTTTGTTTGTTTATTTTTTTTAAAATATATTTTATTGAGTTTTTACAGAGAGGAAAGGAGAGAGATAGAGAGTTAGAAACATCGATGAGAGAGAAACATCGACCAGCTGCCTCTTGCACACTCCCCACTGGGGATGTGCCCGCAACCAAGGTACATGCCCTTGACCGGAATCGAACCTGGGACCTTTCAGTCCGCAGGCTGACGCTCTATCCACTGAGCCAAACCGGTTTCGGCTGTTTGTTTATTTTTGACAATAACCATCATAATGGTGAGGTGGTATCATCGTGGTTTTGATTTGTATTTCCCTAAGTAATTTTGTTGAACATCTTTTCATTTATTTATAGGCCATTTGTATATTTTCTTTAGAGAAATGTCTATTCAAGTCCATTGCCCATTTTTGAGTTGGGTTGTTTTTTTGTTGAGTTTTGGAGTTCCTTGTATATTCTGGATATTAATCCCTTACCAATTACATGATTTGAAAAGTTGCCTTTTTACTCTGTGGAGAGTGGTTTTCTTTTTGCTATTGAAAGAAGTTGCGCCCTAGCTGGTTTGGCTCAGTGAGTAGAGTGTTGGCCTTTGGACTGAAGGGTCCCCGGTTCGATTCCGGCCAAGGGCATGTGCCCGGGTTGCGGGCTCAATCCCCAGTGTGGGACATGCAGGAGGCAGCCCATCAATGATTTCTCTCATCATTGATGTTTCTATCTCTCTTTTCAATAATTATCTCTCATCATTGATGTTTCTATTTCTCTCTTTTTCCCTCTCCCTTCTTCTCTGAAATCAATAAAAATATATTAAAAAAAATAAAGAAGTTGCTTTTATTTATTATTGTTTATTGAGATACTAGAGACCTGGTGCATGACATTCATGCACTGGCAGGGGGGTCCCTCAGCCCAGCCTGTGCCCTTTTGCAGTCTGGGACCCCTTTGGGGATGTCTACCTGCCGGCTTAGGCCCGATCCCTAGGCTGTCAGTTGGACATCCCCTGAGGGCTCCTGGGCTGCTGGAAGGATATCTGACTGCCAGCTTAGGCCAGATGCCCCAGGGAGGAGGCCTAAGCCCTGAGGGGTTCTGAACTGGGAGACGGTGCAGGCCAGGCTGAGGGAACCCTCCTACCCCCACCCCCTGAGTGCATGAATTTTGTGTACTGGGCCTCTAGTTTGCTAATAATGACACTTTTACTTCTTCCTTTCCAACTTAGATGCGTTTATTTCTTTTCCTTGTCTGATTGGTGTGACAAGGACTTAAAAGTGGTGAAAGTGGACATCCTTTTCTTGTTCCTGATCTTAAAATGCTCTTAGTTTTTCTCTGTTGAGTTTTTCCCCTGTTGGTATTAGCTGTGGGTTTATCGTATATGGCTGTTATTAAGTTGAGGTGTGCTTCCTCTAGTCCCACTTTGCTGAGAGTTTGTATCATAAATGGGTGCTGGATGTTGTGAAATGCTTTTTCTGTACCTATTAATAGGATCATATGGTTTTTATCCTTCATTTTGTTTGTGGTGTATCACATTAATTGATTTGTGGATATTGAACCAACCTTTCATTCCAGGAATAAATCCCACTTGATCATGGTGTATAATCTTTTTAATGTATTGCTTTATATCCTTAGGTGCTTCTACACTGGGTGCATAAATGTTTACAAGGGTTATATCCTCTGTTTGGATTGATCCCTTTATGATTTTGAAGTGTTCTCTGTTTTTTGTTATAGCCTTTATTTTAAAGTCTATTTTGTCATATTAGTATGGCTACCCATTTTTTTTTCCTTTCCATTTGCATAAAATATTTTTCTCTCTCTTTACTTTCAGGCAGTGTGTGTCTTTTGATCTGAAGTGGGTCTCTTGTAGGTAGCATATTGTATTTTATCCATTCAGCCACCCTATGTCTTTTGTTTCTGTTTTTAAAAAAATATATTTTATTGATTTTTTTTTACAGAGAGGAATGGAGAGGGATAGAGAGTTAGAAACATTGATGAGAGAGAAACACTGATCAGCTGCCTCCTGCACACCCCCCATCGGGGATGTGCCCACAACCAAGGTACATGCCCCTGACCGGAATTGAACCGCGGACCCCACAGTCCACAGGCTGACACTCCATTCACTAAGCCAAACCAGCCAGGGCTCTGCTGGCACTTCTGACGCCAGTGAGCTGCCCTGCCCCTGGCCCTCCAGCCCTTGCCCTGAAGCTAGTCAGTTCAGCTCCTACCATATGTGCCTGGTGCTTTTCTAGCTGTTGCCCCAGCACTGGAGCTCAGAGCGAGTGAATCTGTGAGTAAGTTTGTGAGCAGGCCCTTTAAAAAGTTGCCTGGGACTCCAGCCACCCTATCCCTGCTGGTTTTCACAGCCAGAAGTTACGGGGACTTCTCTTCCTGGCACTGGAACCAGGGCTGGGATCCTGGTGTGGTTCTAGAACCCCTTGTTCCTCAGGGGGCCCTCCACAGCTGAGAGATCTCTCCTATTAACCCCCACATGTGGGTGTGGGACCAGCCCGTTCTGCATCTCCACCCCTTCCATCAGTCTCGACGTGGCTGCTGCTTTCTGTCCTTAGTTGTAGGGGTCCCGTTCAGCTAGTCTTTGGGCGGTCCTCAATAAAATGTTTAATTTTTGAGAAACTGCTGAACTGACTTTCAAAGCGGCTGCACCATCTTGCATCCCCAGGAGCAGTAAATGGGTTCCTGTTGCCCCGCCTCCTTCCCAGCGTTTGTTGTCAGTGTTCTGGGTTTTGGGCGCTCTAATCCGTGTGTCCTGTTGTTTTCGTTTGCATTTCCCTGATGACATATGATGGAGTAACATGTAGTTACTTGCCGTCTGTATATCTACTTTGGTCAGATGTCTGTGAAGATGTTTAGCCCATTTTTTTAATCAGTTTTTTTTTTCTTCTTACTGTTGAGTGTTAAGAGTTCTTTGTATATTTTGGATAATAGTCCTTTATCAGATGTGTCTTTTGCAAGTGTATTCTCCCAGTCTCTGTCCTGACTTCTGATTCTCTTGATACTGCCTTTGACAGAGCAGAAGTTTTTAATTTGAAAGACATCCAGTTTAGCCATTATTTCTGTTATGTATCATGTCTATTGTATCTAAAAAGTCATTGTATGCTAAGCATACCCAAGGTCATCAAGGTTTTCACCTAGGATTTTGGTAGTTTTGTTTTATATTTAGCTCTATGATCCACTTAGAGTTTATTTTTGTGATGGGTGTGAGGTTTTTGTGTCTAGACTCATTCTTTTGCGTGTGGATGTCCAGTTGTTCCAGGACCATTTGTTGACGAGATGGACTTTGCTCCTTTGTCAGTGACCAGTGAGTCTATTTCTGGGCTCTTCATTCTGTTCCATTGATTTATTCAAATATTCTTTTGCCAACACCACACTTAGACATCATTAATAAACTCACAGCATAAGTCAGTTTTGCTTCAGGCTCTACGGTATGACCTCACTGCGGTTTGTTCTGAACGTTGGGTCCAGCCAGTAGGAGGAGGTTGGATCTCTAGGACTTGCGAACGGGCTGCTGCTGTGCTCTCGGAACTGCCTGCTGGACTGGTTTTAGTATTATTTTTTAAATTCCCAGCCTCTGCAGACCATTACTTTTGCAAAAATATAATAAAATGACTTATCAGAAAAATGGTCCTTATGGTCACAGCAAAGTAAACCACATGTTTGAGTGCTCAGCTTCCGAACTGACCTTGTGGCAGGTGCTAAGTGGAGCCCACTTCGGTTGCTCTGCTCTGCACAGTGGGCTCAGATGGGAGAGATGCCTGGTCTGTCTGCCCAGAGCTGCTTGTGAGAACAGGAGTGAGGCTGGGCCAGGCCTCCCGCTGGTCCAGGGAGTAGGGTTGTCAGGAGGGGCTCCTTCCCGTCCCCATAGGATCAGACCCCTGTCACCTGGAGCCAGTGTGCCCTTGCTGAGGCCTCTTCTCTCAGCACGCCCCTCATGCTGACCCCGCCTCCCTCACTTAACGGCAGGAGTGGGCTGAGGAGCAGAGGCAGGGGCCCTGGGAAGGGGCTTTAAGAGCGGACTTGGAGGGTTGAGGCTGGAGCAAGGTCTGCTGCTCTCAGTGGATGTGAACACCATTTCCCAGGCAGGCAGGACAAGGGTGTGAGTGGTGGTGAGGATACTGGCATGGTCCCTGAGCAAGCCGCAGAGCCTGGGACTACAGGATGGAGGGCATTCGAATCTCTGAATCTTGGCGTCATGGGCTTTCGGAAGTGGAAGGGGCATCAGGGGTCACCTCATTGTCCAACCCGAGTTGTTCACCTGCTCCTTCTCCCCTGCCCCTGGCCCAGACTTGGGCTGCAAGTGTCTCTTCTGCCTGTAAGCCTGGGATGGGGGGCTCTGGGCCGCCTGCGGGATGGGCGAGGACAGGCCCCTCGGGTGCCCTTGGCTTACCCGGTGCTCCTGCTTTGTTTGGAAGCTTCAGACACTGTGTGCTCCGTTTGACTGAGAACAATGGAGCAAGGGCTGCTGCTCTCAGTGGATGTGAACACCATTTCCCAGGCAGGCAGGACAAGGGTGTGAGTGGTGGTGAGGATACTGGCATGGTCCCTGAGCAAGCCGCAGAGCCTGGGACTACAGGATGGAGGGCATTCGAATCTCTGAATCTTGGCGTCATGGGCTTTCGGAAGTGGAAGGGGCATCAGGGGTCACCTCATTGTCCAACCCGAGTTGTTCACCTGCTCCTTCTCCCCTGCCCCTGGCCCAGACTTGGGCTGCAAGTGTCTCTTCTGCCTGTAAGCCTGGGGTGGGGGGCTCTGGGCCGCCTGCGGGATGGGCGAGGACAGGCCCCTCGGGTGCCCTTGGCTTACCCGGTGCTCCTGCTTTGTTTGGAAGCTTCAGACACTGTGTGCTCCGTTTGACTGAGAACAACTCACAGCCCTTGATGACCAAGCTGCAGTGGCTCTTCGCCTTCCTGGAGCACAGCCAGGTGAGGACCGGGGTGCGGGGGCGTGGCGAAGAGGAGGCTCCCTCTGACACCCCTCCCTTCCCCAAGACCTGCTTGCATCTGGCTATGAGCCCCCACTTCCTGGTGTAGGAGCCCCAGTCCGGGCTGGCCTGTGTTCAGGGCCAAAGCCCCTGGAACTGTTCAGCACCCTCACCTGACAGGAGAGAGGTGCCTCCTTCAGGCGTGCTCTGTGCTGGGGGCCCAGCAGCGCATCCTCCGTCCGCAGTTCCGTCAATGCTCAGGGCTGTTTGTCATCTGCTGCCCTGTTTGAGCACTCACATTGCCAGGGACCCTGAGGACCGTATTTATTTTGCCGCTGTCTCTTGCCCTCACGGACGAGGTGTGATTCAAGGCCCGTGTAGGGGCGGGGAGATGAGTGAGCAACAGTCCTCCCTCAGGGAGCGCCTGGTGGGGGTTGGGGTGGGTCGGGGACGGGAACCTCAGACAGCAGTGGCAGTACTTGGACAGAGGGCTCATGGAGCAGGTGCATCTGAGACTGGGACTCCAGCTAAGCTTTCCTCAGGTGTGCTGGGCAGGGGAAATGGCAGTGGGAAGGGGCCTGGAGAGGAAGTCTGAGGAGTCCCAGGGAAGAGCAGATGCCTAGAGGATTGCTCCTATCTGTGAAGCTGACGCCCTGCTCCAGGCTGTGTGGACTTGGTGGGAGGGAATGGGTCGGGGATGGACGAGGAGGGGAGGCCTTCAGTGAGGAGGCCAAGAAGTCGGGGGAACAGAGTCCCCAGCTGCGGAGCAGGTTGGTGGGCAGCCTGCTGCTCGCCCCTGCCT
>NW_006288013.1:2250598-2265909 GCF_000327345.1 Myotis davidii | reverse complement strand
CGGTCCCAGCGGCCTGCCATTTCCCCCGAGAACTTCCTGTCTGCATCCTGGACACCCTGGTTCAGCCCCGGCGCCCAGCAGGACTGCTCGGAGTACCTGAAGTACCTGCTGGATCGGTGAGGGGGCGAGGCCTGGGGGAGCCCGCCCCTCCACGCTGCATTGCACGTTGGAAGGGTCTGAGAAGTGTGCTTGGGTGGGGACTGGGGCTGTGTGACGGGAGCTTGGGAGACGCTGACCTGAACCGTGACCTGGGAGTGGTGTACGTGTATACCCCTGCACCGCGCTCACCTGAGTGTGCACGTGTGTGTTCGTCACAGGCCTTGGGGGTGTGTGCACATACACACATGTGTAGCAGGTTTGTGCGCCTGTATGCAGTAAATGCACAGCGTGCGTGCCTGGCTTGTGAGTGCATGGATGCCATTTGGCACATGTAGGTATACTCCCTGTGCAGACTCCTGCATGTGCATATGTCTGACTGTGTGGCCAGCTGAGTAGGGTAGAGCATGAATCGGGCCAGTGCACTGGGAATGGACTGTGTGTGTATGGAGGCTCTGCTCCCTGCTCCAGGCTGCACGAAGAAGAGAAGACGGGGACCAGGATCTGCCAGAAGCTCAAGCAGTCCAGCTCGCCGTCCCCACCAGAGGATCCCCCTGGGCCAAGCTCCACCTCGGTGGAGAAGATGTTCGGGGGCAAGATCGTGACTCGGATATGCTGTCTCCGCTGCCTCAACGTCTCCTCCAGGGAGGAGGCCTTCACGGACCTCTCTCTGGCCTTTCCCCCACCCGAGCGCTGTCGCCACCGCCGCCTGGGCTCGGTGGTGCTGCCTGCAGAGTGCGTGGGAGCCCCCGGGTCTCCCCCACCGTCCCCAGCTCAGGTCCAAGGCAGGGCAGGTCCTCTGAGGCAGAGGAAACACTGCATCACAGGGGCTGTCCCCCCAACCATCCTGGACATGGGAGGCCTGGGCTCCCAGGGACCTGGGGAGCGGAGCCAGGAGAAGGTGGAGAAAGAGGAGGAGGAGGAGGAGAAAGGAACGGAGGAGGAGGTGCGAAAGGAGAAGGAGGAAGGAAGGACTAAAGAGGAGGAGGAAGAGGACGGGGAGAAAGTGGTAGGAGAGGAGAAGAAGGTGGAGAAACAGGAGAATGACAGCGCCTGCCCGGGCCCAGGGACCCCCAGGGCCGCCCCCTCCGGGGAGGGCTCCCGCTCCGTCCTGGACCTGGTCAACTACTTCCTGTCCCCCGAGAGGCTGGAGGAGGAGAACCGCTACTACTGTGAGTCGTGCGCCTCGCTGCAGGAGGCTGAGAAGGTGGTGGAGCTGAGCCAGGGCCCGCGCTACCTCATCCTGACGCTGCTGCGCTTCTCCTTCGACCTGCGCACCATGCGGCGCCGCAAGATCCTGGAAGACGTGGCCGTGCCCCTGCTGCTCCGCCTGCCGCTGGCCGGGGGCCGGGCCCAGGCCTACGACCTGTGCAGCGTTGTGGTGCACTCCGGAGTGTCCTCGGAGAGCGGTCACTACTACTGCTACGCCCGCGAGGGCGCCGCCCGACCGGCCCCTGCCCTGGGAGCCACGGACAGGCCGGAGCCCGAGCACCAGTGGTACCTGTTCAACGACACTCGGGTGTCCTTCTCCTCCTTCGAGTCTGTCAGCAACGTCACCTCCTTCTTCCCCAAGGACACGGCCTATGTGCTCTTTTACCGTCAGCGGCCTGGGGAGGGCCCCGAGGCTGAACCAGGCTCCCCCAGAGTCCGGACAGAGCCCGCCCTGCACAAGGACCTGATGGAAGCCATTTCCAGGGACAACATCCTGTTCCTGCAGGTGAGCAGGGCCCCATCCGAGCTCTGAGCTCCTGGCGGAGGGCTTCCCAGCACCACCCGCCCAGAGTTACTGTTCCTTTGAGTCCCTTCCTCCTTTTGTCCTTCATCCACCACTTAGTGCTGGGACAGATAGGGGACCAGACAGACACAGCCCTCACTTCAGGGGGACAGATGCTGAGTATCACCAGGTATTTATTCAGGGTTGTAAGTGCCGATGGAGCAGTGTGGGCTCTGTGAGCGGACAGAGTGCCTCTGGGCACCCAGGGGCCTCCCGACCCAGCGAGCTGCCACCGTCTACTCTTTGATGTCAAGGTTGGTGTCAAAATACTTGGCAACTGGAACACCAGGGCTCTGACAGTGAGAGGGCTCTGACTAACAACGGCAGTGGCCGCCTGGGACCTCCGGACAGCAGCACCTGGGGTCCGAGTGTGTGGGGAAGGTGGCACCCGGGGTGGGACACGGGGCCGCTTGTACATTCCCACCAGCTGCCCAGCGAGGCCCGCCTCCGTTCGGCAGGAGGCAGAGCTCGGACACAGGAGAGTCCGTGCCCAGTGCCTGAGGCAGAGCTGGACAATGGTGCCAGGAAGCTGTCGGAGGGTCCCTGTGTGTGTGACGTGACCCCTGAAATCCCTGGGCCTCCTGCCTCCTGGTGTCGCATCAGGCTCTTCGCAACTGTCAGCCTAGTTAGTCTGAATGAGTTCCTTTGCTCCAAGGGCTGGGTTTTGTTGGGAGCAGGAAGAATGAGCTGGAAGCCTCGGTGTAGATGGAAGGACGGGTCCCTCCTCCTGTCTGCCCACGGGGCTGAGCACCGCTAGGGCAGAAGCGTGGCTCCTCTGGGCCTGGGGGGACATGGGCAGGGAGTGAAGGAGGACTTGTTTCTGAGCCTGAGTTTTGAGCTTCCTGCCCCCTTTCCCCTGTGTTCCAGGAGCAGGAGAAGGAGGCACGGAGCAGGGCGGCCTACATCTCTGCACTCCCCGGGTCCCCGTGCTGGGGGAAGGGCTTCGACGAAGACAAGGATGAGGATGAAGGCTCTCCTGGGGGCTGCAGCCCTGCTGGTGGCAGTGGTGGTGACTTCCACAGACTGGTCTTCTAATGGGAGCCTCCCCTGTTCCTGCCTGTGGGGGCGCCAGCCTCAGGGGAGGCCTTGACCCCTTTCTTCTGGGAGGCCCAGGGCAGGGGGGCCTGAGAGGGGCCGTGGAGGCAGGTCCAGTCCTAAAGGCAGGCCCTTCCGAGGGCTAGAAAGGTGGAGAGGGAGCTGCTGGGACACAGGGACTGAGGTGGAGAGGTGAGACCCAAGCCCCTTAAACTTGGCCTCGGGCCCCGACACTGGGCTCGACCCCATTAGGATTTTACCAAGTGCCCTGGCCAATTAAGCACCTTAGATGGACACTCTGGCCTTGTCCCCTGCAGACCCCCGACAGGGCCGAACCTCACAGCGCCAGTGTTTGCCATCAAGTAGCCTTGCCCTTCTAGCTCCTTGTAGGTGGTCCTTTTGTTGGACAGTATGGAGAGCTGAGCAGGAGCCAGGCCTTGCACGGATTGGGGCTGCGTCCCACCCGAGACTGTCCGGCTCTCTGAGGGATTCACCGGTAACGTGTGGGTGTCTGCGCTTTCCCGAGCGAGGGGAGGTGGGAAGCAGCCTGGCTCAGGATCAGAGACTGTCTGCCCTGACCAGCGTGAGGACAGCCCCCCCAGTGGGAAGCCCCCCCCACTCCCTAGCCTGCCTCAGTGCCTGAGATGCCACTGTGGGCATCCCCTCTGGGTGAGACGGAGAATCCTTATTTACTGCCAATGTGTCTGTTTCTCACGGAGCCACTGTCTGTCCGGGAAAGCCGGCTGGCTCAGCCCCTGCTCAGTGGCCAAGAGAGAGAGCCCCAGCCTGGGGGCTGGTGGGAGGGCCTGGCGGGGAGGAGATACTGACCTCAGGTGCCCTGACACGGCTGTACCCCTTCTCCATGGAGAGCAGAGACCCAGGGTCTCAAACAGGAATAAAATGGGTTCTCTGAAGCCTTTGAAGGTGTCTTCCTTCCCACCCAGTGGCTGTGATGTCGCGTGTCTAGGCAGTAAGGAGGGTCCCCCTGCTCGCTGACTTGTCAGGCATCCCACGCAGGGGGGGCGGGGGGGCAGCACCTGCAGGGAAGTGCTCTGTGAGCAGGTGAGGACGGGAGGCAGAGGCCGGCGCTGCAGAGGGAAGGAAGAATGCCCGGCATCCTGAGGAGCGGGAGCCCTTTGCCTTTGGAGGGGTGGTGGGTGCACAGGCCAGGGGCTGCCCGATGGGTGCTGACAGGGGCCCATCGGGTGGGGCTGCAGCCCAGTATCTGGGGATTTTCAGACCCCAGGAACTCTGGCCTGTCCATCAGTAGCTCATGCCGATACCATGTTCCTTCTTCTTTCCATCTGAGATCTGAGTAGCAGGGGCCTCCCCTGGCTGGATGTGGGTCCAGGCCAGGAAGAAAGCTGGGAGGCAGGCCTTCCCCAGGTGCCATCCCACCTGTGGGGCTGGGGAGGCACACAGAGCCCTCATGTGGAGGCCCCTTTCCCACAACCCTGCCTGTCCCCTTTGGGAGAACAAACCAAGTGGGAAGGTGGTGGCCAGTGGTGTGGCCAGGGCTTGGTTTCAAGGCCTCCTGCTTGTGCTGTAGGTGGAGGAGTTGCGTTTGGGCCCAAGTGTCATAGACCCTCAAATGTCCGCTGCAGGGCCCAGCAAAAGCGGGCCGAGAGTCTGTTGGCGCCAAGTCACACATTCGTTGTTCAGTCCCGGGGCAGGGTGCCTTCTAAGAAAGATGAATTGGTGGAGGTTACTGCAGTTCCCATTTTACACACCAGGAGGACGGATTCTGAGGTAAGGAGGGTTCATTCTCGCTTCTCGCCAAGAAAAGTGCCCAAGCTTCTCTCCAAGGAGCAGTTACTTTCTGCTAAAATGAAAGCTGGCCCAGAGCCTTTCCAGGACCCCGAGAAAGCATGTTCTCATCGAGCATGTGTTCACGCTGACACACGGCACACAGGCTGGCCCGGTCCGCCCCAGCCCCTCCCACAGGCAGACATGGCAGCCCAGCTGGTTGCTTCCGTTGGACTTTATTGTTGTCCTGCTCCAACACCACAGTAAAAAGCGACCTGCACGCGTCAGGCCTGTACCATGTGTCACCACAGCAAAAATGACCCACACAAACCCGTGCCCGCCCCACCCCAGACCTACTCACAGGATAAATATGTTACAATTTTTTTGTTTTTAAAAAAGAAAACAGAATAAATTAATAACTTAAGTGATTAGGCACCAACAGTGATTTGAAAAATTAAATGTCAATTTTAAATGGTAACAGGGCAAGAACCCAAGCCTGGGCGTCTCCTAGCCTATCTCTGTTCCTGACAAACAGCAACAATTCCGTGTGAAGGATTCTAAACTTCAAGACATGTAACCAACACACACACACACACACACACACACACACACACACACACACCAAATAGCACGTGACAGCCTGACTTTCCAGTGGGACACCCCCTCAAGGAAGCCGACCTGGCCCCAAAGAGCTTGGGGTCCCAGGATGACGGCCTGTAGGAGAGGCTTTAAGCTCCTGTGGTCAGCTCATCCCCCACACTCTGCAGAGGGAGGCCCAGAGAGAGGAAGGACACACTGCGCTCTGCTTCCAGAGCTCGTCAAAGGGTGCGGCAGGGTGGGGGTGAGGGGCCTGGCCTCGTGGGGGCTGAGGCCTTAACCCCATGGCAGGTAAGGGGGCAAAGGGCAGACTGGGGTGGAGCCTGTGCTCCAATCACTGCAGAATGGCTGTGCTTCTGTCCTACGAATGGGGCAAGTTGGAGTGGTTTCAGATGGAGAGGTTACCAAACTCAATCAAGGAAGAGACTGGGTTAACTGGCTAATGTTTGGGTGTTGCCCATCCCTAGTGATCCAGACCCTTGAGAGAGGTCACAGGGAAGGGAGTTCTCCCTTAAAACAGCTGAGCATCCGCCCTATCAGGGGCCTCAGAGACCTAATCTAACCACCCATTTCATAGATGGGCAAACCAAGGTCTGAGGGAGCGACATCTCCCTGTAGCAACCTCTCCCTCTTTTCTCAGTTCCTGCTCTGCCGTGTGTAACCTGGCAGAGGTGGAGCTGGAGGTGAAGGAGGGCACCCCAGGCAGAAGTCCTGTGTTAAAGGTGCTGAGACAGCAACCCCAGTCCTGCCAGGCCACCAGGAGAGGGGAGCTTTGGCTCAAGAGGCCAAAGGACCAGTTTCTTAAACTGAGCCAACAGGTATGTGCTAAACACCCAGTAGTGTGGGGCTTGTGAGCCAGTGTCCTCTTCTCTTGTACTTCCTTCCATCTCTACCCTAAGAGTTTGGGAGTTACAGGAACCAAGAACTGAAGGGAGGGCTCCTTTCAGATTAGATCTGAACACAGTCTCTGAAGACGCCAGCCAGTCCACATCATGGCACATCCAGAAAATACTGACATTAGGGCACCCACACCTGGGCCTACCTGTAGCCTGCTGGGCACAGGGGTGGTGCCATTAAAAGCTCCCCTCCTAGGGACACAGTCAGGGCTGGATAGAGGGAACGGCACACCCGCTTATGGTAGGCCATGGCCACCACTGCCCTTTCCCATGCGGGAACACGGAGCCAGGGACCCGTACTCCCAAAGGTCTTCTGTTCCCAAAGCACAAGGCTCGCCAAGCCTTTTCCTCCACTTAAAAATCTGACCCATCTTCTGAGCCCCATCTCGGGCACCTCCTTTCCCTAGAAGCCACCTCATCTGATCTCAGCCCCTTCCCACGCCTGCCCTGGCACCTACCTCCCGGAGCAGCCTCGCTTCCTCACTCATGCTCCAGCCACTTCGGGATGGCTGTGTTTCGTCCTAGGAAGGGGGCAGCAGCATTTTCAGTCTCTCATGGCCATTACCAATACCTTGTGTCCTCAGTGCCTGTCCCAGAGCCTGGTCCCAGCAGCCATTAATACATGTGCTGGGTGATGATACGGGAGGAGGGGCTACTGTGGAGAAAGTAATTTCTCCAGGATGTGACTTCTCAGGGAGTGGTCAGGCCCTGGGCTGGTGAGGGGTGTATACACACACTCACAGAAACTGAAAGAGCGGTAGCCACCTCCATTCGGTATAGTGGGAAGTCATCTTTGTTGGGATGGTCTACTTCCCAGGGCAGGATCAAACATCTCATCTTCCCAGTTCCCTCTGAAACTAGAAGTTCTTTGGCCAAGAACTTTTAACATAATATTCAGATTCCCCCCTGGCCCTGGCTCAGGAGAAAGCGGCTGAGGTGAAGCCCCCCTTCTGTCCCTGCAGCCAGGTTTGAGTCCCACGTGGCACCTGGGCTGTGAGGGTTCAACATAGTGAGAGGAGCTGAGAAACACTCAGTTGGCACCAACCCCTGGCCCGAATCCCGCGTCATCTTCCAGGCTCTGCCCTGCTCTCTCCTTTGCACTGCTTTCCCCGCCGTCCATCACTGCTGGGAACTGACACTACACACACCACTCCCCTCACATGACATCTCTCCTTCACTTTCTGCTCCATCCTGATCCCCACAGCACTGCCTCGGCCATTCCACCGGGCTCTTTGGGTATATTTGCTATGCTGTCCCCACAAGGCCTTCACTCCTGCCTCTCATCCATCTGTCACCTGCAACCCCTGCACTGCTCATCTTGCAGAAACTTGCTGCCCATCCCCCATGTCCATGCACTGCCTTCTGCCCAGCCCACTGCTGTCCCAGGGTCGCCCCTCAGCCCCTGCATCACCTCCAGTGCCCCCCAGGCTCCCTCTCTCTCATACCCCATATCATCCAGCCCCGCCCAAGCCCTCTCTCACGTGGTACCCTCAGGTGGCAGGAACTTGAGGAGGTCCTGGGGAAGCTCTCAGGGCCGGCCCCTGAGGATCATTCTGTGTCCTTGTCTCTCCATCTCCTGGGTTATGGCCCTTTCCTTGTTCTTCTTGCCCTTCGTCCTCAGTTTTTCCTTCCTTTTGTCCTCATTCTTCTGCCCCTCCACCTGCAACAGGTGCACTGCCACTTGGCTGAAAGTGGGGGGTGGGCAATGCAGCTGGGGATCTAAGTCCTTTGTACCCAGAGACCACCTCTAACCTTCCTTCTCAACTCCTTTGCCTTTTGGTGGCCTTGCCTCTCCCCTGCTGAGACAGAAAGGGATAAAGTCCATGTCCACTTTGGTCTGCTGGTCCTCGTCGTCCTGGTCAGTGAGACGATGGGCTTTTCCGGGACTGAAGGAGGCAGCCCAGAGGCGGCGGCCAGGGGGCTGGGAGGGAGGTGAGGTGTGGAGTCCAGCTCCGAGCCCCGGCACTTCCCTCCACACATCTGGAAGGTACTCAGGTCTCACGGGCAGGAAGAGGCTGAAGGATGCTTTTGGCAAGCGCCCTAACTAAGGTGAATGGAGGCATGGCCATCACTGGTAAAAACCAGAGGTGGGCCTGGGGGGTGGAGGCGGTGCCTCCGTCAGGCCCTACCTCCCAGGAAAGGCTCAGGGTCCCTGACCTCAGTGCTTTGAAGCCAAGGGTGGCCAAGTAGAGGGGAGGTTGGAAGGGGCAACAGGAGAGGAGAGAGGGGAGATGGGGAGGAGCCAGCTTCAGTGCCTGGACCCCCCTCCAGGCTTGGCAGCCCCCTCACAGCTTGGCACCCTTGGAAGGCTCCGAGGACTGCCGCACGTCTGTCCACTCCTGCATGGTGCTCTGCAGGGCCTGCGTCTTCTCCTTGTCCACTTGGACGTAGTCCACCTTCTCGTCGGAAGTGACAGACGATGTGGACGGCTGAGGGCAGAGGGGGGAGTAGAAGTGCTGTGAGTCCCCATGAGGGGCTGGCGGGGAGCCCCAGGACGCTGTCCCGGGAGAGGAGGTTGGCCTCGCTGGCTGCTCAGACTGGCCGTAGGAGTCTTGTCCTTTTCTGAAAGTGGCCTTTAGAGCCTCCACTCCACACGGCATCATCCCTCCAGCCCCAAGGGGGACCCAGGCCCACAGCTCTGTCCCCACCCACCTCGTGACCACTCCTCCAGGGGAGGGTATGTGCTGGGTGCCAAGCAGCACCAGCCACAGGCCTCTGTGTATCCCTGCGGGGGACCTGAGCTGAGGCCAGTGCCCGCCCTGCCTCTAGACCGTGCAGATCTGTACGTCCTGTGGAGGTGGCCTAGGCCCAGAGTCCCCTCAGGCCACTGCGTCAAGAGCAGGGCTCTGGGACCCACCAGGCAGTGAGCTCTGCTCAGAGAGCTTGGGACCAGGACATAGGAGTCCCGGGTCTGTCGCTCATTCACTCTGTGCTTTTGTTTGCCCCTCTGCACAGGGAATGGCCTGGCTGACCAGGTGCCTGGGCCCACGTACCTGTGAGCTGAGGGGGGGATGGGTGTGTGTGTGTGTGTGTGAGCCCTGTAAGACCCGGATGAAAGCACAGTCAAGCAGCAAGAGGGAAGTGCTGCTGTTTGGGGCGTAGGCACCCCACCAAAGCCCTGGCCCCCACCCCAGCCCACCCCAGGCACCTTGCGGTGGGGGCTTGGAGAGCTTGGCTGGAAGTCCAGGGCCAGGTAATCGACGCTGCCGGTGCTCTTCTTCGGGGCTGGACTGTTGGTGCCGCTGGGAATGGGCGAGGCAGACACTGGGTATTGCTGTCACAGGGAGGAAAGTCCTGTTAGTAAGTTTGGGAACTGGCCTAACCCCCCACCGGAAAGCTCGCCTCTGGGAGCTGGAGCTGCTGGCCCCCCTGGAGGCGCACACCGGGTCAGGGCCTGGCGCGTGCTCACTAAAACCCTGATGGCAATACTGATTTTTTAAAACAAAGACAAAACTGGTTCAGAGCCGTGGCGTGGCCTGTGGTTGTACAGCTGCTGAGCAGGGGCGGGAACCAGGTCTGTCCTGGCTCCCAAACCTGTACTCCTCCCACTGAGCCGTCCTTCCCTCCAGGCCAGCTCCCCCCTGCAGGCTTCCCCACAGCCCAGCCCTCGCCTGCTGAATCATGACAAGAGCTCGTTCCCTTTGTGCACTGGACACTGGGAAGTCTTTTGCAGCAAATCTGCTTCTCTTGACACCCCCACCCATGACCTACAGCAGTGTGCTCCCCCAGCTGCTCAGAGATCTCCACAAGTGGCCCCGCCCCCTCAGCAGCCCCTCAGGGATTGCAGGAGGGTCCTGTCTCTGTCCAGGCCCCAGGTGAACTGCCCAGGATTTTCGCGAAGCCCCATGCTAGCGAGAAGGGCGATCGTCCTCTGCTCTGTCTGCCCCCTGGTTGGCTGGTTCATGTGCAGCAACCACCCTATTCTGTGCAGTCCTCTCTTCCCCGCCATCTCGGAGGCCCTGTGCCACGCTGCCTGTGTCTATGCCTCCAGAGTCCTTCCACGTGCGCCTCCCCTCTGCACATATGCTCATGGCCCTGAGCACAACAGCGTAAGGGAGTGAAGGGCAGATCTTTTACTTTGAAAGGTTTTTAACAGGATAGAAGAAGGAGTTAACTTTGAAGGTGCTCCTGCCACCAGTGCTTATTCTGAAAACCTGTCTAGTCACTTGGCCTGCTAACCCTTTTGGGGGCTCCCTCCTTCCCACAGGAAAAGTCCAGTCCCCCCAAGATGTCATTTGGGGTCCTCCACCTTTCCCAGCCTGCCCTGCAGCTGCACTCTCCACACCACCTGTGTCGTCACAACAGAGGCAGGCCTCCTCTGCCCCTGTGACTGCGGTCTCTTTGCGGGTAGGGACCCTGTCTTCATCGCCTCATGTGTCTCAAGAAAGATTTGCAGCAACAAACAAAATATCAAGTAATGTGGGATCCCTGGGCGGAGTGAGTGGAGTGGGGACTGAGCCTTGGGCCCAGGGGACTCACCATAGAGACGTAGTTCTCCTCACTGTCTCCTGAGTCCGTGCTGGTGATGCTCTGGGTGGAGGTGGGGCGGCAGTACTGGGAGGAGCCGGAGTTGAAGCTGTGGCTGTGGTGGGGGGAAGGCAAAGGGTAAACCTGGGAGTTTCCAGCCTCCACAGGGCCCCCAACCCTCACCCACCCCAACCTCTGCCCTCAGAGCTCCACACATCACTACCAGGTGAGGAGCTGCTTCAGGGTGGATACAACTGTTCCCCCTTCACAGGAGGAACCGAGCTCCCAGAGACATAGGGAATGCTGAGCTACTGACGGCGTTATCATCGGGCTGCAGCCTTCCTGACTCCCAGCCTGGCCACCGGTCCCCTCACCCACCCGGACGGCTCTGGGCCACCCTCCCACTTCCAAAAAGACACTCACATGGCCCTCGACCACGACTTGGTGACGGGGGACTTGAAGGGGAGCTCATCGATGACGGTGTTGCTCCGCAGGTCGAGTGGGGTTGGCTTCACTGGAGCAGGGAGGAAAATTGTGTTATCGGCAGTGAGTAATGATGTCACACTTACATGTGACACGCAGGGTGAGTGTGAGAGCCCTCAGATCATCCTGGTCGCACAGAGGGACACAGGCTGAGCGGCGATGTGCTCTTTGCCCATGTTGATAGGCCTCGAAGTCTGTCTTCAGATGCCAAAGTACAGATTTTTTGCATTGTGTCTACAGGAATCATATTTTCTGAATCTAAAGTGAGGACAGAGGGTCTGACAACAGGTTTCTCTCCCCAGATCTGTGACCATGTAGGTAAATGAGGGAGGACGTTTATATGGGAGAATGCCGGCATGACCACCTCTGACCCTCAAGTGGAGGGAGATGAAGGCCACAGCCTTGCAGGCTTCCATTCAAATGCTAAGACCTGAATTCCCAGGTGACCAGACCCACGGGGCTCATCTCCACCAGAGGTGACTCGACTTCTCCCTCTAGTCCCTGCCACGGATCCAAGGCTGGTGCCTGAGGTGGGAGCAGCGGGAACCCCAGCATGTCCTCCTGGTCCAGAGGTCGGGAACACAGAGCCAACTTCACTGAGCACCTGCTGTGGACCAGACTCAACCTCCCGGATGCTTCCTTCCGAACAACCCCGGAGGCAGGAACTACTGTTCCCACTTCACAGACAAGGAAACTGAGGCTCAGAGAACTTAAAGGATTTGCCCAAAGACACACCTAGGAAGCCTTGGATAAGGATTCCAACCCCCATTTACCTGGTTTGAATGCTCACACCTTTCTATTACGTCAGAGTGACCTTTTAATAGACTGCTTTGCCCGTTCCACTCTACTCAAATTTAAACTGTTCCAAGTTATCCTTGCACAATATTTTATGCACAAGGAGGAACTTTCAGATGTAGCGATGCCCCTCAATTCCTCTGGGAGGTACGTATTATATCAGTGATGGCAAACCTATGACACGCGTGTCAGAGGTGACACGCGAACTCATTTTTTTTGGTTGATCTTTCGTTGTTAATGGCATTTAAATCTATAAAATAAATATCAAAAATATAAATCTTTGTTTTACTATGGTTGCAAAGATCAAAAAATTTCTATATGTGACACGGCACCAGAGTTAAGTTAGGGTTTTTCAAAATGCTGACACGCCGAGCTCAAAAGGTTCGCCATCACTGTATTATATTCTCCTTTTCACAAATGAAGAAACTAGGCTCAGACACAGAATGATTTGTCTCTACTCACATGTCAGCAGGTGGCGGAGCTGAAACCAGAATGTGGCCTGTCCTGAGCCCCCACCTCCCCCCCGCCCCCCGCAAGCTCTGGACACCAGGCTTCTCCCTCAACCAGTCCCTAAGGTGCCAGACCACTGGGATGTATTTGCAGGTCCATGTGTGTGAGACTTCGGGGTGTTAAAAAGTGCAGGACCCACTTGATCGCTAAATGAATGCAAACAGCCCCTGGCCGTTGTCCAGAGATGGGACCAGGAAAGATTGGACTTACCTTTGCGGTCAGGTTTGAGGTTGCGGTTGACAGGGGGTGGCTGGATCTCACTCCCCCGGCTGGAGCCTCGATGCATAGAAAGGGCTGTTGCAGGGTAGCTGAGGGGGTCAAAGAGATGGGGTCCTGGGCTCATGGGGATGTAGACGCTCTGGGAGTTGTCACCTGCTCGCTCCAAGGCCAGCAGAGTGGAGGAGCCGGGATTCATGGGCACATAGTTGTCTTCGGAATTGGTGCTGTCTGATCGGCCTATGAGTGTTTTCCCCGGCTAGGAAGGAGAGTGACAGAAATACAGCATCACTGGCAAGAAGAAACCACAGCGGTGAGGACCTGTGCACCAGGGAGGAAAAGGCACGACCAGTGAGGTGCGCCGTGAAGCTGTAAGGCAGACCCTGGGAAACCAGAGAAAGAGTGGGCAACAGGAAGTCCCCCTGTGGGAACCTTCTAGCTCTCAGGCTCCCTTGGGGATCCCTTGTAATTTTTGATAAATGTTTAGCATGAAATCTCCTTAGTGGCTGGGCCCATGAGGCTTTCCATCTGCCCCAGGCAGAGGGCAGCACAGGCCATGGCTGCACCGGTTAGTCCAGGACCTCCCTCCACGTCAGTGTGGACTCACCATTGGGAAGTCAGTGTGTCAGGCCCTGGGCCAGGAGCATATTAGAGGCTTTGGCCCTGGCAGGTGAGGGCTGGGCCAGCTGCGCTACTCAGGCCAGCTCCCAGGGTGACTACGGGGCAGGCAGAGCTGCCAGAGTGTGCAATGCAGCAACCCTGACCACGGCCTTCCTTTAATTCTTGCCCTGTGCATCCAGAAGTAGAACTAAACTGCTTCTGCATTGGTTACCTAATTTCCATTTTTTTTCCCAGGCACCTGAAGCCAGGCCCAATCTGCTCAGCTGGGGCCTGACACCTTGCAGAACTGTGGTCAGCCACCGCAGAGGGCGGCCTGGGATCCTACATTCAAGCCATAATTATGCCTGCAGTCACACAGCCACTCCCCCAGGGGAGACCTGGCGGGTGAGGATGCAGCCTGAGATCCGCCATCCAGAGCCTGGGCCTTCTGCATTTAGACCTTCCTGTTTACCCACAGGGTTGGTGAGCCTGTGGTCTAGTGTACCTAAATACACACACTTCCTCTACAGCAGGTTCCTCAATCCAGGGAGCCCTGGTTGGGTGGCTCAGTTGGTTCGAGCATCGTCCTGTATACCACAAGGTTGTGGGTTCCATCCCTGATCAGGGCGCATATGGGAGGCAATGGATCGATCTTCCTCTCACATGGACGTTTCTCATCCTTTCCCTCTCCTTCTTTGAAAATTAATAAACATAGTTTCAGGTGAAGATAAAAAACCAAACAAAACTCAAAACTCAGCCCTGGGCTCTGAACTGAGACAAGAACTAGACAGGGCCCTAAGAGGGACATACTGTCTCTGTTCGGGTGACCTTATCCCATCTGAGCCGGCCCGAGGACGCCTGGCTGGGGCCACTCACCAGGAAAGAACTGACTCCGTCACTCATGGACTCTGAAGAGCGGCCTGCACTCTCTCCGCCTCGCTGAGGGTGGTCATAGGACTCGCAGGAAGAAGCTGTGGCAGAGGAAGGAAGACCAGATGCACACACGATTTCCTGTGTGTGGACACTCCCCCAGACCTTCCCCCAGACCCTTCCTGTGTTGCTGAGACTCCAGAAGCCACTCCGCCCCTCCCTGGGATCAGGCATTACCCTGTCACATCTCCCTGCAGCTCAGAAGTTCCTCCCAGGCTCCCAGCTCCAGTGCTGGCATCTATGTGGAGCCCCAATCACTTCACCCGCATTTATGCACCTCTCCTCTAACCACAGCCCTTACCGCCCGGGCCTCTCACTGGCCACCACTGACTCCTGACTGATGAACACACCTGATTTTACTTCCCCACCTGTGTGAGAGCTCTCTGAAGGGCAGGGTCATGTTCTCTGTGACCCTGCCATCTCTGTCCCAAAGAGCGGGGTGACTGATCAAACAGGTGATGCACTGCAAGACTGCAGAGCCAGCAGTCAGGGCCCAGGTCCAAGGCCCATCTCTGCCCCTGAACAAGTGTCTCAACTACCTCAGGCCTCACGTGGACTGGAGACGAGGCTCTGTCCCATCAGATTCTCAGGGTACTACTGGCTTCAACAACAGAGCAGATATAAAACAGGCTTTGCAAGTTACAAAGCAAATGCAAACAAAAGGCATGAATATGCTAGACTTTTTCACTGAACAGAGGAGATTACGTGCAGGGCTGGAGTACTCTATGTGGAAAACGAGTGACAGTCGAAGTTAGACGTTCAGACTTTACACAGAGATTCAAGGGGGGCTTTGGAAATGTTCTGAAGATCTACTTTTAATACTAGAGGCCCGGTACACAAAAATTTGTGCACTCGGGGGTGTCCCTCAGCCTGGCCTGTGCCCTCTGGCAGCCCAGGAGCCCTTGGGAGATGTCCACTTGCCAGCGGGGACCAGACCTAAGCTGCAGTTGGACATCCTTAGTGCTGCTGAGGAGGTGAGAGAGGCTCCCACTACCACCGCTGTACTGGCAGACATCAGCCTGGCTTGTGGCTGAGCAGAGCTCCTCCCATGTGAGAGTGCCCTGACCACCAGAGGGCAGCTTCTGCATTGAGCGTCTGCCCCCGGTGGTCAGTGTGTGTCATAGTGACCAGTCATTCCCAGTCGTTCTGCTGTTAGGGTCAGGTTG
>NW_006288013.1:2239756-2250004 GCF_000327345.1 Myotis davidii | reverse complement strand
TAGTTGCTCTGATTGGCTGGTGGGCGTGGCTTGGGGGTGTAGCAAAGGTACAGTCAATTTGCATATTTCTCTTTTATTAGATTAGATTTGCTCATCTACATAGGTTTGGCTCCAGTTTGGACTGGACCTCTAAGTTGATTTTTGCAATCTTTGGCTTGATTGATAAATGAATAAAACACTATGATTAAGATTCCCAAAACCCATAATATGCTGTAATGTGGTTAAACAAGACTGTTCTATCTCCCCTGTAGAATACCAGTTTCTCTGAGGCAGGTCTGCTACACTCTCACCATGTGGGTGTCCACTAACAGCCTCCAGTGCTGGATGGATGATGTCTAATCCATGTCAGTGACCAGGCTGGTCCTCATGTCCCCCGGGCACGCATGGCTACAGACTAGCAAACTGCTGAGAAACCCTGTGCTACCTCCCCTCCCCCCGGGCCTCAGCTGGGCTTGCACTGACCTCGGTGAAGCCGGCTGTTGTCCATGGCCGGGAGGGTGTTGCGCCTGGGGATGGTGGCAGCAGAGACCGATCTGCTATTCTCACCGATGGGGGGTCTCTGCTGAGAGCTGCCCCAGCGAGGTGTTTCTGCCTGGCTTGGCTTGGGGGGTCTGGGTGGGGGAGCTATGGCCGAGTCCCCAGGAGCGCCCACTGCCATGGCATTGTGGTTCTTGTCCAGGGTGAAGGTCCTAGGGATCTGGTAGGCTGAGTGGGGGGTGGCCGGCACCTCCATATTGTCCACCAGGAGGTCCCCGAACTCCCGGCACAGGGTGTTGCTGGGCGTCTTGAAGGTGTATACGTCCTCGTTATCCGTCTCGGAGCCTGTGAGGCTGCCCTTGGTGTGGCCATGGGCGGCCAGGCTCCGGGGCAGGTCGTAGGCACTGTCTCTGAATTCTGTGTTGTGCCGGCTCGGCTTGGGGAGGCTATAGAAGCCGTGGACTTGACTGCTGACCCCGTTGACACAGTGTCCGTTGCCCTGGGCAAGTTTCTGTACAGCTGTGTCACTCCTCATGAGGAAGGAGGCCCTGGTGCCCTGAGAGAAGCTGGCACTCCTAAGAGACAAAGAAGGGAAGGGGCAGGTGGTTAGAGGAGGCCAGGACTGCCTACCCAGGGAGGTCAAACCCTGTGCAGCTCCTTAGTGCGGGAGAAACACAGGCTGTGGAGGCCAGCTGGCCTGAGTTTGCCTCAGTTTACTAGCTGTGTGACCTTGGGCAAGGCACGTTCTCTCCCAGAGCTTCAGTTTATGCATCGTCAACAATGGTGATTAAACACCTACTTTGAAGGTTATTCAGAAACTAGACTAGTATACAGACGTTCCATCAATGTCAGCCTTTATTCTTCCCACTACCCCCAAATGGCTGTGAGTAGCGGGGGCTGGTCTTACCAACACCCCCACATCAAGAAGCCAGTTATACTGCTAACTTGATCACTGTTTTAAGGCAAAATATACACATTTGAATACAAAGATGGAGAGACAGTAAAAAGAACCCTAAAGTCGTCAGAAAATAGCAAACAACTCATTTTCTCCAAGTCTCTGTCTTCCTATTGTGAAATAAGTTATCCTACAGGTGCTGATGTGAGTCATAAGGAGCCATTCAGATGTTAGATACAGATTTATTTTCCGCTGTGTACTATGGCTTGTGGACAGGCATTTGTAAGGAAGTCAAAATATCTATTGGAAAATAGTTTCCTGTTTGGGAACTATATTCAGGATAGAAAGAGTTGTGTGTGTGTGCGTGTGTGTTTAATTTAGTTTTCTGGGCTATAAGGTACAACCAAGCAGTTTAAAGACCTAGGAGTACAGGGATGTGTGTTAGGTCCCAGATAGGCCACTGATATGTTCTATGAGCTTCACTAAGTTCCTCCCCAAGGTTTGACCTAAACAAGGTGTGACCTCCCCAAGGTGTGACCTCCATAACGCTTGACCTCCACAAGGCATGACCTAGTGGGTCTCAAAGGGTCCATTTGGCCCTGAAGCAGCATAAGCCTCTGGTTTATAAGTGTGGTTTCTGAGCTGGACTGCGTGTTCTGTGTCGGTGCCTCGGGAAACTGGAGGATGAGTTTCTAAGAACGTAGGGATCCAGGTCTGGTCTTCTCTCTCTTACATTATGATTTCTCATTGGATTTCAGTTGGGGGTAAAAAAGCAATCACTATTCTAGAACAATCCTCTGTAGTAGTCAATCTGTCTGTTGGACTTGACCCCTGTTGGGGGCTATAAGCTACTAAGAATCGGATGAAAAGCTCTTGGAGTTTCTCACTGGAACAAGGCAGATATTTGTATATATACAATTTTCAGGCTAAATCTGGGGGGCGAGGGTGTCATAACCCCTGAGGACAATCCACGCAGCTCCTGCCTTATACAAGCCCTTCCCACTCATGAGGAGCTTGTTACTTACAAACGTGGCCACCAGATGGCGGTAGAGAACAGGGCCCGGAGGCCTAGAATGAGGAAGGGAAACAGGTGTCTAGTTCAGGCTCTCATGTAAACTTGCATCCATTTCAGTCACCCACCCTTCAGCAGCCCTCCTCTGCTGGCCTCTGTGTTTTTTCTCCCTTTCTACGCCAACCACACACCTAACCGAGCCGCCAGCCCTGGCCTACTTCACTGGCCACTTAGCCTTGAGGTGATGCAGTGCTTGGGGCAGAGGAGGGGCGGCCCAGTGGCAGGCAGAAGGGGTCCCGTGGTTCGCATTTGTTTGTGGTGCCTTTCATTTTGATGTTTGGAATGTCCAATTCCCTGCTGGATGCTCCCATCTGCATTACTTCATGTAACAAACATGCACTGATGTCCTCCTACTTTCCGTCTGGGCTGGCCAGGCATAATGGACACAGGGATGCCTCCTGCCCTGGGTGAGGGGGGCAGGGGTGGAGGAGGGGACACACGCGGGTGAGTAAATGCTGTGGACGGATGTATACTAACTCTCCCTGGGGCGGCGGGTGGTACACAATGCCAAGGGACGCTGCTCCAAAGATGTTACTTTTGAGCGAGTCTGGCAATTGGCCAGGCAAAAGGCAAGAGAAGGGAAAAGGTGTTTCAGTTAGAGGCACAGGAAGTAGAACACAACCCGGCAAGTTCAAGGGACTGCAGGCTGCTCCGCCTGGAGCCAGTGTGCCAGGAGGCCTGATGGGAATTGGCCCCACCACCCCTGGGAGGATTTTAAGGTGGAGGTGGGGCTGTGATGGGTCAGCATGACAGTGTCCTGCAGTAGCCTTACACATACTCAAGAACAAATTCATCATTTTCCTCCTTACCCTCCTGTCTTGGAAATAGAACCAGTCATTCAAGCCTGTTACCCACATTATGAGTTTTCACTCAATAACTCCACGGGTCCGACTGAATCCACCCAATTCAGGCCTCCTGATTTTTCTAGCAAAAGGGTTAGAAAAAGCCTCCCTTCCATCTGCCCAAGGCTTCTCATTCCACTGACATTTACTTTCCTCACTGCCCAGTGTAATCTTTTTCAAAACTGTCTCACTGCCTTCAGGACTAAGCCACACTCCGACTCCAAAGCATCTCTCCAATCTCTTCCCGCAGGTCCACCCCCCCGACCCTCAACTGTCCAGTGTTCCCAGCCTGCCCCATGCAGCCGTGCCTCTGGGCTTTGTTGTGCTGCTGGCTGCCTGAAGAGTTCTTACTTCCAGCCGACCAGCTCCTACTCCTTCCTTTCTCAAACTCAGCCCGAAAGGCTCCTCACCAGCCTCTACCTTGGAGCATCATCAGTCACCTGCTTAGCGCTGCTCTTGAGCAGGTAGCCACTGTTATCTGTGTTACCCACCACTGTCACTTGTCTGTTCCACCAGACTATGATTTCCTCGAGGACAGAAACTCTCATTCATTTTTCCCCTCAGCAACTGATGAGTGCTTGTCACAAGGTAAATAAGGAATGAACGTTTGTTGAATGAACAGCAATGAATGGAGAAGAGTTGAATGGAGAAAACCAATGAATAAAGAAGTGTGGGTGCAGCCATCCCCTTCCTTGAGCTTAGCCTAAGGCCGCTGCATCCTCAGATCCAACCCCACCTCCCTTTTCAGCACCACTGGAGGGGTCCCAGTGCCCACGCCCAGCACCCTCCTCTCTAACTCCGAACTACAACTCCTCCGTAAACATGTCCCGGTGGCCTAAGCACCAACCCTGGGCTTGCGTTGTTCACCATTTGCTGGAATGCTTCCTGGATGCACAAGAAGCTCTTCCGGTTCCCAGAGGTTACTGCCCTCCATTCCTCCTGTGCACGCCACCACCCTTCCACGGCTCCCACGGCACTCCACGCTCCGTCAGCCCACGCATGCTGCCTTGTACTAGAGCTGCTGGGACTGCGTCCCTCCACTTCCTCAGACCCTGTGCCCTGGAAGGCAGAGGACCTGCCCTGTGCTCGGGCGCAGTGCCTGGCATGTGGGCGATAATACTGGTACATGCTGAGGGGGACCCAGTGTTCCTTCAGGAATCAGATGGAGGAGCTGAACAAGGGAACAAACTTGCCCAAAGTTCCATACCCAGGTGGGAGTAGAACTGGTCCTACTCAAAGCCCCTCTGATTTGGGCAAGAATTGAGACGGGAATTCTGAGCACTCAGCAATCCGGGGCCTTCACTACGTCCTTGTAAACCTTTATGGAGGCCCATGTCGCCGTGACGGGCTGCGTTGCTTTCCTGGGAAGGACACCTGGAAGCAGGGGAGGTGGAGACAGGCTTCTCTCCCAGGGCTGTGGCTGAGAGCCCTCAGAACTGAGCATGGTGCTGGGCCAGACACATCACACGGGATGTAGCTTTTAAACCCAACAGTTCTGAGAGGCAGGTACCACCCGCACATGCCAGATGGGGAAATGTAATTGGCGGAGTTGGTGCGGGACGATATTGGGACACACGTGTACCGGGGAGCTCCCAGGGGACAGAGAGGAGTTTGAGGGCAGACACTCCTGAAAGCCAGCCGCTCAGTGCCTGCCTCCCAGTCCTGCTGCCCAGGGCTCCTGAGGCTGTGGGAGGGTGGGGCGAGTGCACCACTTCTTGCATGTGCTTTGGTCTCAGTATCAACCCCGAACCTCTTCCTTGGCTTTTAGGGTCAGTTTCCCAGCCACTTCATTTTGCACTTGGCCTTTTGCACTTTCACTATAATTGTATGTACCACACTACACCACGATTTTGCTCTTTTCCACCTTATTAGACTACATGTACTTTAGCGATGAAGGTCCTGGTTTGATTTTTTTTTAAAATATATTTTATTGATTTTTTACAGAGAGGAAGGGAGAGAGATAGAGAGTCAGAAACATCGATGAGAGAGAAACATCGATCAGCTGCCTCCTGCACATCTCCTACTGGAGATGCGCCCGCAACCAAGGTACATGCCCTTGACCGGAATCGAACCTGGGACCCTTCAGTCCGCAGGCTGACGCTCTATCCACCGAGCCAAACCGGTTTCGGCCCTGGTTTGATTTTTAATGGGAATGTTCCCATTTAAGGAAATCTAATATATGAATGCTTGTAGGTAGATTAACCACAATCTAGAGCTCTGTAGTTGTCACTGACAATATATTTTTTTTAAATTAAAAAAATTTTCAGTTACAGTTGACATTCAATATTATATTAGTTTCAGGTGTATAGCATAGTTACATTTATGTAACTTATGAAATGATCCCCCGATATATCTAGTACCCATCTGACACCACACATAGTTATTATTGTATTCCTGACTGTATTCCCTATGCTGTACTTCACTCTGCCGTGACTATTTTGAAACTACCAACTTGTACCTCTTAATCCCTTCACCTTTTCATTCAGCCATCCAACCCCCTCCCTCCTGGCAATCATCAGTTTTTTCTCTGTGTCTATGAGTCTGTTTACTGTGTGTGTCTGTTTTGCAGGTTGCACATATAAGTGAAATCATATAGTATTTGTCTTTATCTGTCTGACTTATTTCACTTAGCATAATACCCTCTAGGTTCATCCACGTGTCACAAATGGTAAGATTTCATTCCTTTTTTATGGCTGAGTAATATTCCATTGTATATATGTACCACCACATCTTGTTTATTCAGCTGTCTATCAACTGACACTTAATTTACTTCCATATGTTGGCTATTGTAAGTAATGCTGCAGTGAACATAAGAGTGCATATATCTTTTTGAATTAGTGCTTTAGATTGGCGGTTGCCAACCGGTGGTCCTTGAGGTCTGAAAGGTTGGTAACCTCTGGTTTAAGGAAACCTTTGGAGCAGCGGTCGCCAACCAGCGGACCGCTGGTGGTCTGTGAAGTCCGAAAGGCTGGCGACCACCGCTTTAGATTTCTTTGGATAAAAACCCAGAAGTGGGGTTGCTGAGTCATATGGAGTTCTATTTTTAATTTTTTGAGGAACCTCCATACTGTTTTCCACAGTGGCTACACCAGTCTGCATTGCCACCAACAGTGCACAAGGGTTTCCTTTTTTCCACATCCTGGCCAACACTCGTTGTTTGCTGATTTTTCAATGGTAGCCATTCTGACAGGTGTGAGTTGATATCTCACTGTGGTTTTAACTTGCATTTCTCTGATGACTGGTGTCACTAGCAACCTTAAGGAGTCATTTGGACCATCCTCCTGCATCTGACCCACCCCAAATGGATCCCTCCTGTGAGGTTTAACAGCCTCCTTGAAATAAGAAGACAGAGACTGGCTCGAATCTGGAATGAGGCCCAAAGGCTGACAAACAAAAATAAATCCAATGGAACTCATGTGTCTTCACAGACAATAAGGGATCTGCTGGTCTTGATGGTTCAGTTCAAAGTTCCTTCCATTGGCAATGGTTACTATGCTGAGGAGTTACTTATCTTAGTTCAGTGGAAGAGCTGGGTTTTGAAAACTAAATCATTTTAACCTTAACACATATTACTCAGTACTTGAAGGAAGAATCGGGGCTGGTAGTGTAGTGAAAGTAATGATGACTAAGTCGTGGCTTTATCTCTAATGCACTTCATCTATTGTAAATAGATAGCAGATTCCCCCATAAAAGGAAAAAGGAATAGACAGAAGACTGGTGTTATTAGCCTCTAAGTACAGACTGACGGTAGCAATCCAACCAGGCATATTTATGTCTATGCTTGACCACAATGAATGAGCTGGTTCTCTCGTCCAGTCCCTACTCAAAAGGAACCCTGTCAGGTTATTTTGGAGATCAAATGAGGTAACAAATGTGAAAGTGCGTTGTCAACTGTAAAGCATTATTCTTCTTTTGCAGACCACCTAGGGTGCAGTGTGAATGTCAGAGGCAGTGCAGGATGAAAGCCCACCCACATTCTTGTCAGAACTTGGCATTGCTAGTCTTTTTTGTTTTAGCCATTCCAGTGGAGATGCAGCAAATCTCATTGAGGTTTTAATTTGCATGTTCTTGGTGATTCAGCATTTTCCCATGTATTTATTGCCCATTGCTGTATCTTTTTTTGTGAAATGTCTGTTCGATTCTTTTGTCCACTTAAAAATATTGGGTTGTCTTCTATTGAGTTGTAATCATTTTTTAAATATATTCTAGAAATAAATTCTTTGTCAGACATATGTGCTTTGAATATTTTCTCACATTTTATTAGTTGCCATTTCGTTTTCTTATGGAGTTCTTTTGAAGAGCAAACGTTTGGATTTTGATAAAAACTACTTTATCATACAAGGAACAGAGTGACAGATATCTGTCAGAGGGGATGGGGGCAGAAGGGACTGGATGAAAGAAGGTGAAGGGATTAGTCAGAGAACATATATGCATAAGCCATATACATAGACAACAGTGAGGTGATAGCCAGAAGGAAGGGGGAACAAGGGCTGGGTAGAGGTGGGCAAAGAGGGGAAAATGGAGACATGTAATAGTGTCAACAATAAAGTAAAAAACTTTATCTCCCTGACCGATGTGGCTCAGTGGTAGAGCACTGGCTTGTACACCAAGGGGCCCTGGGTTTGATTCCTCGTCAAGGGTACATACCTGGGTTGCAGGTTTGTTTCTGGCCCTGGTTTCCTGGCCCAGGTCAGGGTGTGTGCAGGAGGCGACCAATACATGTCTGTCTCTCACACACACACCCTCCCTCCCTTCCACTCTCTAAAAGTCAATGGAGGAAAACTATCCTCGGGTGAGGATTAAAAACAATAACAACCTCCCCCCAAAATGACTTTATCAAATTTCTCTTTTATGATTCCTGCTTTTTGTATCCTATATAAAATTCTTTGCTGACCCCAGCAAAGATCACAGAGATGTTTCTTCTAGAAGTTTCATAGTATTAGACTTCACTTTTAGGTCTCTGATACATTTGAGTTAACTTTTGTGTAGTGTGATATGACGTAAGGGTTCTTTTAATTTTTTTGGTAAAAATATATTTTTATTGATTTCAGAGAGGATGGGAAAGGGAGAGAGAGATAGACACATCAATGATGAAAGAGGATCATCGATTGGTTGCCCCTACATGTTTCCTACTGGGGATCGAGCCTGCATGTGCCCTGATGGGGAATTGAACTGTGATCTCCTGGGTCATAGGTTGACACAACCACTGAGCCACACTGCCTGGGCGAGACATGTTACATTTTGATGATTCTCTGTATGCTGAGAAATTTTGGACTAAATCCTGGATGTTGCAATCTTATGTTGCCTAGACTCTTATGTTGCCTAGGGTTCTGGTATAATCCTCTGGAGAATGTTGATGATATTGTTTTTGCAGGCAATGAACTTGGTTAGGTTCAGACTACAAATTTTGACTCTTCTGTGTGGTAGTGCAAATCTCAGATTTGTGTACAAAGCCTCTGCTATGTTGGTTTGGGAATGTCCCACACTTAGAACTGGAACTCCTAAGTTCTTTTTCAGAGATTCTCTCTCTCTCCTAAATTTAACAGTCTCTTCACCCATTATTAGTCCCCCTCCATATATTAAAGCAATAAATATCATCATTGAAAGTCTTTGTATTCTAGCTCCAAAATTTGGGTTTACTTTGGTTTGTTTCTATGAACTGAGTTCTCTCAACTATGGGTCAACTTTTACAGTTTCTTCATGTGTCTAACAATTTCTCATTGTATACTACATATTTTGGGTGATAGGAATTTTCTTCATAGGAAAAGCCATGGAAGTTGGACCCACTCAGTGTGAGTCCCTTCTTTCAAGAGTCAAATCTTTTCCAGTCTTTGCCTGATTTTTGATTGCTCTTAAGTGCCTTCAAACAGTTTTTGTGTGTTTTGTCCAGAGTTTGTAATTGTTACAGTATGTTTAGTATCATGAAAGCTAATCCACTACTACCAGAAACTATATAGTCTTTCTAGACCGAAGAATGCTTCCTTTTCACCCCCGATTGGAATTCTGCAAAAAAAAATGTCTGAACTAATTTTTTCCAAAAACCTCCCTGAGTTTCTGCTCATTACCCTCTTGCTCCAACACCCACACAAGTGAAAACAAAGACACAGAGAATGGCACAGTGGTCAGGGCCCCACAGCAAAGGCGCTTCCCCAGCTGCAGATACGTTCTATCACCTTTACTGTGTTTGCTCTACAACACGGGTCTGTCCAAATACTAACTCTGTGCCTACTGGTGCCCTGGATCTTCAAAGAACAGTAACATATCAGTATCCATAATATGAGGCAGAGAGTTCCAAGTGCTGTGAGGGAGATCATCAAAACTTGCTACGGTAATTCAGAGGAGAGATGAATTTCCAGAGGTTTTGCAGGGAGTGGGCCCCAAGTGCTAATTCAAGCAGAGACATATATGTGTTTGTTCTCTTGCTGTAGCAATACCATGGGACTGGAGGTCGTGGTAGCTTCTAATATTGTATAAGGTCAAAGCAGGGGTGGAGAACCATTTTTTTCTGCCAAGGACCATTTGGATAATTATAACATCATTCCCGGGCCATACAAAATTATCAACTCAAAAATTAGCCTGTAATATCTGGTCAAACATTTAATTAACTGACCCCTAATGCCTTGGCAAGACCAGACCAAATGATTTCTTAGGCCTCTTACGGCCCACAGGCCGGATGTTCACTACCCATGACTTAAAGTGTGAACTGCAGACAATCTAAATGGCATCATACGAAGTTTAACAGAAAGGCAGGATTTCAGGACCCACCACAGGCCTCCTCAGTCAGAACCAGCATTTCTACAAGATCCCTGAGTATTTCACATGCGCATTAAAGTCCGAGAGGCATTAAAGTCTGAGAGGCATTAAAATAAAGCACTTTGTCCTTCACTGGAACTATGGCTGTAAGAACTTCTGCACATCCTCTACTCTCAGGAAATCATCCAGGTAGTAGGAGGGGATGAGGG
>NW_006288013.1:2217778-2239207 GCF_000327345.1 Myotis davidii | reverse complement strand
CAGTAGAAATAAAAGGCAATAAACATATGTAAGCACAGGCTCTGCACCTGTGAGAGAGCTGGTGGTGGCAGAAAAACAAAACTATTATTCTAGATCAGGGAGTCCTTGCTGTAGAATTGGCTGTGATGATGAAGTTTCATATCCATATTACCCAGTATGGTAGCCACTAGCCACATGGGGCTACTGAGCACTTGAAATGTTGCTAGTGCAACTGAGGAACTAAATTTAAAATTTTATTGTTTAAATTAAAATTCAAATTTAATTAGCCACAGGTGGACAGTGGGACCATATATAACAGTGAGATGTGCATTTGTTCAATGTGAAGGCTTTGTGGACAAGTAAACTACCTTGTCTTTTTCAATTCTGAAACACTAGCCCTAAAAGACTTTTCCCCCCCAAATTAAATAAAAAGTTTCTATAGCATGATTTTTAACAATGGGAGGTATCCCTAGAATCCAATTATCACTGTATAGCAACAGAGACGATACCAATAAAATGTGACCTTTGCCTAAGTGAAAAAATGTTTTGTCCTATAAGTACCTATTTTATCACCTGAAAAGATAAAATACTGTACCCCTCTGTGTTTAAAATGGAAGCACAGAGACAGAAAAGTGCTGGGCCCTGTGGCCGCATCTCCTACCTGGTGTTCTCCACTCTCCGGCTTAGGCACTGGTGCAGGTAGAGATACTCTTGGGGTGCACTGGTGGACAAGGTGGGCTGCATGTGGTTGGACATGGGGGGCTCGAAGGTGAACAAGGTCGGCTGGCTGGAGTGGGATGGGGCTGAGGATTTTCGTTCTCGGAGAAGGTGCTGATTGGAGCTGCTGAGCTCTGCTGGAGAGGAGCGGGCGCCGTGACTGGCTGAGGAAATGTTTCTCAGCGAATCTGTGAAAAGGAGAAACGACTCTGTGAATGAAAAGGAAAGAAAGGTGTCCTTATTCCAGAGTGGGTGGGTTGTCAGAGCAAGAACTATCCAGGGCAGAGGGATGGTCCAGCTGCAGTGTTGTCTCCCTCCCAGAGAGGAAGCTGGGCGCTGGCCACATGGCAGAGAAGGAGATGCCCTGACCTGCCTCACTTCCAGGAGGCATGTCTCCAGTGGCCCAGGGGCGGGACTCTAGTGCAAGGCCAGCCCTGGGCAGGAAGTACCACTGCCTTCTTTCTCTTTGGTGGCTCTGCTGTCACCACCCCCTCAGAGCTAAGGCTGCTTTGTGAAATGAAGACTCATCCACTGAGACCCTGGGCTGAGTGAGCCTTACTGTATCCATGGTAAAGGCACACATGTATTTGGAGCAGTCCCTCCACATGGGCCCCGGTGCCTCCTGCCTGCCTTCCAAGTCCTCTGAGGAGGGCAGTGTCTCCCTTTGCCCACCTCTGGCACCTAAAACTCTGTCCATTGGTCTTTTTTTCTCTTAACTCTTTTTTAAAAAAATACTTTTAAAAAATATATTTTATTGATTTTCTACAGAGAGGAAGGGAGAGGGACAGAGAGCTAGAAACATCGATGAGAGAGAAACATCGACCAGCTGCCCTTTGCACACCCCCTACTGGGGATGTGCCCACAACCAAGGTACATGCCCTTGACCGGAATTGAACCTGGGACCTTTCAGTCGCAGGCCGACACTCTATCCACTGAGCCAAACCGGTTATGGCTCTCTTAACTCTTGAACTCTCACCTGTGGTGCTAGGAAGGAAGCGAGGTAGTAAAGACAGTTACTAGCTTAGAGCTACACCCCAAGCCAAGGGCATGATTTATTTGGCTGGCTCTGTAAACTTGGTTCAGATTCTTAGCATATAAGGCTGTTCACAGTCTGACCTATTTCCTGCTTTTCTCCTCCCCTATGCAAAGCAGGTGGAAGCTTCATTGTTCCCCAGCCCCTTTCATGCTTCTCTGTTTCTGCTGATGCGTCCCTTCCACCTGGATCTCAGTCCCACTCTCTGGCACTCACAAGCCGATAGCAGACCCGGATTGGATATCACATTCTCTCTGAAACCTCCTGGACTTGGCCATTGTTCTGGGAACCAAGAGCACTTGGCCCTCGCCTCTTATGTCCACTGTCACCGTGCTTCCGTGCCTAGCCCACGGGTTTCTAAGAACAGTGACTGATGTCTTTACAGTCTCCGCATTTACCTAATAAAGGCAGGCACATAGAAAGTTCCGTCTGTGTTTGCAGAAAAGGCAAACATATTCACTCAGCATATAATAGTTCCCAAGCAGTGGAACGCTTTGTGCAAAAGAAATAAAGGTTTAAAGATGTTATTTCTGGCAATGTGAAGGCTAGTAGGGGACAGTAGTTTAGTGGTGGTGATAGTGGCTTTCTAGGGTCCATTCAAATCACTTCAGAGGGGACATAGTTCTGCTTCCACTCCGTTATCTGACCTAAGTCAGTTGGCGCTCTCTGCAAGGCCCTAGGCAGGTTCACCAGCTCATACAGCTCTGCAGCTAAAACCCTCCATTGGTCCCTGACACTGGGCAGGACAGCCTCTGCCCATGCACAGCAGAAAAAGCCATGGGCCCTGGGGAGAAACAGTTCCAGCGACAGCTGAACTGACCTTCAAAGTGAGATCCCACTACAGGCCTCGTAGTGAACTGGACATGTGTTCACAGACTCACTGGCTTTAGTACTCCATGCCATTTGCAGGATGAACTCTCTAATGGCAAAGGAGAGAGGGCTCAGGCAAGAGGACCAGAAGCCATTGCACCAGGATGAACACAAGCAGCTTCTTGACAGGACACCTGAAGGTAAAGAGACCTCTGTTGCAATCCTACGGTCGCTGTGGTCTTTTTGGGCTCCTCCTCCCACTATCACCCTCTTCAATGAACCTCCTCTCCTTCAGGATTCTTCCAGACCCTGCCATAGCTTCACTCTCATTCAGGAGAACCCTTGGGGTATCCTGTCCCTTCTCACAGCTTCAGTTACCACCTGTGTGACGAAAATCCTGCAGTCCTGATCCCTAGCCCAGATCTCTCTCCTGTCACGTGTCCCTCTCTCTGTTATGCACCTCCACTCAGATGTCCCACAAGCGGTCAAGCTCAACAACCTAAACTGAACTCCCAACCTCGCCGGTGTTCTCCCTCTCAGTGAAGTACATCAACGTCGCCTCCCAATCAGTTCTCCCAGCCAGAAACCTAGCCCTGACCTGGGAGTCCTCCCTGTTCCTCAACACGGCATCATCTCAGTTTCTGCCCTTAAAACTCTTCAGGGGACCCCTGTTATCCTCAAGATGACTTCCAAAGCTCGCTCTCTTTTCTTCTTGGAGTGATGACTATTTTCTAAAATCCGATGTGGTGATTTTGTTTATCTCTTCAATCGAACTGGTTTTCTGTTCACCTCTTCAACCTTGTTTCTCACCAGTGCTTCCTTGTATTTTAAAGAGAATTTCAGGAAAACAGCAACCCCCTGCCATCACTCTGCAGATTAGGCTGTAAGCCCAAGAAGGGCCGAGAGTCTATGCTTTTACCACACCTCACCTCCAGCACCCACTACCCCATAATGTGTGTGGATGAACGAAACAAAGTACCTGGGATAGGAAGTCATACTCCCTCAATCACACTCATTGACTCCTCACTGTCCAGGTTCCCCGGCAGGACAAGCAAGGCCATTTTGTCACAACCTACTTATCCTGCTTGTTACCTGCCACACATCCTTCATTGAATGCATGGCTGTGGGTCTGTGTAAGGGAGGAGTGACTTGTCCTCCCCTCCGGGGCCCTCTGCCTCCAGCTCAGGCTGCAGAAGCAAATCTGTGACCCAGTCTGTTTACCTGCAGACCCAGAGAAGTCCCTTCAGCTCTCTGACTCTTGGTTTCCTTATTCACGTGGACATAGGGTGTTTATAAGGATGAAATGCATTCAGGGTCTAGACTATTCTGCATGTTGTAAGTACTCAAAGCATGTTCTAGTCACTTCTGATTCCCTGGTGCCTAGGAGGCGTGTGTGTGTGTGTGTGTGTATAAAACCCAGCACATAGTGAGTCTTCAAAATATATATATCTGGTGATTAAATAAAATAAAAGAATTTTCTCTGGCACGAAAATCCAAATATGCTTGTTTCTTGTGGTCAAGATCAGAGAAGAATTTTAAGTCTGTTAATAAGTTGAAGCGGAGCTGGGCCCACAGGCACCTGGAATTCCATCCTAACAGCGTGAAGCCGTGTCTCTGAAACCAGGGGTTCCGTAAGGGTTTGAAGCCCCATCCAAGTTCCTTCTAAGCTGTTTTGGGACTCTCTTTGCCAAAATTCCACCTCTGGTTGCAACTTTAGAAGATCTCTACCTGAATTCATGTGATTAGTCCTTGGTGCCTGTACTGGGATCACAATTTACAATAGCTAGTAATTAGTTAAGATGAGGTCATACTGGATTAGGGTGAGCCCTGACCCAATGTCTGGTATCCTTGCAGGAAGAGAAAACAAAGATACAGGTACACACAGGGTGGATGCTATGTAATGACAGAGGCAAAGACTGGACAAAAAAAAATGCAACATGTCCACACAATGGAATATGGTTCAGCCACAGAAATAAATGGAATACTTCTACCTGCTGCAACATGGATGGATCTTGGAAACATGATGCTAAGTCAAAGAAACCAGTGATGAGACTACAGTTGTGGGGTTTCATTTACGTGAAATGTCTTAAATTGGCAAATCTATAAAGATAGAAAGTAGGCTGTTGGTTGCCTGGGGGTGGGAATGGATAGTGATTGCTATGAGTACAGTAGGTCCTCGGGTTAAGTCGGAGCTCTGTTCCTACAGGGCAATATAACATGATTTTTGCTGTAAGTTGGAACCCACCTACATAAGCATTTCTGTCACTCACATGGAACACATACACAGCCATAATGAAGTGAAACAGTAAAAAAAATTTAAAAGAAAGATAACTATTCCTGACCTTTACTTGTGGTAAATAAATAATAAAAACATAAAGCACATATGTCGAAATGATGGAACTTTTTTTTTTAATAAATAAATGGGAGATGGCGATGTAACCACAAAACGACATAAGTTGAGTCCGACGTGACCTGAGGACTGTCTGTATATGTTTCTTCTTGGGGTGATGAGCATTTTCTAAAATTTGATTATGTTGGTTGCACAAACCTGTGAATATACTAAACCACTGAACTGTGTACGTTAAGTGGGTGAATTTTGTGGGAAACAAATCTCAGTAAATTTATAAACACAGACCCACAGTTTGACAGCTCCTCAAAAAGTTAAACATAGAGCTACCATATGACCTAGCAATTCCACTCCTGGGTATATACCCAGGAGAATGAACACATATGTCCTCACAAGAACTTGTACATGAATGTTCCCAACAGCATTATTCATAATAACAGCCAGAAGTAGAAACAATCCAAATGCCTACAGACTGATCAATAAATAAACAAAACGTGGCATATTTATACAATGGAATATTATATACCAGTAAAAGGAACAAAGTCTGAATGCATGTTATAACATGTATGAACCTTGCAAACATTATGCTAAGTAAAAAGAAGCTAGATTTCATTTATATAAAATGTCCAGAATTGGTAAATATAGTCAGAAAACCAGATGAATGATTGCCTAGGGCTGGGGTAATGATGGGAGTGGGAAGTGACTGCTAATGAGTGTGAGATTTCTTTTTGGGGTGATAATAATGTTCCAAAATTAGATGGTAGTAGTGGCTGCACAACCCTGTGAATATACTAAAACACATTGACTTGTATACTTTAAGTGGGTGACACATGTTTATGTGAATTTAGAAAACACACACATACAAAGACATGAGGCCTTTGCCAAGTATGAAGTGTTAAGTATAGGCAAGAGCGTAACAATAGTCTAATTAAAGACATCCAACCCTCGCTGCTTATTTCCTTTTTGAAGAGGAAACTGAACACTCAATAAACACCAAGTCCTTACTAAAGTATACTGAGTAAGAGCCTTCTTCCTTTCCTACCTTCAGTTCCCTATACCTGCTCAGGGCCTCCCCCACAGATATAGCAAGGCATTGGGAATTTCAGCAAAACAGAATAGCAAGAATTCAAGGCTTGGGATGAAAAGACCCACGTGGTTTGAAATCCGACCTCTCAGTGATTGGACCTCCTGCAAGTGGCAGGAGTCAGGAGACCCAGGATCCAGTCCAGCTCTGCCACCTGCAGCTGGGAGACTGGATGGCCTGTCCCAGCGTTGGTTCCACACTGCCAAGTGGGGAGGATACGCGCTGGCCTGCCTGCCAGTCTCCCTAGGCTGTAAAAGATGAATGAGATAAGGGTGTGCAAACAAATCCGTCCATTTGCATAAACCGCTCAGAGGATTTGTGGGTATGTCCTTCCAGAGGGAAGGAAAGAATGGTAAAGATAGAGGAAAAGATTAAACGGAGCAGTGAGTGGCTGGTTTTGTTAGGTGGCTGGAATGATTGAGGTCATTAGAAAGGTCAGTTATACAGCAAGAAACAAATGGACGTTTCCAGACTTCTGGCCTGGGCTTCTATCTCCAAGTCTAGACTGAAGATAATGCCAGAAAATGCCTGAGTCAATTTGTTTTCTTTTAAACGGGGTCTTGTTTTTCCTCTTCTTCCTGGCTTCTCTTTAGGGCCCTACCAAATCACTCCCCTTCCGTTCCACAATCACCCCTGGGAAGCTGCCCAGCACACAAACACTCCTCCCACCTTCTTGCATAACTCTAGAACAGGAAAGCTCTGAAGGATTTCAGTAGAGGAGCCCAGCCCGGCCGGCCAGCCACGGGCTAGTGATAACAGGAGCAGGAAAGGGGCGGGTGGTGGGACTTTCTGGAAAAGGTGACTGGCCAAGTAATGACTGGTTCCCTTATCTCAATGCCCTTTTTATCTTTCTCCTCTCCCTCAAAATCCCCACCCCAAGCCTCAGTGGGTCTCAGAACCCATAACGTGGTGGATGAAAACACAGGCTGGAGCCAGGATGGATTGAAAGCCTGGCTCTGCTGACTCCTGGCTCTGTGGCCTTGGACAGGTTACAGAAACCTCCACGACTCTCACGTGTTCGATGGAGAGAATACATATTTTGCAGAGCTGCTGCAAGGACTGGAGACCATTTGTGGAAAGCATCAAGCACAGGACCCCACCCTTCTTATTGTGCCTGTTTCTGGAGTATCCGTGGAACTGGTTGAGACCTTGAAATCGGCCAAGAGGAATGGAGTTTCTTTCTAAGCTAGAGTGGAAGCTTGGGAAGCAACTGGTGTCACTGTTTCAGTCACAGATATACTCTATGTAGGTGTTATATGCAGAACGAGGAAGACCGAAAAGGACAACACTGACCATAATAATCACAGCTGCTATTTACTAAGCACCCACTATGTACCTGTAGTCTACCCCATGAGCTAGATCAGGGGTCATCAAACTTTTTAAACAGGGGGCCAGTTCACTGTCCCTCAGACCGTTGGAAGGCCGGACTATAGTTTAAAAAAAAAACTATGAACAAATTCCTATGCACACTGCACATATCTTATTTTGAAGTAAAAAAAACAAAACGGGAACAAATGCAATATTTGTATTTGCATGTGGCCCGCGGGCCGTAGTTTGAGGACCCCATGAGCTAGATATTACTTCTATTTATTTGTGTGTGTTTTGGGGGGCAGGGAGGGGAAGGGGAAACTGAAGCTCAGAAAAGTTATAATGAGCTCGGGGTCACACTGCTAGGAAATGGCATAGCCTGGATCTGACACAGATCGCACTATCTTCATAGCCAGTCCTCTTCACCCGTGTAGAGAAAAGAGCTCCCACAAGATCCCTGTGAGGGATGGTACTGGCCTTCTGGGAGGCAGAGTCAGTGAAGAGAATGAGGGTCTAGGCACAGCTCTGTTGCCAGGGACCCTGGGTATGCCACGTCACCTTCGTGGGCCTTTCCTTTCTCTGTTTATACAAGGAAGAACTCGCATTAGATCATGGATACACCTCAAAGTCATCTTTGGGAACCTTAAGAGAGGTGTTCCACATAAAACCTAATGAGTCATGTTTACACAGAGATTTAGATTAAGATCCACTGGCTTGGAGTTTAACAATCTCTGGTTAAGTTCAAAGCAGAGTTAGAAAGGTTAGGGTCAACTGAAATATCAAGGGCAAAGCGAGCTCTGAAAGCCAAATGAAAGAACAAATTCTTCCAAAAATCTTTCTCTGTATCATCAAAAATTTAAATTGGAAACCATCCAAGTTCTCCCTGGCCCTTCATATCCTCCGACCACGGCCAACTGCAAAGGAATGAAGTGTAACAGAAAGAGCCCTGATGTGGATTCAGAAACCTAGAGGCCCAGGATCTGAAACTCTTACCACGGGGCCTTGGGAAAACCTTGCCATCTCTGCGCACCTCCTTTCCATACTGTCACACGACAAAGCGAAGGCCCACCTCACAGGGGTCTTTCGAGGAGCGGAGATGAAATAAAGGCGAACAGTCACTACGAGATGCTTAATAAGTGGTTGTTGGCTTGACACTTGTTCATTCCCTGGTTTATTTCGATAAGTGGAATGGTTTAAAATTCTAAGGGTTCTATGGGGAAATGATGGATGAAATGATATTTAAAACAGTAGAGGTAGAGGATTCTGTGGGGTGAGTGGTCCCTGTAGAAAGCTTCATTGAAAAACAAGGATCAGATGGGTGCTGAGGGGAAGATTGGACAATTTTAACTCACAGTCCCAAGCCTAAAATTATGTAAGAAGGAAAAATGGCCCTGAATCCTCTGGCACACGTCAGCATTACAGGAGTTGTTCATACATTTAAGGCCAAACACAAAATGGCTTCACTTTACATATTAAGTTACATAACATGGCAACTGAAAGAGACCCCAGGGTCCAATTGCTCATTCATCACTGCTGCACTCCCCAATCCCCAAACTTCTCATTTACAGTTGGAGAAACTGGCCCCAAAATGTGAGGCTACTTGTCCAAGGCCACACATTGCAGTGGGTCAGACATGAACCCTGGAACTCGAATGCAGATCTCCTCGTCTGGGGGTCCTACTTTACCGAGAGAAACATGCACCGATGTGAATGCAGATGTATTCTCCATAACGCATGGGGAGGGGAGGGAGGGCAGGCGGGGGTGGTGTGCAATCCAGTCAAGAGATCTGAACACCAGGACGCTGGCTGGAAGGACTGTTATTTCGTGTTTATATTGTTTATAACGTTACTCACATTTGCATGGTAAATAAACGTTTGCTGGATCAAACTACTAAAGACTAGTATAAATAATTCCCCAAGTTCAAAAATATTATGTCTCTTAGTGTTTATAAAAACTATAAAGCAGAAGAAGAAGAAAGGGGAGGCGGAGACAGGCAGTAACATGAGACCCCAGGAGATCTTGTGTGGACTGGGCTCCCCCACCCCCTCCTGAGGAAGGATCTGAGAAAGAACACCATCTCAGAGCTCCGAGCCAGGTCAGAGCATTCTGACCTTGACACAGACCATCTCTCAGTATACTTGAGCAGAAATCGATTCTGTGGAGGGCACAGGGGAAAGAGAGTGAGCAGCTGTAGCTTAGAGGCACACCACAGGCCCTGGTCACACATCCTTACATAATTTCTTTTGCGCTGGGGCATCTCATTTTAGAGCTGGGAAACTAAGGCCCCCTAGCCAATGCCATGAATTCCAGAGGGTCTCTAGGTAGAACAGAGTGTGGCTTCCTCTAAACCTTTCCTAGTACTTCGTTTTGCTGTTTATTTTATGCTGGGAATTCACATGTAAAACTAGACTGTGAGCTGTTAGAAGCCAGGCTCTAGACCATCTCTGTTTTCTGATGGGGTTTGTTTACTCAAGGCTCTGTGTCTAAGTAAACTTCCAGATGCAAATAAGAAGGTGTTCAATGAACATACCCTGGCAGTAACGTGTGTCAGAATCTTTCCTCTTCAGGATGGAAGCGTGAATGAATAGCTCCAGGATCCAAATGTAATGGAACTGTTGTCACTTGTGAGGTTTCCTGGGCCATGTGTGTTTCTGGGGTTGGGCAGCCAATTATATTTGGCCACCCAGGGTCCTGCTCATTTTAGAGAGACCAGGTTACAAGCTTTGTTCCCACCTTCCCTGCCACACCTACAGCACATCTCACCTGCTCACTCTTGTCATTTCCTTAGGGCCATGAGCACTGATTGTGGGACCTATGAACCAGGAGGTCATGGTTCGATTACTGGTCAAGGCACATGCCCAGGTTGTGGGCTCAATCCCCAGTGTGGGGCATGCAGGAGGCAGCCGATCAATGATTCTCTCTCATTACTGATATTTCTATCTCTCTCTTCCAGTCCCTTCCTCTCTGAAATTAATAAAAAATATATTTTTTTAAATAAAGGATGGGTCTCGTCCTTGCTCGATGAGCTTATGTTGCAGTTGGAAAGAGCACATTTACATTCAGGGCAGCACTGCTCCCTTCCCCCAAGGAACCCGGGGACCCATTAGTCTTCCCCTAGGAATCAGTCCATCCAGTCAGCACCATGAGCTCACATGTAAATGATGCATTTGACCCTTGTGACCTTCCCACAAAAATACCACTGTATCTTTAAGCTAGCCACTTCAATAAGAGGTGAGCATCTCCCTCCTTTCACAGTGACTTTCACTAAGAGGAAAGTCACTAACTGGCCATCGGTGTGAACCACTAGCGTCAGGTATGACAGGGGCAGGAGCTAATCAGGAATCATTGGCAGCGGCAGTGATCATAATACTTGACGCTGCTCTGGGGGCCAGCGAGGCTGGGGTTCAGAGCTCCAGCCGCATTACTTGAAGCAGAGCCTTGGCTGCCAGAGAGGCAGTGTGGTGCGGAAAGGAACATCAGTTTGGAAATCTGAATCTCTGCTTATTGACTGTGGAACCTAGGGGTGGCATCTGAATCTAAGAGTCCTGATTTGTAAAAATCTGTAGAACAGCGACCTGTAGGGTTATGCTATGCAGTGGTTCTCAACCTGTGGGTCGCGACCCCTTTGGCAGTCGAACGACCCTTTCACTGGGGTCGCCTAAGACCATCCTGCATATCAGATATTTACATTATGATTCATAACAGTAGCAATATTACAGTTATGAAGTAAAAACGAAAATAATTTTATGGTTGGGTCACAACATGAAGAACTGTATTTAAAGGGCCAGAAGGTTGAGAACCACTGTGCTAGGGAGTCAAGTGCGTGGGCCCTGCAGGCCAGTGCTCCACCCGTGCATGGTCTCCCTCAGCACCCACCGGGGGAGGTTGCTGGTACAAGAGAACCTCTTAAAGCCTGTGTTCACAGCCCTTCCAGGTTTGACCAGGCCAGCACAGGTCCCAGAAGGTGCACATGGACTCAACAGGCCTTTGTGTCGTGATAGGGGACTGGAGGGGCCGAGAGCCTGGCAGGACCCAACTTTCTAATTTTCTTTGGTGTCAATTAATACGAAAACGTCTGCTGGATTATGACAGAGAGTGGACTGCATCTGCAGATCAACCTGGGGAGAACTGACATGCTGACAATATTAGGACAGGATGTCTCTTTCCACTTACTGGGTCTTCTTTAATTTCTCCTAGCAATGTTTGTTGTTTTCTGTAGAGCGATTTTGCATGCTTGTTTTTGTTCTTTTTGTTAAATTGATTCCTAAGTACTATATTTTTTGATGCTATTGTAAAAGAAATTTTAAAAAATTGTTCTCCAATTATAGGGTGCTCTCAAAACTTTGACATTTAGAATAGGCTGAAAGTTGTCAAGGTAGTGATCTTTGCAAATTCAAAATAAATCGACTTACTCAGTGCTGCAGAGCTCTTAGGAAATGCCCAAACCAGGATTCAAGCTCAAGCTTTTTACGCACAAAGTTGAGGGCTCATTCTATTATGCAGCTCTAAGTGAGGTAGATGAGAAGCATACACCTCTAAGTTACAAGAGCTCAACACATATCCAGTGGGATTAGAAAAGAAAACCACTTAAATATGACTAATACAGAAACCAAGACCCAGAGTGGTCTTTCCTGATCACCCCACCTAAACGGTTTTCTAGTCACTCCTTATCCCATTATCTTCTCTTATTTTCACCAAAGCACTATTGCTAGCATGTAAACATTTTGTTTTTGACCCATCCCTTCCCACTAAATGATAAACTCCTTTAAGAGTTTGGATCTTACATATCCCATTCATCACTGATATCTCAGTGTAGTGGCCATAAAAATATGGCTGTCAGGTTTCCTGATGTGGATGGCATGATGGACCGACAGCCCCGGCTGCTGGCCTTCTGCATCCCCTTAACTCCCCACGGCTGTTCTCATGTAGTGACAGTGATGGAAGACTAATACAGGCCTGTTCCCGCAGGACACGGGACTCCCTTACTGGGGGCCCTAGGGCTTGAGAACTTCCCCTGACCTGGCTGAAACTGTCTTACCAGGCATTGCAGTCTAACCCTGCTCCCTTCCGTCTCTCCTTCACAGGGGTCAGTCCTGTGTCCCATGAAGGCTTTCCCCCTCCCACTGTCTCTCCAGCACGTTTCAAGTCATCTTGACAGCTGCTTCTCAGACAGCCCAACGAATATAGTCCTAAAACAGTACTTGATGAACAAATGGTGGCCCAGGTTCATATTACAGGCAAACCACAGACCCAGAATCAGAACCCAGGTTCCTGCTCCCTCACTCCAAAGCCTTTTTTCATCACCAATCATGTGAGAAATACGTTTTTGGCCAGAGGGCCACTGCTCTGATGAATCTGAGGGGAAAATGCATCTCCCAATGGCCAAGTCCCACAGCTGCCCTCCCACCTCTGTGTATAAGTATGCGGACCGTAGTGGGCGTGAAAACATCTGTCCTAGGTTCAGAGAGAACTAAAGCTATGGCTTAGGTCAACAGAGAAAGTTGGCTTAGGCTGAAATGAAAGGCAGCAAGACCTTGGTGTGTTGCCTCTTAAAAGGGACGTAGTGAGAGCAGCCACACTGGCAAAGCCAAAGAGGGTCATCAGAACAGAGCAGAGACGGCCGTGAGTCTTTCCCAGGTCTTGGCACATGAACTAAAGCTCCTGTGCAGGTACTGTGACAGCTAGAGGTGAGGAATCACGTCTAGAATTTCAGGGTGAGGCTTCATAGTTAAAAGCATGGATTCTGGAGCCAGACCGTCTGTGTTTGAATCCCAGCTCCTTGACTTACTAGTTGTATGAACTAAGGAAAGCTACTGAATATCTTTGCACTTTAGTTTTCTCATCTGTAAAATGGGAATAATAATAGATATCTACCTTGCCCTGACTGGCTAGCTCAGTTGATTAGAACATCCTCCCAATACCCCAAGGTTGCAGGTTCAATCCCTGGTGAGGGCACATACAAGAATTAACCAATGAATGCATCAATAAATGGAATAAATTTAGGTTTCTCTCTCTCTCTCTCCCTTCCTCTCTCTCTCTAAAGTCAATCAATAATTTTTTTTAAAAAAATTATTGCAACCAATGAATGCTTAAGTGGAACAAATCAATTTCTCTCTCTAAAAATCAATTAATAAAAAATTGGCATCTATCTCACAGGATTATTTGAGTTAAGATCTGAGAAATACTTTGAACATTGCCTCATAGATAGTTAGCTCTATGTATATATTCGCTTTTATGATCAGTAACACATTTAAAAAGACATCTTTGTCTTTGAGCACCTCAATAACTTACGAGTAATGCATCTCAAATCAGGAAAGTCAGTCATGTTTATTTGATAAAGTATTAATCACACACAGTAAACACGTTTTTGAGTTTGGGCAAAATGATGGAGTTATTTCAGATGTCTCAGTTTTGGGGAGATAAGATTAGCATGGTACACATTTCACAAGACTGCTGTAAAGGTCACAGAGGAGGCAGTGACAACTTATCAGCCACACATTCCAAGATACTCAATGTGTTCTACCACATATCACACATTACATTATATGCTTTAAGTGAACTCTCATGTAATCTTCACAATAATGTTGTGAAGAATGTCTTGTTTCTATTTTACTGATGCAGAAATTGAGGCTCAGAAAAGTAAACTAACTTACCCAAGACCATGTTTAGATTGAACTCATCAATGTTGTGCATTCATGGATTTCCAAGACCTGCTCTTTGTACTAAATTAACTTTTAAACCAGTACATATATAAAAGCACTTCATAAATCGTAAGGCCTTTTTATGCAAGTGCAAGATGATATCATCCACAATATCATCTGGAAACATTAGCCAAAAGTAAAACAACCCAGGTTTCAATTCTACCCTTGCCAGTTAGCTGTACGGTCTTGAGCAAATTAGCTCTCCTCTCTTGCCTTCTGAGGAGCTTGGAACTAAACCCTCTCTAAAGGCCCTTCAAGATCTAACATTCTAGAATTTTCTCATGCGATGAAAGCTTCTCCCTTCTCTGTCTTGACTATTTGGCTAATACATTTTGTCAGCCACGAAGACCTTTGTTCACTGATTCATCCACAAAGGGGTGAGAAGGTGGGGAACAGTGAACATTAGATGACAGATTTGTAAAATAAAGCTTAGGCTATTGATATACCCTGTCTCTCTTGCCTAGTTAGTACATCATCCATTTTGAGTGTGTGTGTTTTTTTCCTTTTTCTTTGGTTTGTTTTTCATTGTACTTTATACTATTATTTCAATATACAGAAATTTAGACCCTATGTCCTGTGAATAATGTTAGAGTATTTTAGGAGTTTTTTTCCCCCACCGCCTCAACAGTGACTATCTGAAACCAAGAATATTGGGGGGAAAGTTGGAAATTTTTTAAACTGTAATTTTGTATAACTATTTCCAAAGTTATAACCAAATACTGTAGCTACATCATTCATTTGAATATTCACTGGGCAGCTACTATGTGTCTGCATGAATGTGGGGGTGACAGAATGGCGAGAGAGTCCTGCTCTTGCCCTGTCTCTCTCACACATGCCCCCCTCCCCAATCACATGCTGTATGCAGCTCCCCAAGCCTCTGGGAACTTGAATAGCAGCCCATGGAGAAAGCAACAGAAACCTGAATTTTGAGATGTTGAATGTATTAGTAATCTGCTTGTGGTAATCATTTCACAATGTATAAATCTATCAAACCAGCATGAAGTGCACTTTAAATATATACAGTTTTGTCAATTATACCTTGATAGAGCTGGCGGAAAAATAAATATATATTAGAAGCCCGGTGCACAGAAATTTGTGCACTGGCGGGGGGGAGAGGGGGGTCCCTCAGCCCAACCTGTGCCCTCTCACAGCTTGGGACCCCTCGGGAGATAACCACCTGCTAGCTTAGGCCTGCTCCCCTGGTGGCAGATGGCACGCCCAATCCCGCGGTGTCTGCCCCATCTCCCCCAATTGCAGATGACAGGCCCGGATCCCGCACTGGGGCAGCTGGCAGTGGCAGATGGCACGCCCGATACCGCAGTGCCTGCCCCATCTCCCCTGGTCGCAGATGGCAGGCCCAGATCATGCCCTGGGGCAGTTGGTGGCTGGGGATCGCGCTGCTGCCAGCCCCAGGCAGGGCGGCCAGTGGGATCTGCCTGCAGTATGCAAATTAGCCGCCATCTTTGTTGGCAGTTAATTTGCATATCATGCTGATTAGCCAATGGGAGGTGTAGCGAAGGTATGGTCAATTACCATGTTTGTCTATTATTAGATAGGATATATTCCCATTTATGTAAAAAAAAAAGAGAGAGAGAGAGAGAAACCTGAATTAATTGAGAGAATCCTATATTGACCAGTTTTATCCTAAGTTGATCAAAACTTCAATGTCCATTACTAGCCAGATGGGGCTTGATATTGAAGTTAAATTCAGAAATTTAAAAAAAAAAATATATATATATTTTCTTTTTTATATGACAGATATATCTTGGCCCAGACCAGGTGTGGTCAGTTAGAGGCAGGTAAACCTCAGTGAGAGTGGAGGGCAGGAGCCTGGCGGCACTGAGAAGAGTGCCAGGGCAGCCTGGCAGTGGGGCGGGGGCTGGCGGGGGGAGCATGACCTGAGAACATGGTGAGACTGGAGTTCGTGGACAGTGGTCCATGTCTCATGCTCTCCTTGGGTGATTGTCCCTAGGACAGGATCTGGCAGACACAGCCACTGGTGTGCTGAAGGAGGGAGCCCAGAAACAAGCTGGGCATCACCAGACCTGTGGGCAGGAGATTCTGTGAGGAGGGGGCATGCTGAGGGGAAGCAAAGCAGAAGTTCTCCAGAAATCAGGCTGACAGGAGTCTGTCCCTGGGCAGTGGGCTCCAGCCACTTGCTCGAGGGGTTGAGTAAGACTGTGGTCTCTGAGAAACAGAACCGGGTACCGGGGCTGATGCTAGCTCACAATCAAGATTAGGGCCAGACTGAGTAAAAGGGACACAGTCTCTAAGAGCCCCGACTTTACTTGGGGTGCAGGGTGGGCCTTGACCTGAAGGGGGAGGTCAAGGGCCTCTGGCTGTGAGCACAGAAGCTCCTGACGCCAACATAACCAGCAGGTCACGGTTCCCCAGACTTCCCAATGGTAGGGATGCGTTAGAACACTGCCTCTTTGTTTATTTGTTTGTGCACTTTCAAAAGATGACACAGGGCTAACAATTTTCATTATGTCCAATATGGGAGCCTGTTATCTACTGTGACCCATTTCACACCCAGGAACACTTTGACGTGCGCAGTTATATAAAGGGAAACTGAATAAAGGGAAGTCTTACCATCTGACTACATTTAGCTTTATGGAAACTGACTACTTCTTCCTCGTGTTTTTCCTTTTTGTGGTGGATTGAGGGAGACGTTCGTAGCTCAGTGCTGGTCTGCGGAGCCCTGTTTTGAAATAGCTGCTGCAGAATAATATTTTCACACTGTGTTCCAGCCTTCCCAGGCTATACTGCGAGAGGTGGTGGTGGTGGTGGGTGGCAGGCCCTGGGGGTCCAGCTCTCTCCCCTGCAATGCTCACAGCAGCGCCCTCTCACCTGCTGCACACATTGTGTTCCATGCGAGATTGGGTTAATGAGCAATGCCAAAAAAAAAAGGCTGAAAATCACTGTTTTTGTCCCCAAGCCCCTTGTTTACTATTGAAGAAATGGGATCTGTAACAAAGCTGAAATTGAAAATCAGAACTTTGACTCAAGATTCAAATCCGAGAGAGAGAGAGAGAGAGAGAGAGAGAGAGAGAGAAGAGAGAGAGAGAGGGAGAGAGAAAGAACCATGCCTACTGATTTTTATAGTGTTCAGAGTCTTATGCAGGGCCCTACGTGACTGGGTGTGTAATGACCGTCAAGATAGTCAGAGGTTGCCCAGCCAGCGTGACTCTGTGATTGAACGTCAACCTATGAACCAGGAGGTCATAGTTCAATTCCCGGTCAGGGCATATGCCCAGGTTGTAGGCTCGATCCCCAGTGAGGATCGTGCAGGAGGCAGCCGATCAATGATCCTCTCTCATCACTGATGCTTCCCTTTCTCTCTCCCTCTCCCTCTCCCCTCCTCTCTGAAATCAGTAAAAACACATTAAAAAAAGATTGTCAGAGGTCCAAGGTGACCTTATCACTGAATTCAAAGTCCTCATTTTATTTCTAGCCAAAAATAAGCATCTGGGCTTTGGAATCTGGTCTGGGACCAACGCGACAGTGATTTTTACCATCGTTCACTAGAGCTCATCTGAATCAGTCAGAAAACGAAAGGGTGGGGGGATCTCAGAGATGCTGGGAGCTCTCCAAGCTGCTGGTGTTGAGGAGCTGGGAGGAGATGCTCGCCTCTCCAGCTGTCTGTGGGTTTGGCAGGTGACACCGGACTTGTCTACGCTGGCCGGCTGGGTGGTGAGGGGGAGTGTTTGGTAGCAAAGGGAGAGCAGAAAGAAGGATTCAGGCTTAGGACAGAGAGGAGAGGGCCAGGTTTCTCCCTGCTCCTTGTCCTCCTCCCGAGGGCCTGGGCCTCCTGCAGGTCAGGGCTGTGCCTGGTCCAGGACAAGGCAGGAGTGTCCGTGGGGACTGTATGGAGTTCATGTCCCATGAGGAAGGCCTGATATTTCAGGGTTATTTAGAATAACATTTATTTTTTTCTCTAAAAAGCCACGAGGAGTTCAGATCTGGCTGGAAACGGGTCTGCATGTTTGTTTTCCTCATTGTCTCAGTGGAAAAAAGGGTGGGTGACTCAGACGGCAGCCTCCGCCTCTGGGCTGGGGCCCGGGTCTGTCTCCACTCTGTTCTTTGCTCCTCTAGGGACCTGTGTCAGCCTGGGGAGAAGCTGCATATTACCTCCCACATTCGCTCCGAGCTTCCAACAAGGGTCCCCCCAGGACAGGGGTGGGCAAACTTTTTGACTTGAGGGCCACAATGGGTTCTTAAACTGGACCGGAGAGCCGGAACAAAAGCATGGATGGAGTGTTTGTGTGAACTAATATAAATTCAAAGTAAACATTGTTACATAAAAGGGTACGGCCTTTTCTTTTTTTTTAGTTTTATTCATTTCAAACGGGCCAGATCTGGCCCACGGGCCGTAGTTTGCCCACGGCTGCCCCAGGAGGTGAGAGATCTAAGATCAGGCAACTCTCAGCCTCCTCAGCCTCCCTCCTGTGTGGCCCTCCCCACTTCTTTTTCTGCCAGACAGTCAGAGGGGCACCTCTAGCACACATCTACATCTAATCAGTTTTAAACAAGCAAACGGTAGGGGAAGAAACAAGAAAGGGGAAGGTCCCCCCAGGTTATGAGAAGAGAGAAAGGGCAAGGTCTCCAAGGAAGGCCTCCTAGATCTGGCCCCTCCTCACGCCCAGTCTCTCCCCTGGCTCTCCCACTCGCTGCACCGGTGCCGGGCCAAGGTCACCAGAAGGCATCTGTGGGCATGGCCTGGCTCCATCCCAGCCCTCCCTGCGGTCCGAAGTCCAGCTGGAATTGGGGTCCTGACCTCTAAGCACCAAGCATTCTCTCTGGAGGGGAAGGAGCTGTGTGAAGACCTCCGATAACATTCTTCCACGGGAGGTTCAAGATTTCCCCCAAAGCATTCCTATGGATATCGCCCGATCCCAGATGGGGCCCAGGAGCTAAAAGAACTCTGCTGTTGAGTTACTCAGGAGACTCAGGGAATTCTAGAAGTTTAAATATTTACAAAATATTTAAGGGAGGGGAGGGAGGACAGCCTCACCAAGAATTTTAGGAGAGAAAAGGTGGGGAAGACATAAACACAGTCTGTTGAACTCTGCAAAGTCTTTGTGCCATAGAATTTGACACATGACTACTGTGAAATCCCTGCCAGGGAGCTGAAGAAGAAGGGGAAAAAGGCAAATAGGAGACTGAACATGGTGGGGCTCTGACCTTCTTTCAAAACCTTCAAGAGCTCCAACCGGGGCTCTAATGCCTAATGTCCCCACACTCTGGTTTGAAGTTTGGGCCTGCTCTAAGCTGGGTCCTGCTCTCCTGCTCATGTGGCCTTCAGGGGTTAATGCTAATGTACAGACAGCACTCTACTGCCTTCACGGTCAGTTCTCAGTGATCTAGAAACGTCCTGCTTCTCCTCGCTGGCTATTCTGTGACGGACAAGCAGCGATGGTAAACAGGTGTGGGCAAAGGGCGTTAGGACACATGGGCAAGAGTCACAGCAGAGCCCCAGGATGGAGCGAAAGGGCCTGGGTTCTAGGTCTGGCAACAATGTCTCATGACACTGTCGCTTCGTGCCTTTAAATCTTGGCCTCCTCACTTGTGTAATAGGAATCATGCCAGCAGCTCCGCCTATCTCAATTTGTTTCCTTATCCTCAAAGGAGACTGCCTAACTGTTCTGCAGAGTGTCCTATGACTATAAACACCAGATACTCCATCACGTCCTATTCCTCTTGACCTCCCAAAGTAAAAAATCATCATTATCAACACCACCACTACCTGGGGAGCAGGGCCACAAGCTGCCGCGCTCCCCTGTGCACCTGTACACCTTCCCATCTTCCTCCAACAATGTTGGGAGGGAGCATCATCCCCACTGCGCAGGCGACAAAGCCCCAGACACATAGAGGTATTTATTCAACATCGTGGAGCAAATAAATGGCAGGGCTGGGACTCCGGGGCAGCCGGCCTGCCTTTCAGGGTCCATGTGAAAGCGGCTGTGCAGGCCCTGGAAGAGGGAGGGGCTGAGAGGACTCAAAGGGTGCTGGCTTTCCCAACAGTGGATGAGTTCTGACTGAGCCCATGAATAATTCACCAGAGCACTGTGCTGAGAGCTGGTTCTTTTGTGTGTGGTACATCTGGTCAGGGACAGCTGCCCACGTCTGGGCCACAAATGTGCGGACTGGACCTGCCTGCTCAGAAGCACAGCTCAGAGCAGCTTTCTGCTCCATTCGCAGGTGCTGAGGGCTATTCTGCTTCCCAGAGGAAGGCGGGGTTCTTATATGTGCTTTTATGCATGTGTGCGCATGCACATGACAAAGAAACAAACAAACAAAAAAATCTCCACATGTGCAATATGAAATCGAGACATTCATCCTTGGACTTGCTTTCCCTCCGTGAGCCTCATCCCTGGTTTCCTTTTGGGAAGGGCTCTCTCTTATCAGGAGATTGTGTTCTCCACCCTGTGTCGACAGTCAGACTTGGTGTTACTCCTGGTCTGGTCTTGTTCCTAGACAGGTTTCATTCCAGGCATTTCTGGCTGGAATATGTGAGGAACTGGAGGGTGGCAGCAGACAGCAGAAGCTGAGAGTGGCAAGAAAGATTATAAAAAAGACTCCATCTGCCACAGAACCTCTTCCAGCTGAAAGTGAAAAACAGAAGTTGTTTTTCTTTTTTTTTTTCTATAGGTCCTATTGCAAGTCTTAAAAAAAGAAAAAGAAAAGAGAATATTAGCTTGAAGGAGGGTCCGTATAGGAAGAATTCTGTACAGGCCCAAGCAGCAGGCAGGGCTATTGCATGGCACAGCTGCTGGGGGTTATCTATGCAGAGAACCCCATGGGGTATCTCTGTGGATAGCCCTGTGGGAGATGTGAAACTTGAGGTGCACAGGCAGTGGGGCTATGGTCTGTCCTGTACCCACGGAGAAGCAGAAGCAATGGATAGATGATGACTTATCTCTGTTCTGCAAGAGGAAACGGAGGCTTCAAGTGACTCACATAATCACAGAGCTGTGATTTAAACTCAGACACTCTCACCCCAGCCCACGCACTCACCAATAGAGCCTGATGACTGCATGGAAGCCTAGAATGACAGAATTCTCACCAATAGAGCCTGATGACTGCATGGAAGCCTAGAATGACAGAATTCTTGGAATACCCCACCCCTGAAATGTGAGCAATACGGGCTGGTGAGGCAGGAACCTAAGCCAGCTACACCCCTGGTGGAAGGGGTCAGGGAGTGCTTCCATCAAAGTGTCCAAAGAGGCAAAAATACCTGGGCTTGGTTTTGCCAGATGGTCATATTTCAGGAGGTTAGGGAGAAAGAGACAACATCCTATATAATAAAAGAGAAAAATGGTAATTGGCGTACGACGATACCCTTTTCATTGGCTAATTAGGGCTATATGCAAATTAACTGCCAACTCAGATGGCAGTTAACTGACAACAAAATGGCGGTTAATTTGCATATGTAGGCACAATGCAGGGA
>NW_006288013.1:2208020-2217759 GCF_000327345.1 Myotis davidii | reverse complement strand
CCGTTGCCCTGCCCCCCAGCCATGATCGGAGAATCAGGCGACTTTGCTGCCCTGGCCAGTGATAGCAGGAAGTAGGGGTGGAGCCAGCGATGGGAGCTGGGCAGGGTCAAAGCTGGCAGTCCCGGGAGCTAGGGGTCCCTTGCCTGGGCCTAAAGCAGAGCCCACAATAGTGGGGCCGCTGCTGCTGCAGGTCCCCGCTGCCCGGGCAGGATGCCTCGGCCAGAGGTGTTAGGCCTGGGCAGGGGCAGAGCGGGAGATCGCGGGGAGCTGGGGGTCCCCTGCCCAGGCCTAATGACTTGGCCAGAGGCCTTAGGCCTGGGCAGGGGCAGAGCCTGAAACTGCGGGGAGCTGGGGGTGCCCTGCCCAGGCCTGACACCTCTGCCGGAGGCCTCAGGCCTGGGCAAGGGACCGATCCGGTGATCAGCGATCAGATGGTGATGAGGGTCAACTCCTCTGGCCGAGGCATCAGGCCTGGGCGGGGGGCAGAGCCAGCAATCGGAGGGGGCTGGGGGTCCCCTGCCCAGGCCTGATGCCTGGGCCAGAGGCATCAGGCCTGGGCTGGGGCCAGAACCAGTGATGGGGGAAAATGAGGGTCCCCTGCCCAGGCCTGACGCCTGTGGCAGAGGCGTCAGGCCTGGGCAAGGGGCTGATCCTGCGATTGGAGATTGATGGGGGTCAATGCCTGAGGGCTCCCAGTATGTGAGAGGGGGCAGGCTGGGCTGAGGGACACTCCCCCTCACCCCCACCCAGTGCACGAATTTCGTGTACCGGGCCGCTAGTTTATAATAATAAAAGCGTAATGTGCTAATTAGACCAGACGACCTCTGGATGAAGCCAGGGGCGGCGAGGGAAGCCCAGGTCCTGGGTGACAGAGGGAAGCCGGTGCCGGCAGCTGGCAGCCGGGGGAAGGAAGGCCTACTTTTGCACTAATTTTATGCATCAGGGCTCTAGTATTATAATGGAAAGTCAGACCTGGGTTAGGACAGCCGTGGGCAAACTATGGCCCGTGGGCCAGATCCGGCCCGTTTGTGGGTTACATAGGAGTGAGATGTGGAGGTCAGATCTCATCCTAGACTTAGGAAGTGGAATTTACCCTAAAAGATGGGCAGAGAGAGCAAAGAGAAATGGCCACACATGAATGATATTCCGAATTCTGTTTACTTTGAATTTATATTAGTTCACACAAACACTCCATCCATGCTTTTGTTCCGGCCCTCCGGTCCAGTTTAAGAACCCATTGTGGCCCTCGAGTCAAAAAGTTTGCCCACCCCTGGGTTAGAATCTTGGCTCAGTCATTTCTAGCTGTGCGGCCTTAGGTCAAAATCATTTGGGAATTGAACCCACAACCGGGGAATGTGCCCTGACTGAGAATGGAACCATGACCTTCTGGTTCATAGGTCAATGCTCAACCACTGAACCACACCAGTTGGGCAACCTGCTTCTCTTTAATTGATGTGCAACCAGGTTTAAGAACTACTGATTTAGGCTCTCCACCTGCCTCAGAAAAAAAAAACACCCCTGCTCAATCATCTTACAGTTGGGGATGAGTCCAAACAAATGTCAAAGAGAATTTCTGCAATTTAAAACTCATTTCAAAAAGCTGAGCTATTCCTTCTGAAGGTTAACAAAACCCAAATGTAAGTCAGCATTCCCCTTCTCACCTGTCCCCTCCCAAATGCATAGAAATGAACATTGGATTATACATCAACAATAATGCCCCCATCCTCCTGTCCCCCCCCCCCGTCCCCCCCAAAAAATTCGCAAGTGTAACTGTGTAGGATGGTGTGAAATAGATGGACTAGACAAATAGAGGTGGAACAGAAAAAGGATCAAGGTGAGAGCTGTCATATGGGATGGCAAATAGGTAACAGGGCACAGAGTGCTAGAGAGTGAGGGAAGGGGAGAAAGGCACAGGGCTGAGAAATGGGGTGGCACTGAGGTACCTGAACACATTACCTTTAGCACAAAGTACCTTTAGCTTCATCACAACCCCAACAGATCTCAGTTTCCCATTTGAGTGTCACCAGGGCCAGGGTCCCTCTAATATTTGGTAACCCCTTCACACTCTTACCCTTTGCCTATTAATCCTCTGTTGAAGAGGAGCGTTTAGCTACAGCCTGCTCTCCTTATTCAAGGAACCTGAAAGCCCTGTCACAGCCCCAACCGCCAAGCCCCCAGCTGCCCTAACCGCCAAGCCCCCAACCACCAAGCACCTTGCCCTTTGGAGAAAGGTCTGTGCTTTCTTTTTTTTTTTTTTTAAATATATTTTATTGAGTTTTTACAGAGAGGAAAGGAGAGAGATAGAGAGTTAGAAACATCGATGAGAGAGAAACATCGACCAGCTGCCTCCTGCACACTCCCCACTGGGGATGTGCCTGCAACCCAGGTACATGCCCTTGACCGGAATCAAACCTGGGACCCTTCAGTCCACAGGCCGACGCTCTATCCACTGAGCCAAACCAGTTTCGGCAGGTCTGTGCTTTCTTACCTGCGCTCTCCTCAGCCTGACTGAAGCCGCAGATCTGACAGATGCTCTGGACCCATTTGTTCATGTCCTCCTCGGTCTCAGCCACCAGGTAAAAGGTGCGCTCGCTGGTCTTGATGTCAAACACAAAGCTATCCTGCAGCTCCTTCTTGTTGAACGTCAGGCCTGCATCCACCTGCTCACAGAAGTTGAGGTTGATGATCCGCAGGGGCTTCTTGGAGTGGTCATTCTTGTAGTATTCCAGGACGTCGGGGTCACCGCTCATCCGGCCACTCCGCAGGATAAACCAGCGTTTCTTCCAGGCCTGAAGGGGGAGGAGAAAGAGGATGGGGGAAAGGTTATCAGTTGTTTCAAAGCTTTTCACGGGTTCCCATATTACTGCGAGGTTAAGAGTGGGCACTGGTGCACCTGCAGGCTGAACATGGCCTCTCTCTCCCATTTTGCCCCAGAATTTCCGAAAGGAGGGATAATTTTGGAAGGCATTTCACTATGGAAACAGTTTTATCACCATGAAGTGAATCATGGCATTCCCACTTTTTAGATCAGGAAGTTAGATGTGGACTAAAACACTTTAGAGCAATTATTCCATTAGGCTAGACCAGTGATGGCGAACCTTTTGAGCTCGGCGTGTCAGCATTTTGAAAAACCCTAACTTAACTCTGGTGCCGTGTCACATATAGAAATTTTTTGATATTTGCAACCATAGTAAAACAAAGACTTATATTTTTGATATTTATTTTATATATCTAAATGCCATTTAACAAAGAAAAATCAACGAAAAAAATGAGTTCGCGTGTCACCTCTGACACGTGTGTCATAGGTTCGCCATCCCTGGGCTAGAATACAGACTCAAACTCACAGCAGTTTCACTCACAGGGTGGAGCTTGGAAACCATAACATCTCAGTTTATGGATGGGGACCCCCACTAAGATATGGTGAGCTGAAACGACAATGCCACACCCAGAGAAGAAAGCAAGTTTCCTAACTTTCTGTACATTGTACATTGTGTTTTTCAACAAATCACGATGCCTTGAAAGAATCACAGAGAACCTCTTCTAAAACTTCTCTGAAGCACATAATTTCAGGACTTTTCTGCTTGTCTCCTTCACTGCTATATGCCCAGCACTTATAAATCAGAACATCTCATTTCTGTGCGTAGAACCTCCAATGCCTTTTCATCTCACTCAGAGTAAGAGCCACCTCACCGTGGCCAAGGGGGGTCCCACATCCCGTATCTCTCACCTCATCTCCTGCCATTCTCAGCCATTCTGCTCTGCCACTCTGGCCTTAAACAGGGGCCACGCACTCCAACCTCAGGGTCTTTGCTGTGCTTGCTCCCTCTGCCTGTAATAATCCTCCCTCAGACATTCCCATTGCTTATTCTTTCCTTCAAGTCTCTATTCAAATGTCACGTTATCGAAGAGGCCATTTTTGACCACCAAAGCCTCACACTCTCTTTCTCTGCTGTACTGGTCTCCTAGCACTTACACCGCCTCAAATACCATATTTATGTTGAGTGTCCGCACCCACCTCTTAGAATGTAAACTCCATGTGGGCAAGGGTTGGTTCTCTTTTATCCCATGCCATAGCCTCAGTGTTTAGAATACTGCCTGGCACATAACTGGTTACCGATAACTATGTATTTAACAAATGAATCATTTTCTTACATGAACTCCTCACTGCACTAGTAGGTCATGGGGACAGAACTGATGCCTAATAAGCCTTAGACATAACTGAGGGTTAGGGTATAGGTAAGAAAATAAACATAAATACTATTTATTTACAATCATCTGAAGTCTTGCCAGGCCACTGCTTATAGAACTCCGTGTGTGCTGTGTGTACGCATGCCGCAGGGAACACATACACATGTACATGTGTGGGTCAGGTGCATTTAAAAAGATATTGTCAATAGTTAAGCTTGTATTTAGTTGATGTGTGCCCTTCAGGGCTAGTCTCTGCAGAAAGAGCTGTCTCTGGATCTCTGGAGTGCAGGTATCAGCATAACCACACACAGACGCCCTCGACAACAAGAAAAAGGTGTTTGCTACAGATAGCATCGAGACCTGTCAGGTTCAGCTTCCAAGGAAGCAGTGTAGGCTGACAAATGGATGCCTATGAAATGCTGATAAATGTATGACAGAGCAGGCAAGGCTGCCTGGTCCAGTCCCAAATCCCCATCCCTCTTCTGCCACAACATCTCTTCAAGTCCATGCTGTTGTTTTGGAAACTAAACAATTCAGAACAAAGCAACTTCAAAGAGTCTAGCTCAGTGATGGCGAACCTTTTGATCTCGGCGTGTCGGCATTTTGAAAAACCCTAATTTAACTCTGGTGCCGTGTCACATATAGAAATTTTTTGATATTTGCAACCATAGTAAAACAAAGACCTGTATTTTTGATGTTTATTTTACATATTTAAATGCCATTTAACAAAGAAAAATCAACCAAAAAAATGAGTTCGCGTGTCACCTCTGACATGCGTGTCATAGGTTCGCCATCACTGGCTAGCTCAACTTCTCTGATCCCCTCAGGTGAAATGAAGCTTTACTTCCTCTGAACCTTAATAAAACTTTAAAAAATACTCCTCACCCGAGGATATGTTTTCATTGATTTTTTAGAGAGAGGAAGGGGGATGGGGAGAGAGAGAGAAACACTGATGTGAGAAACATTAATCAGCTGCCTCCTGTACGTGCCCAACCAGCAAATCTAACCCACAACCTAGGTATGTTCCCTGACCAGGAATTGAACCCACAACCTTTTGGTGTATGGGATGATGCTCCAACCAACTGAGCCACCCAGCCAGGGCAATAACACTTTTCATGTACTTCTCGTGGCATGTCATTTTTTACAACCTATTACAGGTATTTTTGTATTTGTTGTTTCTTCACAAGTAGACCATGAACAACATCTCCTATTCCTGAACCTTTCTGATCTCTCTGGCCTCATTTATGTATGATTCCTCCCTCCTTCCCTACTTCCCTCCCTCCCTTCCAGCTAGCCATCCAACAAATATTTTGGTGCTTACTATGCAATAGGCATTAGTCCAGATGCTGAGGATATAGCATGAATTCCAGATCTTACAGGAATTCTTATTATATATTATTCTCCAAATGTGCCACATAGAATTAAATACGATAAAAAATAACTATATACCATGACCAAATGGGGTTTATTCCAAGGATGTAAAACTGATTCAACATTCAAAAATCAATCAGTATAATTCATCATATTAATAAGGTTAAAGGAGAAAAACCGTATGGTTATATAAATCAATGAAAAAAACATTTGACAAAACTCAACACCCATTCATGATAAAAACTCTAAAAAAAAAAAAATACTGACACAGGCAAAATCCTGAATGAATCTCCAGAGAATTATGCTGAGTGAACAGTCAATCCTGAAGGGTTATACAACTCCACTTATATAACATCCTTGACAAAATTTAGGGATGGACAGCAGATTAATAGTTGTCAGTGGTTAAGAAGGGGGCTTGATTCCAGTCAGGGCACATACTCAGGTTTGGGGGCTGTGATCTCTGCAAATTGTTTAACCTCCAGCATATGTTTTTATTGATTTTAGAAGAAAAAACAAACATATCTTCATGACTTTGGGGTAGGCAAAGATTTCCTGAATACACAAAAGGCACTAATACAAGAGAACAAGTAACCAATCGGACCACATTAAATGTAACCTCTGATTATCAAAAGGTACCATTAAGAGAAGGAAAAACCAAGCCAAGACAGTGAGAAGAGATACTTGCAATGCACATGACTGATGAAGGACTCAAATTCAGAACATATCAAAAAACTCCTACAAATTGGCAAGGAAAAGGCAGACCACTCAGCAGAAAAATCAGCAAAAGATTTCATTAGGCACCACACAAAAGAAGACACCCAAATGGCAATAAGCATATAAAAGATCTCATCTCCATTCGCCATTAGGGAAGTACAAATTAACACCACCACACAACCACAAGAAAGGCGACAATGAAAAAGACTCACAATAGTAAGTACTGGGAAGGATGTGGAGAAACTGGAAAACTCATACTCTGTTAGTAGATGTGTCAGTTGGTATAATCATTTTGAAAAACTAAGGCAGTATCTACTAAAGCTGAACATTCATGCCAGCCCCCCACAATTCTCCTGGGTACATACCCCAAATGACTGTGTACAAACATTCACCAAAATAAACGTCCAAGTACATTGTCACCACACTGGTCATAATAGCCCATATCATGCCTGCCTGTCTACACTCTCTATTTCAAGTGCTTGATACTTATAGTCTGGACTACTGTCACGGCTTCCTAACCAGTTTTCCTAATTTAATATATCTAAATGCTTCCAGTTTAATCAGAGCAAAAAAGTTCTGATGCTTTTACTCTCCCAACTATTCAAAAATGTAATGGCTCTCCATCATCTGAATAGCAAACTCCAAATTCTATGGTTTAGCTTTTTTTTTTTTAATTAAAAATCATTTCCAATGTGGTAAGACAGACATAACATAAAATTTACCCATTTAAGTGTGTAGTTCTGTGGTATTAAGTGCATTAGCATTCATATTGTTGTACAACCATCAACACCATTCTTTTCCAACTGAAATTCTGTATCCATTAAACACTAACTCCCTCCCTTCTTTCCCCCATGCCAGCCCCTGCAATCCACCATTCTACTTTCTGTCTGTCTGATCTTGACTACTCATGTAGGTGAAATAATACAATATTTGTTCTTTTGTGACTGGCTTATTTCATTAGCATGATGTCTACAACGTTACTCCATGTGGTAGTATGTGTCAAATTTCATCCCATTTTGATTATCCCTTTTATCTGCCGATGAATCTTGGATTCTATGGCTCAGACTTAAGGCTTTCACAATCTAGTGCAAATCCACCCTTCCATCTCATCTCTACTCACATATACACGGTATATATTCAAACCAAGTTGCTGCTATTTAAACCAAGTAGAATTTTCACTATTTCTAATACATGCCTGGTCTTTTCCACCTCCATATACTCAATTTCCCTCCCAATCTTCCTTCCTTTCTAAATTCTCTAAAGTTTTGCTTATACTTGAATGCTATCCTGCCATTTGAGACAGGCCAGTGAGCCAGGACAAGTAGAATAGGGAAAATGAGGCAGCTAACAAACTGGCAGAGCAGTTTACAGTAGATACAGAAGTTCACCTCCCTAGAGACAATGTGTCTAGGCATCTAGATGCAGAAAAGCAGCAAAAGCAGGTAGATGATACCAGGACCAGCTGCAATGACTAATGACCCCCTGCCCTGGTGCTGACCAATCACTGGAGACCACCACCCTGAAGGAGCACACTTAGAAAACTGATAAATATTCTGCTAACCCCCCCCACTTGAGACCTTCCCTAAGATTCCTGCCTGCAAGAGGAGAGATACAAGCCTCAAGACAAAGGACTCAGCACTCTGTCCCCCTCTGGGGAGCAGCCTGGAGCCATTCAGTACATTCACATTGTTGTACAACTACGATCTAGGTCTTCTTTACCTACTTCTTCCCGCACAGGCATGCATCTCTTAAACTCTAAAGGGCCCCATGAGAGACTTGCATCCAGGGGAGCAATGGGCAGTGGCAGCTCCTCACAGGCTAACCCTGTTCCAAGGCCCACTTTTCTCTGACTTCCCAGAGAGCTAGGGTAGCCCAGCCTAAGCGCTCCTGTTGCTTCTTCTATGCTAAGCCCTTTCTTGTTTTACTGTCCCCAGCTTTCATAAACGTTCCCTCATCTGGACTCATGAGGATTTTTCCTAGTTTCAATAATAAATGATATTAAACCACTTTAAAACATCAAATAGACAATATGAAGAAGGAAAAAGGGTATCAGCTTTTGCCTAATTCCTGGTACAACCCATCCAAGCAGAAGAAACACTATTAATTCAGATCAACAAAAATTCAGACCTGGGGGAACAAGTGCAGAGAAAGAAGGAGAGGAGAATGAGGTAGATGATACAGAGTGTGGTGAGAAAAGCTTAAGATTAGAGTGAAAAGACTGAATTATATTTCTATAAACTTGAAAAAATTTGTTAACTTCTCTAATATATAAAATATATATAAAAAGGGGGAAATGCAAAACTAATAATATTGCTTTGAGAATTAAGTGAAACTAATAAACGTTGATGCGTGACAGGTGCCAAGGACATAGCTATTGGATCTAAAGCTGCCTGAGGACATTCTGAGATCATGTAATTGGCAGAAGAGTCACTGTTATAAAAGATGCCCAGATTTCCAATGCAGTATTCTTTCTACTGTATCATCACTGTGGAGGGTTTAGTATGTCCTTTTTCTTGCCCTGAACCACGTATCAGTATGCCTGAGTTCTGCCTCTTTGGTCAAAGGCATCACTATTCTTTCAGGCTCCTAGATCAAAATCGTTCACTCCCCTTCAGCTCTCCTGCTACTTCCCTGCCGGTGCCCAATCCATGAGCTCCTTCTATAGTACTCAGTAAAACAAGCACACATTCCGCTAAATGCTTATAAAGAAAAGAGGCAAGACCCAAACACTCCTTTCAAGTAACTTATTTATGATGTTGCTCATATCCCTAAAACAAAAGGCAGCTTTTCAGAAATACCATGAAAAGAGACACAATATGCTATCAGCCCACTGACAGGGAATCAGTGGATAATGGTGAGGGGAGAGGAAAAGAGAGATAGAGAAATACGAATGAATATGAATAATGAAGAAGGTAGGGTTTGCTATATGGTTTTGGGAAAGAAGGAGAAAAGAACCTTTTGTTTATAGCATACACTATGACTAAGGCCTGGGTATGGAAAAACATAAAACCCATTCAAAAACCTCACATAGACAACAGTATGGTGGTTAACAGAGGGAAAGGGAGTGGGGAGGGAGGCAGAAGAGGTAAAAGGGGTCAAGTATATAGTAACAGAAGGAGACTTGACTTTGGGTGGTGAACACACAATACAATACACAGATGATATATTATAGGATTGTACACTTGAAACCTATATAATTTTATTAATCTAGGTCATTCCAATAAAATTAATTTAAAAAATGAGTTCAGAGAATGTGGAATAGTCTCTTTCAATGTGGAAAAGATGAGTCTGGTATTCGTGGGAAGCCTTGGATGCCATCCTAAGAACTTTTATCTTTCCACTGAAGAGTACAGATCAGCAGAGAAATGTAACGATAGCTGTGCTCTAACTGACAGAATGAGGAAGACCAAATAGGGAAAGGAAAAATCAGAGGCAGGAGAACTGTTTAAGAAGCTGTTGCAATAGT
>NW_006288013.1:2201708-2207918 GCF_000327345.1 Myotis davidii | reverse complement strand
AAGCATATGGCATGGGGGCTCTACTCTCAAAGTGAAGAGAGAATGCCTCCACCTTCTCTGATGAAATAGAAGTGACTATTTTCCTTTTGTACCCAAATCTAGTAAAAAAACAAACCATTTCACAACCACCCCGACCACAGACACGCACCCTGGGTACATAAGGCCGGGAAGTTGCATCATTCCTAGCTGTTGAACAGAGAGAGATGTCCCACATAAACCTGTCTCTGTTATTTGGGTTAGATTACAAGGTCTCTGAGCATGTAGAATGAGGCTATGGCTTCTATCTATAGCTCTTGGCACCTAGAAAATGCAGGTGTGCCCCAATCTGACTTTACACTGGAGTGTCGATCACACGAGTGTGGTGTTCATTCCTGGGCGTGATGAAGGCACTTGGGACCAGGATTCAGTGAGCTTCTGCCTGGAGTCATGTTGTAGTGTTTTGAGGTTTAAGGGGCCGACACAAGGAAGAGTGATTGTCTTTCTCTTGAGTGACTCCACATACTAAAGTGGAACTAGTGCCAGCAGGGCCATGCTACAGACAAGCAGGTTTTGGCTCAGTATAAGAAAATGTTTCCAAAAGAGCGGTCTAAAGTTGGTGCCTCGGAAACGGAAGAACTACTCATCACTGGAGATACTGAAGAGGAGGCAGACTAGGCCAGGGGTCAGCAAAGTTTCTGGGTAAAGGTCAAAGAGGAAATATTTTAGGCTTTGTAGGCCAGATGCCACAACTGGCCTATTCTATGGTGGCATGGAGAAGCCACAGACAATTTGAAAGCAAACGAGAGTGGCTGTGTTCCAGCCAAACTATTCAGAGAAAGGGGTGGCCCCTGGTCTAGGCTAGGAGTCAGGGGGAGACTGAAGAGGAGGCTTGAGCAGTGGATCAGTAGATAGACAAGGGACTATGGTCTTTCCCAATCCTGACAGCCTTGTATAGTTTTAATCAAGAAAATTGGATACGGTAATACTTCATCTAATCCGTTATCTCAGATTATTGGAACAGGGGATGCCTTTTACTGAATAACCAAGTACTAACTAGAAACTCTTTTAGTTTCAGCCTTGACCGTTGAAAATATTTCTAAAAGTCCAGAATCTTCCGCCCTGCCTTAGGTATTAGACCAACGATAACAGAACTTGCTGACTAAGGGCTTCTCAGAGCCTCAAATAATCTTTTCAGATACCAAATCTCACATGCCTTGTGGCTAGAGCTGTAGAAGGGTCAAGACATTTCTTGGAAGAGGGTTTTGTGTAACTCCTAGAAATGGGCGTGTCTCTTTAACTTCCCTCTTTCTGATGAGGGTAAAGCTAAAAACTGCCAACAAACCCGGGAGGATTCTCTCAAGTGAGGATTATAGTTAGTTAATCAGACTCTAACTGAGCTCTCTAGGTGATATCAATAAACTGAACTGATTAGTCAGGGATATTAAAAACATAACACTTGCATCTCCAAAAGCTGTTTGCTTTATATAAAAAGAATTCACCAATAAAACACACATACTCAATTACACATCTTTTGCTTAGTGAAACTCCCGGGTGGTGATGAGGTTTGAGTTCCAGCTCAAACAATCACGAAGACACAGAATTTGATCTGACTTGTGAGTGCATGATGTACACAACTATACCCCAATACAGCATGAAGGACTCTAGGCCAGTCTTCTGTCCCATAACCATTAAGAGCAACCGATAAGAGAGTCCAGTGGGTCATGTGACAGGCACACATTTCTGGAGGAACACTTCCTGAGTGAGTGATTTGCTGGCTGACCTCTGGCCTAGGCTAGGGTTTGGGAGGGGATGGAAGAGGGGCCTCAAGCAGTGTATCTGTAAATGGACAAGGGGCTAGGGTCTCTCCCAACCCTGACAGCCTTATGTGTTTTTAACTAAGAAAACCGGATACAATCATACTTCATTTAATCAGATTACTGGAACAGAAGTACGAGTTTTACTGAATAACCAAGTATTAATTAGAGTCTCCCTTGCTGCCCTTCCTCTGGGAATCCTTCAGCTACTCTGGACCCAGGGACTGTATACTCTGAGAGAGGCCGGAGAATGGCACTTGCTGAGCGCCCGCCACGTGCCATGTGCTTCCCATCCACTAACACATTTAACCCTCAAACCAACGCTGCAAGGCAAACACGATCCCCTTTTCACAGGCGAGGAAAATGAAGTTCATTGAGGTTAACCCCTTCCCCGGCAGAAACGTGTATACACGTTTTCACAAAATGTTCTTTTTTCAGTCGTCGACGAGTATACTCGTCTAAAACTTTACCTTCAAAAACCAGCTACATACGTACCATTCTAAATAATTTCATCTAGAAACTTTCTGAGGAAATACTATTCTTAACCACAAAAATGGGAAGAAAAAATAATTACAAACTGTTTTCATAATCAGCATCAAAAATACTATATAGAACCAAAATAAAAAAATTAGTCTGAAAAAGAAACGTTTTTAACAAGAAAATTGTTGGGGAAGGGGTTAAACAATTTGCAGTGATCACGGTCCCAGAACTTCTGGTCCAGTGGGTCAGGGAGAACCTGAGGAGAAGCTAATGCAGATTACTGACTACACTTTGAGAAACACTGCCCACAGAGTTTATAAAAGGTCAAGTTCACCATTAGTTGGTGATGGCAATAGAGGGATTAGAATCTAGGCCTCAGTTCCTAGTCTAAAATCATTTCCACTTCTCAAATCCAAATCCCCCTAATAGAGGGCAGCATAACTATATGCTCATCTGAGTAATAAAGTTTCTTTCTGATTCTGGAGAACCATATTTGTTCCTAGGCCACAGAATGAACTTTATTTTACCACAAAGACTGCGACATTCTAGTCAGAGGCTTTCTTATTGCCAGAATTTAGCGCAGTGCTTGACACCACATTATATACTATGTAAGGCAGTGAAAAGTATACCAAAGGAACAAGAGGAAAGAATATCTATTTGCTCTTCTTTTGGAAAAAACAAACAAAACCTCTCAATCAGTTGACCTGCCAAGGTAACACTTCCAGGATTTGGCCCTATCTCCATCCTGGGTGAGATGGTACCCAGACACCTTTTATGTGACACTGACTCAACTCTAGGCTTTGGGAGGTGGGGAGGCGGGTCACAGGAGCCTAGATCAGTGGTTCTCAACCTTGGCTGCACATTAGAATCGCCTGGGAATCTTTTTAAAATCCTGATTTCTGGGCCCCATCCTCCGGAAATTCTGCTTCTTTGTTATGGGGTGAGGCCACACCATTAGTAACAAAGAAACAGAATTTCTGGAGGATGCGGCCCAGAAATCAGGATTTTAAAAAGATTCCCAGGCGATTCTAATGTGCAGCCAAGGTTGAGAACCACTGGCCTAGATGAAGCCAATTAATGCATTTCATCCAGTGACTGGTTGCCAGTGCGGTCATTAAGATTCAACTCTAAGTGGACCCTTTCTCTCACTGGACAGTAGACTGTGGTGATGGGAGCCAGAACTTGCAGAGCCCACCCTGTGGAGTCTGGAGCAGCCAATCTAGAGAGGGCAGAGTTAAAAACGATGAAATGTGCGTCCTAAAACAAGTTGACCCTGAAGCCAGGTTTTCCCCTTGTTGGCTGAGGAGACTCACACTCTTTTCTCACTTACGGCAATTTAGGCCACTATCTAATTAACAGAGGTTTTAGCGTGTGTTCTGTATTGAGACCCAGAACCAGTTCATGACCTACCCCAGGAATAACACAAGGGTCCTTTCCATGTGCTCCTGTCACATCCATTATTCAATCCACATTCCACTTTAGGTTTCTTTTCCATTAGCATGTACAACCCCCCTTCCTCCTTTGAATCATTCAATCAACATTTATCAAACCTATGCGAGCCAGGCCCCTTAGGGCCTCATGTCCTGTGGAAAGGACTCAGGTAGTGTACACAGGTACCTCTGTGCACGGTCACTGCTCCAACAGTGGCATGAACAGAGATCACCTGCTAGGGAGGAGCCGGGAAAAGTTGCATTGCACAGGTGACACCTAGACTCGGTTTTAAAGGATGAGAGGTGCTTTGCTGGTGGAAGAAAACATGCTGGAAGGGAAACTTTTCGGGAAAAGAGAATAATATGAGCACAGCTGACTCTCGTTGTCTACAAAAGTTACGGTTATAATGTCGCCACAAACACTGCATTGGTGAACACGGAGTCACTTTTCCTAGGAGAACCACAGGGCTAGGGTCCTGCAAGCCTCTGGCCACAATATTTATTGTCAACCAATCAACACATAATCATGTTTTATGCTTGTTTCTGTGTGAAGATACCTTACACTATTGACTCATTAACATTGAAATCGGGGCCAGCAGCACATAACTCAAGTCTGAATGAAGCTTCTCTAACTAACACATGTATCTTTTCACGTTTAGAACACCAGATCAAACTGCAACACTAAGCTTGGGGGCCATCTTAAACAGCAAAACCACCATAAAAAGCACAACAGTGTGAAGAGCATGACATTAAACAGACAGATAAAGGACACTCGTTTACAGTGTGAGAGCTGAAACGAGAAGGCAGAGTGTGGCTTTGTTCTGCCCCAGCTGGGAACGTGTGTGTGGGGGCTACTCCAGTCTTCATTGCTCTGCACATGTGCTTGTCTGGGAGTGACCAGGAAAGCACTGTGAATACTGAGTTGGGGGTTTTAAATAAATTTTAGCAAGTAGGTGAGTTTTTTAAAAATGGAATCCGCGAATGGGAGTATCAACTATCTACACCAGTGATGGCGAACCTTTTGAGCTCGTGTCAGCATTTTGAAAAACCCTAACTTAACTCTGGTGCTGTGTCACATATAGAAATTTTTTGATATTTGCAATCATAGTAAAACAAAGATTTATATTTTTTGACATTTATTTTATATATTTAAATGCCATTTAACAAAGAAAAATCAACCAAAAAGATGATTTTGCGTGTCACCTCTGAGGTTCACCATCACTGATTTACACTAATAAAAGAGAAACATGCAAATTAACCATCACTCTGTCACTCTGCCACACCCACCAGCCAATCAGAGTGAGTATGCAAATTAACCCAACAAATATGGCGGTTAATTTGCATATGCAGGCGGGTCGCAGGGGGCAACCCAGGCTTCCAGTGTGCCCTGGGCTCTGCTCAAGGAGGGGCTGGGGTCCTGGGTTGCTGGGGGCAACCCAGGCTTCCAATTCACCCTGGGCTCCACTGGAGGAGCTGGAAAATAAAAAAGGAGGGGCTGGGAGCAGCCGAAGTGGAGAAGCCAAGCCTTGCTGCTGCAGCTGGACCAAAGGCATGGGTCCCAGGTGCCAGAGGAAAACCTATGCCGCAGCCAGGGGAAGGAAGGCCTATTGTGCGAATCTTCGTGCAATGGGCCACTAGTATAAGATAAAGCTTGGTGTGTTCAAATAATAAAGGTGAGTTTGGTGAAGCTGAAGAGAGGATGAAAACTGTGGAAAGGGGCCATTTAAAAAAATATATATATTTTATTGAAATTCTAGAAATAAATCTAACAAAATATGTGCCACACCTCTACATTGAAAACTAAAATGAATGGTTACGAGAAATGAAAGAAAACCTGGAGATATATATATATCGTGTTTAAAATCTGAAGGCTCATATTTTTAAGATAGTTTTCCCCAATTTGATCTAGAGTTAATGAAGTCCTGACCAAACTTCCAACAGTTTTACTTTTCACGAAAAGTGACAAGCTGGTTGTAAGATTCACACGGAAATGCAAAGAGACCAGAATAGCTAAGACACTACAGAAAAGGAAGACTGAAGTTGGAAGATTTAATTAATTTTTTTAAAGACATATTTTTATTGACTTCAGGGAGGAAGGGAGAGGGAGAGAGAGAGAGAAACATCAATGGCGAGAGAGAATCATTGATTGGCTGCCTCCTGCACACCCCACACTGGGGATCAAGCCCACAACCCAGGCTTGTGCCCAAACTGGGAATTGAAACGTGACCTCCTGGTTCATAGGTCAATGCTCAACCCTGGTGCCACACCAGCTGGGCTATTACTTATTTTTATAGAGAGAGGAAGGGAAAGGGGGAAAGAAAGAGAAACACAGAAGTGAGAGGGGAACATCCATTGCAGGCTGCCTCCTGCACGTTCCCTACCAGGAACTGACTTTGCAACCCGGGCATGTGCCCTGACGGGGTATTGAACCGTGAACTCCTGGTTCATGGGTTGATGTTCAACCAATGAGACACGCCAGCCGGGCTTTGCATGTTTGGTTTTTATAA
>NW_006288013.1:2200179-2201696 GCF_000327345.1 Myotis davidii | reverse complement strand
CCCTGCTGGGAATCGAGCCTGCAACCCAGACATGTGCCCTCGACTGGAATCGAACCTGGGACCCTTCAGTCCATAGGCTGACGCTCTATCCACTGAGCCAAAACAGTTGGGGCAAAAGGAGCCATTTTAAGAAGGGCTTCACAACCTGGGTTTTATGCATTTTATCTAGATTAATGGTTCTTAATATTAATTATTTAAAAATATCATTGATTTTTATTTTTTTAAAAGATATATTTTTATTGATTTCAGGGAGGAAGGGAGAGGGAGAGAGAGAGAGAAACATCAATGGCAAGAGAGAATCATTGATTGGCTGCCTCCTGCACACCCCACACTGAGGACTGAGCCCACAACCCAGACATGTGCCCTGAGCAGTAATCAAACAAACCATGACCTCCTGGTTCATATGTCAACGCTCAACTACTGGCTGGGCTGTTGTGTGTGTGTGTGTTTGTGTGTTTCGAGAGAGGAAGGGAAAGGGGGAAAGAAAGAGAAACACAGAAGTGAGAGGGGAACATCCATTGCAGGCTGCCTCCTGCACGTTCCCTACCAGGAACTGACTTTGCAACCCGGGCATGTGCCCTGACGGGGTATTGAACCAGCAACCTTTTGGTGCATGGGACAATGCCCAACCAACTGAGCCATACTGGCCAGGGCTTAATATCAATTATTAATGCAAAATTTAAAATTATAGAATTCTCCCATACAACAAGAATGTACTTTTTAGTATTAACTAATAAGTAAAAGTTACTATAAGTTAACTGGATTATTTTATTATTCACAATATTTATATTTTTTAAAGTATGATTACATGCAAACCGGTATATAAGCAATGCGTCTGTGTGTGTGTGTGTGTGTGTGTGTGTGTGTGTGTTTTTCAAAGACCCAGCCTACTATGTGGGAATCACTGTCATGTACCTAAGTGGGCAGCCCAGGCAGAGGGAACAGCATGTTCCCTGAGAAGGAAAAAAACCTTGGTTCATGGGAAGATGTGACAGGAAGGCAATGGATGGAATATAGTGAGCAATGTGGAAAGTAGCACGAGGGAAAGGCAGGGACAGATTATAACGGAACCTTGAAGGCCATTTTATGAAGTTTAGATTCTATCTGAAATAGTACAAGATCCCCCAATAACAGCATAATTAAATTAACTGATATATCAGCAACTGAAGAAACAAACTTGAGAACAACACAGTATGATCCCATTTATATTAAAAACCCTGTATATTTATGGACGCATTTATAGTTGACCCTTGAACAGCACAGGTTTGAACTGTGCAGGTCCACTTATATGCAGATTTTTTCCAATAAATATACAGCTGGCCTTCCATATCCCTGGATTTCACATCCACGGATTTAACCAACCAAAAGAGTATTTTCAATTCATGATTAGGAATCTACAGATGTGGAGGGCTGACTATATGCACTGTCTATGCCATTTTATATCAGAAACCTGAGCATCCTTGGATTCTGGTATCCATGGGAATCCTGGAATCCCCTACAAATACCAAGGGAAAATT
>NW_006288013.1:2195033-2199388 GCF_000327345.1 Myotis davidii | reverse complement strand
TGAGAAGGAAAAAAACCTTGGTTCATGGGAAGATGTGACAGGAAGGCAATGGATGGAATATAGTGAGCAATGTGGAAAGTAGCACGAGGGAAAGGCAGGGACAGATTATAACGGAACCTTGAAGGCCATTTTATGAAGTTTAGATTCTATCTGAAATAGTACAAGATCCCCCAATAACAGCATAATTAAATTAACTGATATATCAGCAACTGAAGAAACAAACTTGAGAACAACACAGTATGATCCCATTTATATTAAAAACCCTGTATATTTATGGACGCATTTATAGTTGACCCTTGAACAGCACAGGTTTGAACTGTGCAGGTCCACTTATATGCAGATTTTTTCCAATAAATATACAGCTGGCCTTCCATATCCCTGGATTTCACATCCACGGATTTAACCAACCAAAAGAGTATTTTCAATTCATGATTAGGAATCTACAGATGTGGAGGGCTGACTATATGCACTGTCTATGCCATTTTATATCAGAAACCTGAGCATCCTTGGATTCTGGTATCCATGGGAATCCTGGAATCCCCTACAAATACCAAGGGATGAGTGAAATTTTGGGGAAGTCAAAAGTTATATGCAGATGTTCCACTGTATGAGGAGGGGGTGGGGTAGGGAAATCGGTGGCCCTAACCCCAGTTGTTCAAAGTCAACTGTATATGCATACCACCATATATATACATATATATAGTAAACATCTATGTACACACACCTGTGTGCATGTGCACACACCCACACACATTTTACAAATGTTTAGAAAAGCATTCCAAACTACTGCCGATGGCTCCCTGTGGAGGAGAAATGAAATATGGAGACTTTTTTTTCACACTTTAATCTATTAGTTCTGTATTTTTAAATAAATAGACCATGAGACCACTGAATGGTTTTACATTTTTTCATATTAACAGATCATTGTTAGAAATCACTCTGGCTTGTGGCAAATGAAGAGCATGAATAGGGAGCCCAGACAGATAACGGCGATTCCATTGGTCTCAAGACTCCTTAAGCCTTTAAGGGCCTTCTGTACATAAATGAAAGCTAGAATGAGCCGCTAGAAACATGTAATTCAGAATCAGGAGTCCCAGAGTCCTGTCTGAATGCCACACCCCCAAGCCTTGGTATCTTTCAGAACTTAGGAGTTTCACGTAACTGAGGATGAATAAACTAAGGGTTTTCATAAACACGTCCTGTTAGCGGTTCATTTTAATTAGTGTGAACCCGGCATTGACGCATTTAACAAAGGTGGCCTATTTATGGGATACTGCAGCCGATCCCAGGAACTCAGACAACAGCTGGGTACCAAATTACTTTATTGGAAGGAACGGTACAAATGAGACATGAGTGGATGATCTGGTACAAGTTATAGAAAAGGTAAAGGTCGCGCCAACATGCAGTACTGCTTGGGGGACCAGGAAGTCTCCCCGAGGCCACGGGAAGCAGCCAAGGCTTAGCTCTCGTCGCTGTCCCCCAGGGTGTGCTTGTCAAAGAGGTACTCGGCCATCCCCGCTTCAGGGGCCCCCAACCTGCGCAAGTTGGTGACGTGGTCGCCCAGTTCTTTGATGGACTTCACCTGCTCATTCAGGTAGTGCGTCTCAATGAAGTCACACAACTGCAAACACAATGGGAAGAACACGGTCAACTCCCAGCCATCAGGAAGACCACTCCTCCATTCACCCTCAGGGCCAATACTCACATGAGGGTCATTTTTCTCAGTGGCCAGTTTGTGCAAGTCCAGCAGTGACTGATTCACACTTTTTTCCAAGTGCAGCGCACACTCCATTGCGTTCAGCCCGTTCTCCCAGTCGTCGCGGTCCGGTTTCTGAAGGAGAGGGAGTTAGGGCAAGGCGCCCGGTCTCACCGAGGGCACGACGACAATCTGGCAGGCAGACCTCTCGGTGAAAGGAACACCTAGGTTCCCAACCCTCTCCCTTCCCCTCTAAGATCAATACAAACATATTTAAACTAAAAAACGGGCCCCTGCTCACCTTGATGTCCTGGAGGAAGATGCGGCCGCCGCGCTGGTTCTGCAGCTTCATCAGCTTCTCCGCGTGCTCCCGCTCCTCGTGCGATTGGTGAAGGAAGTATTTGGCAAAGTTCTTCAAAGCCACATCGTCGCGGTCAAAGTAGTAAGACATGGACAGGTAGACGTAGGACGCGTACAGCTCCAGGTTGATCTGGCGGTTGATGGCGGCCTCCGAGTCCTAGCAGGAAACCTCGGCCGCTCTCCGCGCAGACTGTGTCCCCTCCCACCCTCTGATCGCCATGGTGGAGGTCCGGGGTTGTGGCCTGGCCTGCGCCCCACCCTCCTGCCCTCCGATTGCCATGGCGGGGGGCCGGTTGCCGCCTGGCCTGCGCTCTGGCCCTCCTGCCCTCCAATTGCCATGGCAATCAGGGCCGCAGGCCAGCTTTCCCATGGCAATCACCCCTTGTGGGGTGGGGAAAGGCAGCCGTTGCCCACCCCCCAACTCTTGCCTGCCTCCTGGGTTGCCGATCACCATTCTTCAGTCCTTCCCCTTTTGCCTTTCATCATTGCGAGTATGCAAATTAACCGCCATCTTTGTTGGCGGTCACGCAATCTTGGCTGTCAATTAATTTGCATATCTCGCTGATTAGCCAATGGGAAGGGTAGCGGTTGTACGCCAATTACCATGTTTCTGTTTTATTAGATAGGATATCCAAGACACATTTCAGAGACTGTGATCACGGACCTTGGTGATGGACTGAATAGGGGGGATATGGGTGAATGAAGAATAAAGACTCCCAAGGTTTCCCGCTGGAGCAAGCAGGTGGGCTGTGCTATGACTTATGGTGGGGAAGAGAACCACAGCCACATCTCTCTGACAAGCATATCACAGTGCCCTCTACCCATTCTTTGCCTTGACTGCATCAAAAACAAAGAGGTGAAATAAATGTGACATGTGTGAGAAGGAGAGGGTAACATCTGGGAGACACTCTGATGACACTGACTGGATTCTATGAGATTGATCCCCAAAGAGCAGGCCACTCTTTCTGCAGAGGACTCAGGGAATCAATTAGTAGGGAATCAATTAGTGGAATTACATCTCCCATTGATAAAAAAAACAAAACAAAAATGAACTGTTGCCAACCCTTTGCATGAAACAAAGGTCATTCCATTGAGCGACCTCTCTTTCATGTCCTGGAATGATCTCAGATCTCAGTTGTATTTAAAACACTGAATTAAGCAAAGGTTACAAGAAAAACCAGGGCAAAGTTGGGGGAAGGGTACACAAATAATGCCCATGAATATAGCGAAACTGTTTCCTCTAGCACAGCGATGTTCAACCTTTCTCATCTCATGGCCCACATAAACTAATTACTAACATTATGCAGCATACCAATAAATATATTTTTAGCCAATCTGACTAAAAAAATAGGTATAATTTGATTCATTCACATTAGATGACTACCGTTGTGTTGGCTATTGTCATTTTTTATTTGGCAATCTCAGGGAAACGAGGTCAGTGCCACTGACTAAGTAGTCAGGTATTGCATGTTTTAAAAATTCTTGTGGCACACCAGTTGAAAATCGCTGCTCTAGGACAAAGGAGGCCTCTCTCATCAGCTGCCCAGTCCCCGAGTAATGGGAGAAGAGAAGGCTCATGGGCTTTGGCTTCCCTAAAAGACCTGATTTCAGACTTTCTCAAACACACTTCTGACTGTGTGCTTTTCTTGCTTCGACAGAGGTAATTAAAATTCTATTGTCCATCAGAAACATGGAGACACCTGTTGTAACGCAGCTATTCCCAGGCCTCAGGGAACCTCAATAGGGATTCAGACTCAATAGATCTAGAGTAGGGTTCAGGAATACAAACCCCAAGTGACTCTACTACAGAACATCCAAGAAAAGCATGCTGGGCAGCACTGTCCTCCACTATCGAGGACAGTTGATAAAGTGTGATTACAATTTAGTGAGCTGCCCTGGAGGAATAAGTGGATCATAAAGATCTGGGCTGTGCGTCCAGCTCTGTCCTGGTCAGTTAGCCGGCATGTGAACCTGGAGGGGGGGAGGGGGAGAACACTTCTCTGCTCTGGGCTACGGTTTCCTCACTGATAAAGCACAGGTACTGAATTCATGAATTTCCAAATTCCCTTCAAATTCTGACATTTAGACAAGGAAAAGACAAAGGGCTGGAAATGCCAGGTATAGCGTATACTGTATACTTGCTCCACTGTATAAGACTGACTCTCCCCAAAGCACTCAGATTGTGAATATACACGAAGAGCACAAAATCTAGTGCTTTCTCGAATTTGCTGGTCATGAGCGAATACTGTAAAAGAGCTATATCTAAGTCATAGGCCCCTTTCGGAACCTGGCTTCTTTC
>NW_006288013.1:2194524-2195010 GCF_000327345.1 Myotis davidii | reverse complement strand
CACACCACTGAATAAAAATGTAGGGAAGTGATTCAAAGGATGGAAGGAGAAACAGAACCTAATTGTGGAGATTAACTACTAGTAAGATGCTCAAATAATGACCTCCCTGCATCTTGGGAGCCCAAATTTACATCAATCCAGCTGCCTGAACTATGTACATCTGAAAAGCATTCCCACATAGAGACAATTCCATTGCCTGTATACGACCCATTTAAAAGGGTTTTGTTTAACTTATAAGAAGTCAATACACAGCATTAGAAGAATTATTTTTGCGCTAATGCCTCCATTTCCCCCCTTGTTTTTTTAAGAGTCAACATTATGGAGGTATGATTTATATACAATTAAATTCACCCATTTAAGATTTTTAGGTCGATGGATTTTGACAAAATATATATACCACATAACCACCACCACAATCAAGATAGAACACTTCCAACAACCCAAAGTGTTGTACACTTTCCAGGTTGATCTCCACTCCCCACTCCC
>NW_006288013.1:2164744-2194465 GCF_000327345.1 Myotis davidii | reverse complement strand
CACTGGTCTGCTTTCTATCACTATAAATTAGATCTATCTGTTCTGTCACAGAAATGGAATAATACAGTACATTATATGTTCGTTTCTGGCTGGCTCCTTTTGCATAACGAAGTTTTACGATTCATCCATATTATTGCAAGGATCAGCGGTTTTTTAAAATTGCTGATAGGATACCATTTTATGGATGTAACATAATTTGGTTACCTAGTCACTTAGAGATGGACAATTAGGGTGTTTCCAGTTTGAAGCTATCATGAAAAAGCAGCCATGAATAGTCTGTACATGTCTTTTTGTGAACATGTTTTCATTTGTCCTAGGTATGGCCCTTAGAATGGGTCACATGGTAAATGTATGCTTAATTTTATAAAACATCAAACTGTTTTCCAAAGTGGTTGTCCATTTTTGCATCCCCCCCCCCCACCTCCCGCCAGCAATGCACGAGAACTCCAGTGTCCGAAAACATTTAGCCATCAGTGTCAACCTAATGGGTGTGTAGTGGTATTGTTACCAAACACAAAGGGTTCACTGCTTGAAATGTTCCATTCGAGAACGAGATGTGTCGTGGCTGCTGTGGCTCAGTTGGTTGGAGCGCTGTCCTGTGCGCCAAAGGGTCATGGATTTGATTCCCAGTCAGGGCACATACCCAGGTTGCGGCCCATACGGGAGGAAACTGATCGATGTTTCTCACATCGATTTTTCTCTCCCTTTCTCTCTATCTCCCTTCCTCTCTCTGGAATCAATGGGAAAAAAAAGAACAAGATGTTTGTCATTAGGTAGTTTTGTTTCCCTGCATCAAGTAAAGGAAACGGGATTCACCTCCAAAGCTCTGTCTCCTGTCTGGGAGGCTTAGCCATTACTTACATAGAATATCCCAATAAATGTATCCATACACTTTGAATAACTATGAAGTAGTGTTTATTAAAATATATTTCACTTTCAAAATTGAACTATCACCTTTTAAAGTGCATATACATTTTTTGTGGACACCGTTTATACGTTATTTGGCTAATTACATATTAATTTCTTCTTTGCAGTTGACTCCACTTAGGCAGTTTTTTACATCTGCCTGGGCAAAATACTGTGCTACATTTTACCATTCAGCAAGAACAGCATTTAGTCAGAACGACCCAGACCTTGAGATCCTAGCCCTATCTAACAGTATCTCACTGTATTTTAAAATTGCATTTCCCTGATGACTAGCAATGTTGAGCAACTTTCCATGTGCTTATTGGTCATTTATTTTCTTTCATGATGTGTCTATTCAAATCTTTTGACCATTTTTAACTGAGGGTGTTTTGTTTTGTTTTTGTCTCTTTCATTATTGGGTAGTAAGAGTTCTCTACATATATTCTGGATACAGTCCTTTGTCAGATTTAAGTATCGAGAATGTTTTCTCCCAGTCTGTGGCATGTTTTTTCATTTTTACAATGATATCTTTTAAAGACCAAATAAATGTCTTTAAATTTGATGAAGTCCAATTTATAATTTTTTAAATAGTTCAGGATTTTTGTGTATCTTATATTTCTTTTCTAAGAAATTCCTGTCTATTCTAACATTAAAAGAATTTTCTGTTTTGTTTTCTTCTGTAAGTTTTACAAGTGGAGTTTTTATGTTTAGGTCTATGATCCATTTTGGTGCAGAGTGTGAGGTAAGCGTCATGGTCCATGTTTTCCATATCTGGCTGTTCCAGCAATGTTTGTTGAAAAGAAATATTCTTCCCTTTTCAAATTACCTTGGGTGTTTATTGAAAATCAATGATCAAATATATGTAGGTCTATTTCTGGACTTTCTGTTATGTTCAATTGATCTCTCTATATATACTTATGCCAATATCATATTGTCTTCATTACTGCAGTTTTACAGTAAGTCTTGAAATCAGATACTGTGAATGCTTCAACTTTTTCTATTTTCAAAATTGTTTTAGCTATTCTAGTTCCTTTGCATTTTCATAAAAATTTTAGAATCAGCTTGTCAATTTCTACCAAAAAGAAAGTGCTGGGATTTTGACTGGGATTGCATTGAATCTATAAATCAATTTGGAGACAAATGACATGGTATAATGTCTTCTTCAAATGTTTACTAGCGTTCACCAGAGAAGCCTTCAGGCCTGTAGTTTTCTTTGTGGGGGTTTTAAAGGAGAATTTAGTTTATATACTAAATATAGCACTATTTAGATTTTTTACTTCCATCTGTGTCAGCTTTCATAATATGTCATTTACAGGATTTGTCCATTGCATATAAGTTATCAAATGTAATGCTGTTTTCCTATTACTCTTTTAACAAAATTGAGATATAAATTATATCAATAATATCCACCTTTTAGAGTGTACAATTCAATAGTTTTTAGCATATTCACAAGGTTGTGGAACCATCACTACTATCTAATTCCTGAACATTTTATTCACCCCCAAAAGAAATCCTGTACCCATTAGCAATAGTGACACTATCCACTCTTCCTTCTTTCCAGACCCTGGCAACTACTAATCTTCTATTATCTTTCAATGTCTGTAGGATCTGTAGTGATGGGCTGATCTATTTTTGGGGAGCTCTGTTTCCACAGGGATCCAGTTCTAATGCAGGAATCCAGAGTTGCAGTCACATTACAATCTGGGCCTCTGAAGAGATGGAAGAAGAGAGAATTTTCCTGAAGTCTGGAAAATTATCATTGCCTAGTAGTACTTTTCAAACAGTGGATGTGTGCCTACTTATTGAAAGTTCTTGATTACTTCAGCCTAAAGGAAAGTTGAAGTTCTTGGGCCAGATATCTGGGGTCATAAACTACTTATAGCCTGTTATTTAAAAAACTTAAAAAAAAGTGATATGCTATGACAAAGTTTGGGAAGCACTGGCCTAGAGTACCAAGTCCAAACTAATCAGGATTATATTCAAGGACTTTCCCTCATTTTGCCCCAAACTGTTTCCTGTAATTGTCTTCTTCACCCTTCCTTCTCTCCAATCTTATTCTTACTCCCATAAATATCCTAGACTTTAGGCAGCATAAAGTGCTTTCACTCAAGAATCCCTGCAATTGTCTACCTTTGAGATGCCCCCTGCCAAATACCACTAACGCTTCTAGATTCTACTCAAATGCATTTGGGAAACACTCTAGAAAGACAGGGACCAAGTCAATCCTCCCCTTCACTAAGCAATAGCTGAACTGAATGCTGGCTAAGGACCCAGTACTGACAGGCTCACAGAATACAAATCTCTTTTTTGTATTTTTGAAATTGTTTTATGAGGAGGGCAAGAAAGGGATTATCATCATTTTGTAGATCAAAGAACATTCATGCAGCAAATAATAATGACCTACTAAATTCATACATGGAAGTCGCATACAGAGCTGTAACAAGACCCCTAACCCTAACCCTAACAGCATGCAATGTGCTATCCTAGTGTTTTAAAAGAAGACAGGAACCAAAGCTTTTACTCTAAACTAAGTCTATTTTTTAAAAGATTTTGGAAAACATTTTCTCAGTCCTATTGAGGTATGCATGTCATATAAAAGTATAAAATATTTAAAGTGTATATCGTGGTGATTTCAGAATATATATATATTCTGAATATACCCATTAGCAATAGTGACACTATCCACTCTTCCTTCTTTCCAGACCCTGGCAACTACTAATCTTCTATTATCTTTCAATGTCTGTAGGATCTGTAGTGATGGGCTGATCTATTTTTGGGGAGCTCTGGGGATATATATATATCTGGGGATATATATATATCCTCTTAAACTGCGAAAATTTCCTAGCAGTGGTCTATACCAACTTGCATTAACTTTAGGATGTAAGACTGATTCCAGGCTGGAGATCAGGGGTGAAGATATGAGTGAATTCTGAAAGTCTAGACTGGGAAACGCATTCCACAGAGAAAGGGAGGTGGCCCACTAGGGCTCTGGATGCCTGGAAGCCTTCTTTGAAGCTTTATAATCTGGTGTTAGCCCCTTAGCTGAGTCAGCGTTGTCTGTGTGTGTGGAGGTAGGTGTTGACCACTTCAGGCAACCAAAGCACCAGGACCTTTTCATCTTAGAAGTAAAAGCCACCTAATCCTTTCGTTTCTAGGCACCCTGCCTACCTGTGTCTGCATGAACGGAACAGCTGAAGAAATAGAGGTTGAAACTCAGTATTTAGATGATTTTTCTATCTCGAGGCACCCTGACTCTGTGACACAGGGCCCTCTGGGGCCCTACTTTCCCAAGGTCTCCGTTTCTGCCAAGACTTCAGAGCAAAAGTTTGTAGTCTTGAGGAGCTATGCCTTCCTTGAGGAAAAGTCAAGTATCTCCCAGGTTCAACACAGGTGACTTTCTAAATAAAGCTCCATGATTGAAGCAACCGTTTCTGATCTTAACTCTTCTCTGAGCAAAAAAATATTACATTGCATCACTGAAAAATACTATCAAGTTCAACAGTTTAACATCTAGAATGCATAGCCTTCTATGAAGCCCCTGTACCCATCTACTAAACTTAGAAATGTGGCATTTTATTTTTAGAATCTTCCACTTTACTATACTTCAAACTGAAATGAGCTTTTCATAAACAAGAATGTAACATGATCTACTAATCTGAATAAATCAATTCCAACCAAATCCAAACCTATGTGCTTTCTAAAGCTATCAATGTCGAGTCCAATTAGAACAGAAACTTACTCTGAAAGGAGTATAAGTAGAGATTTCATTCGTAAGTAGTCTTGGTTTATTGCTCCAAGTTTCATCATGAATGTTATCTATGTTACTTCAGATGCACCCATGTGTTGTAAGCTTCCTGAAGGCAGAGACAGAAAAGATGCATGGTATGGTGGAAAATAAGCAGGATTTCAAATCTGAAGACGTGGGTTCAAACTCCATGAATCACTTACGCTGTGTGACCCTAATGAGTCACCTGACCTCTGTGAGTCTGAGTTTCTTTATCTGTAAAATGGAACAAATTCCACCTACCTCACATGATTATAGACAGGAACAAGTTATTTCTGTCATGATACCTTATACAGGCAATGTGTATTTTATTTAGTTGTGGTCATGTTTTAACTTTACCACTAGAATAGAAGTTCTTTTAATCTAAGGACTGGCTCATACTGCTGCTTTGCCTCCTGGAGATGTTCAAAAGTAAAACTCCTACTTTTATAGGTTTTTTAAAAAAATTTTTTTTTTATTGATTTCAGAGCGGAAGGGAGGGAGAAACAGAAACACCAACAATGAGAGAGAATCATTGATTGACTGCCTCCTGCATGCCCCCTACTGGGGATCAAGTCCACAACTGGGGCATGTGCCCTTGACCAGAATCAAACCCAGGACCCTTTAGTCCTCAGGCTGACGCTCTAACCACTGAGCAGAACTGGCTAGGGCTATAGGGTTTTTTGATGCTTTAATCTGAGGGGTGACCAATAACAGAATTTCATACAAAGTCAGTGTAGAGATAAAAAGGTTTTGGGGAAGACAAAACAAACATGTATCCCTGGGTAGACTCCCTATCAGCCTTGACTCAAGAACAGTGATGGTCGGACAAGTTCTGAGCCGAGGTCCTCCTCAGCTAAGGGAGACTCATCACTATTAATATCTGGATTTCTATTAACACTCTCTTTTCACTGCGCGCTAATTTAAATCTGTTCTCTAAGCTGTTCTTAACCACATAGTCTTGGGCCTGGGCCTGGTTCCCAATTATAGGTCTTAACTCCCCATTTTGGTTTTTGTATTTGCAGAAATAATAGGAATGTTGCCCCTGTTAATTCTAGGGGAGAGAGGGCTGTAGTAGAGTTTCAGGTGGGGCAATTCTTTGTTATGCAGGACTGTCCATACATTGTTTGAGATTAATATGCCTATCCCCTGCCCTCTGATTCCTTTAGTGCTCCCAAATCATTGTGACAACTTAACCACCCCCCCAACACATACACACACACATTTCCAAACCCAGGAGGGCGGGCAGTATTGCCACTGGTTGAAAGCCAATGTAACCTGTCTCTCTCTGCCACCTTGATTCCATGTCTGCCACAAGGTACATCATTATATAAGACTAGTGGCCCGGTGCAAGAATCCGTGCACATTGAAAGGAAATTAATTAGAAGAAATATTTTAATATCATTATTTGCCCTTTCTCTATAATAGAAGTGTCAACCAAATTCATGATCGACAATGACAGATCGAAACACATGCGTACAATTGGTGCCAGTGAGAGCTTTATATGTATCGTGCATGCATGAGTCATCTTAGCCTTTTATATACATAGAATTAAACTTTTTAAATCTCTGTTTTCTGGCTAATGAAAGAAAAATAGGATTCGACCAAGTCTCCTATCTACCTACTCCAGGACTTTGTGAGGATGAAATGAGATGAGGCCTGGGAAAATGCTTCACAGACATTTGGTTAAAGTGTAAAATGTTTCCACCTGGCTATAAAGCAAGGCATGTTCCTGGGCTGAAGAAACTGCAAGGCTAGTCGCTAGGGAGAGGAAGCCGGGTGTTGCTATGTGACATCATTACCCAGCGCCCACAGCCACTGTTTCTGGGCTGGGCTGGGCTGTGGGCCGCATTTTGTGCCATGGGGTCTCGGCAGCATCGGATGTGATTTGGTGGGGTGTTGCTCTGGAGTAGTGTCCCACCTGGGAGAAGCTGAGTGTTGCTTTGTCAGCACCAGATCCACAGTGCTGTTTTTTTTGTAAATGGCCAGTGTGCATCACGGCAGCTCCTGCGTTGAGTGTCTACGCCCTGGTGGTCAGTGGGTGTCATAGTGAGTCGGATGGTTGAACACTTAGCATATTAGCCTTTTATATATATACACACTAGAGGCCCAGTGCACGACATTTGTGCACTGGAGGGAGGGGGTCCCTCAGCCTGTCTGTGCCCTCTTGCAGTCTGGGACACCTCAGGGGATGTCCACCTGCCTGCTTAGGGAAGCAGGTCTAAGCCGGCAGGCAGACATCCCCTGAGGAGTCCAGAGCACTACTGTGGAGGCCAGAGAGGCTCCCGCCACTGCCTTGCACTTGCCAGCCATGATCCTGGCTTCTGGCTGAGCAGTGCTCCCCTTATGGGAGTGCACTGACCACCAGGGGGCAGCTCCTGTGTTGAGCATCTGCCCTCTGATGGTCAGTGCATGTCATAGTGACTGGTTGTTCTGCCGTTTGGTCAATTTGCATATTAGCCTTTTATTATACAGGATTATATAGGATGCCCTGAACCAAACGAATGCTCCCTAGTGTTCACTGCATGCTCTGAGCCAGGCTGGTCTGTGAAGAGAAAGAGGGATGTGGAAAGGAAGAAGGATGTGGAAGGGGAGGGAGTTGGGGAGGAAGAGGAAGAGAAGGAGGAGGAGGAGGAAACAGCATGGATTATTTCCCTGTAAGTCTTCAAAACGAAAGTATGAGGAAAGCAAGAGGGAGATAATTTTGAAGTTTCTCTATGCTGCGTGGTGTTTACTGTAAGAATAACTAAATACATTTACTCCCTGCCAGGCATTGAACTAATAAGCATTTGGCATATATTAACTCTTCCCACCTTATAAGTAGTTACTATTATTATCCCATTTTAAAGATGAAGAAAATGGGGCACGAAGCAGCTAAGTAACTTAACTGTAGGTGTAAAGCTATGAAGTGGCAAAGCAAGGACTTCTGACTCTGTCTCTGAGTGCTTCTGGATAACCAAGGCTTCCTCTCTTAAACCCCAGCCTGCCTTACACCTCTCAGCTAGGAGCTTCTGCAACTTTCCCAGTCTGAAGTATTAAGATGCTCCATGAGGGTGGTAAAAGCAGGAACTGAAAATAAGTCATTGTGTAATATATTATTTTTTGTTGACTCTTAGAATTAGAGAATCTCTGAGTGGTGATCTGTCAGAAAACCTGGGCTCAATGCTCAGCCTGCTATTGATTATGTGATCCCAGGAGAGTTCCACGACCTCTGTAAGACTCATGATGAGAGTACCACCTGCTCTAAAGCTGTCGTGTGAGGCGCAGAGATGTACAAGCTTTAGTGTACTGGCTTCGGGACCAGTTTGAAGATTTTCTTTTTTAGTCCTTCAAATGGTTTGGATCAATGCAGCTGCAAACAAAGTGTTACCTATTACAGTAAAGCAGATAGTCAAGGATTCTGGATCAGAGTCCTAGATGGCTGGGAATATTAATAGCTCTACACTCCTGCTTTACATGTGAGTCCTATTAGAGCGCCCCATGTGATTCCTGTCTGACTCAGGCTCCATGAATGCTTCCTGTACTTCCCTGCCCTGGCTTTGTGCTTCTATGGATGAGTTAGGGCACCTGAGACTCACCAGCTACGGGGTAATCCTGTTAGGAACAGAACAAGAACTCGCTGGTATTCCCCCATCCTGGATCACTGTGGATCCTGAGCGAGGCTCACGGCCTCCCTATGATTCAGGCTCCCCACCACCCAAAGAGGATGATTCATTTGTTCAGGGTACACCATGGAGTCCTGCCAAATGCAAATAGATGGTCCGTGGGGCACCGTGCCAATGATGCTGGGAGCAGGCTCATTACTGCCACAGACACTGCGACAAATAACAACAAAAGCCCCGAGGTGCAAATTACCACACATAATAAACTTAATTCAAGAAAAACCGAAGAGATCCTTAGTTGCATTTTAATTTACACAGCACTGTTTATCACACAAGTGCCCCGGGGCCTCTACAAACTAAGACATCAGTACAGATTAGTTTCTGCGATGCCTCAACGATCTGACCAACTGAAATCCACCTACCACGTAAAGTGTGACGAGAACACTGGGAAGACTGCAGAGAGGGTAATCGAAAAGAACTCACAGTCCGGAAAACATGAGAGCATCCTGTGTTTTATTCCTAATGGGATTTATGCCTTAGCCTCTGGACTTAGAAGCATCAAGTCCTATGTAAAAGCACAAAGCCAGGAGCGGAAGTACAGGAAGCATTCACAGAGGGCCTGAGTCAGACAGGAATCACATGAGGTGCTTTACATAGGACTTACATGTAAAGCAGAAGTGGCTATTAATACTCCCAACCGCCCGAGGCAAAACCACTGGGATGGGACTTGCAAGCCTCTTCTCCAAAGTAATCTGCAGAGTTACAACAAGGACAAAACACCAGATGTAGAGACAAATAATAGTCCAGTGGGCCAGGACTGTGTTGAATTCTTTACTCATCTACACTGTCTGCTTTTCAAGACTCACAATGACCTCAGAAGTAGATGCTATTATCTTCACTTTGTAGATGAACAAACTGAGGTGCTTAACGTGACTGAGCATCTTGCCTGAAGTCAGTCACCTCGATCTTCTAGCTATGTGAGACCTGAGTCAAATCCCCCAACTTAGTGGGTTCTAGAATCCTAAGAGTGGAGATAAAACTAGTCCTCCCTGCCATTCATGAATGTTACAAGGACTACATGTAATACAGAATAACGTGTAAAGTACGTGTGAAAGTATCCTATCTTCTCCTGGCTACACTGCAATCCTGGTGGACAGACCATGTCACCTGATCTTTTTTAATCCCTACAAGTAAGACTTTATTGCATATGCTGTATGATTGTGCTTTTGCAATCATTATAAATATATATTAATATGAATATAATAATAATGATTAGGTATTCATCATTACAGGTGAAGAGAAACGTGTAGTCATCTTTTCAGCTTATTTACTGAGCACCCACCTATGTGCCTCTCTTCCTTTCCCTTCCTCTCTCTTAAATAAAAACATTTTTTAAAAAATGCTCAAGATGGTAAATTTTATGTTATGTGTATTTTACTATAATTTTTAAAAAGAAATGTTCCCCCAAATAAAAATAAGGTAACATATATAAATCATCTAGCAAAAAAACATGGCAATGAACCTAGTTCTTTCCCTTACCCCCTACAATCCTTTATTTCAAGGTTCTTTTCAAGTTACCTAAGGAGTTTAGCCCCAGCTAGGTTCCCCAGCTCTGCCATTAAATTCAGCTGTGCATCCCAAGGTGAATTCCTTCCCTCACTGGACTTTGATTTTGTTAACCTTTTTTTTTTTTAAAGGAGGGAAAAAAAAAGGATTAAACTACATTCCATTCCCTTTCAGCTCTAAAAGTATGAACACATTTAAGGTTAAATACATAAGAATAGGCTAGCAGAAAGGAAACATTTTTGAGCATTTATTATGTGTAAAACATTGTGCCAGGGGCTGGGGATTCACAAATATAAATATACAAAAGGGAGGTGATCATTCCTGATTTGAGGGGAAATACACAGAAATCACAACTTGTGTGTAGATTACAGGAGAGAGTGCTTGGGGCAATCTAGGAAAAAATATGCCAAAGAGGTGATAATTGAGGGGGTCCTGCTTTTTGAGGGGGGGATGTGAGGGAATAGGAGTTAATCAGATAGAACAGAGGCAGAAGGACCGACAGGTGCTGAGCACCATGTGGGGGGGATGAACACCTGGTCAGGCCCAGGTCAGAGGAGAGGCTGAGGCCTGTCTGGAAAAGCAGTTCCGGAATTCAGTGCTAAATGCCCAAAAAGCTGGAGAAAGGAGCTTGGGTTTTATCTGTGACAGTTGACACAGGAGAGAGAGAGAGAGAGGATCCAACGTGCATGGCAGAAACATCACTTTGGCAACAGTGCACGAGAGGCCAGATGAAGGGGAACAGGAAGCTATTGCCAGGGCCCAGACAAAACAGGATGAGGCCTGCAGAAGGCAGTGGCCGTGGGGAAGGAGAGGAAAGGAGCTCTGTTTGCCTCATGTAGCTCTGTAGATAAAGCATGAATGGCGCATTAACTCCAGAGGCGGGCTCTTACACACTGGGACCTCTAAACAATTTCTGACTAAATCTGACTGTCCCCAGGTCCAGGGCAATCACTCAAAGGGAGGAAACTGGCATAAAGGTTAATCTGTTTCAGCTGCTAGGCTCCCCCCACCTCTTCTTGCCAGAAATAATGGCAGGCAGCGCTGGAAAAAGGAGCATCTGGCTGCAGCGAAGACCCATCCCTTCCCGGGCTGGGGCTGTTGGCTCATCCTTGGGAGTCACAACAATGGAGAATGGAGAATCGTTCTTTTCATCCTTCTCACAGCATTATCCCCTCGACCTCATCCCCTAACAATGGCGTGGTTATGTTTTCCCTCCATCGCGGCCCCTCCCCACTGTGCACAAGGCAGATGCTATGCCCAGAGGTCGTGGAGGTGGACAGCCCCACCACCCCTACCAAGCCTTCGAGGGGCAGGATGCTCCTGCAGGAGAGGCATGAAGAAGCAAGTGAAAAGACCAAATGTTAAGTAACAGGAACGGGGAAGACCATTTCCCCTCCTTTATTAAACTAGAAAAAAAATTTTTTTCATTGACGTTTCCCAGGGGTGCTAAATGTGTGATTAAACAGGCACCCTTGTCCATAGCTCAAAGTTACTTGTTGGTATGATGCCTTTGGAAAACAACTTGGCAGCATTCGAGAGCCTTAAATGTTCACCCCTTTTTATCCAAAAATTCTCATGTCTAGAAACCGACTAAAGGAACGATTTGGAGGGAAGAAAACGATACACGCACAAAGATCGCTATTATAGCACCAGAAGGCAAAGAAAGCGGTGAAGCTTCAGTACTCAGGGTTTTTTCTTCCTGTCTTGCCCTCCCGGCCACGGAAGTTGATCTCCGCGGCTCTGGACTGCTCCAGGTGTAATGACAGACACTGGGCCCTCACCTGTGTACACAGATCTGCTGGAAGAAAATATACTGTATGACTAACCACACTTACCAATGAGTGACACTGGAGGTCTTCTATCCATTTTACAGGATAGCAGATTATTATTTTAAAAAATTAAAAGAATGAACTCATATACCCATTCAGTATTCCACCGTGTATCAGGCACCATGCTAGGGGCATAAACAACACAGACAAGGCCTTGATCTCAGAGCAAAGATGTCAACAAGGAATAAACAATTACAACATAGCATGATAAATATTGGCATACAGGGAAATATGGTGGGCTAGGGGGATGAATTATCCTTATTGAAAGGGTCAGAAAAAGCCAGTGGAAAGAAGTTAAGGAATTTGGACTCCATCCTAAGAACAACAGAAAACACTAGAATTTTTTTTTTTAAGGGGAGTGGTATGTCTGGACTGTGTTCTGGAAAGATCACTCTGGCTGCCATGTGTAAAGCTGGAGACGAGCAAATCTAGGAATAGGCACGTCCCAGTGAGAAATGACTGTGGCTTAGACTGCAGTGAGGCAATGGAAAGAAAAGGTAATGCAAAAGGGATATTTAATAGCTAGAATCAACTTCTTAGTGATTGCTCAGTGACAGAGAAGAATGACTTCTAAGCATCTGGCTTGAGCAAACTGTGACATCTACTGGTTTCCTGGAGCAGATGATTCTGAGCTCTTTTTTTTTTTTTAAATCCTCACCTGAGGATATTTTTCCCTATTTATTTATTTATTTATTTATTTATTTATTTATTTAGTAGAGAGAATGGAAGGGAGGGACAGGGAGAGGGAGGAAAGAAAAAAGAGAGAGGGAGAGTGAGAGAGAAACATTGATGACCAAAGGGTTGGTCTCTACCCACAGGTGTGCCTCTAATCTCTGACAGCACATACCACCACCAGAGAATTGGACAGAGGATAAATATTCAGATAAAACATTAGGAATAGGTAGCATTAAATGTTTTATATCCATTCAGACAGGATTAAGTATAGTAGAGCAGAGGAGAGACAGAGGAAAGGGAATGTATAATGGTTAGAAAAAGAGAGGGCTGGAGGGAAAGCAATGACCAGCCTTTGTGAGGCTGGGAAAGATAAGGACATGCTAATGTAATAGCCTCCCACATTGGTGAGGGGAGGGGCACACTCCAGAGGTCAGATGATGTGGTAGGCACTGTGCTACGGGATTTAGCTGTAGTCTCTTTGTACTGACTATAATCCTATGAGGTAGGAATCCTTAGTCCCGGTTTACAGATAGTGTAGCTGAGGCTCAGGGAAGTAGAATAAGTGTGTCAAAGTCTTATGACCCTCAGGTATTTCCAAAGAATTATGTCTCTTGATAAACTTCCTGAGAAGGATGGTTACTTTCATTTATGGCCATGGCCAGTTAACTCAGTCATCAATTTTACAGTGATGTGCTGGAGTCAGTGTCTATCAGCTCATAACAGATTATTACATTTTCAGGAGTTTTGCAATCCAGATGACCTCATCCTAGTGGTCTGAAATCAGCTATGATTGCAGAATTTACATCATGGAAACTGGCAAAGGCTGCAAATTAGGGCATCATCCTTCTCCTTCTCCTTCTCTTTCTTCCTCCTCCTCCTCCTCCTCCTCCTCTTCCTCCTTCTCCTCCTGTTTCTTCCTCCTCCTCCCTCCTCTTCTTCCTCCTCCTCCTCCCCCTCCCCTCTCCTCCCCTTCTCCTCCTTCTCCTCTCTTCTGAGAACCTGTTGTTAAATGTTTACTAGCACACTGCTACTTGAGAACCTTGGAACTATGAAAGGAAGTGACTTTCATTTCATTGCCAAGTGCCATCCAAGTCCCACCTATTGGTTCTAGTTGCTTGGAAGACTATGCTGAGAAGGCTTCTGAAGCTTCATTTGTCATTATCATAAAAATATACTCAAAATGTGAAGTGATGTCTGTCCTGGGAAGGGAGGGAGAATGGCTGCAGCCATGCCATGTACCTGCTGTCCCTGACCCAGGCTAACGCTCTGATTTTAGAGATGAAGAGAGAAACCCAGAGAAGGTAGGTGATTTGCCTGAAGCCACAGAGTGAATCAGTGGCAGAGCTGAGGCTACAAGTCGAATAATCTGACTTCTGGTCGAGTGACCCTCCCAGGGCAGCACCGAGACCAGGGAACTGAGAGTCTCTTGACTTAGCCAGCATCTTTATTTACAGTATCGAGCAACGTCGTAGTGACAGTGATCACTGGGGAGGAATGCTGCAGAGCGCATACAGACATAGTGAGGCAGGCCCTGGACTGACCTTCTGGCTCTTTCCTCCCTGGAAATTTATAATGCTAGGCTTCCAAGAACTCTATCTATGCTCATATGTGCCTTCTTCCTGACCACAGAAACTACTACCAACCCAAAGTGTGCGATTTCTAAGAACCTTAGGTGACTTAGCAACACCCTGACAACCACCACACTGTCAGCAGTCAAGAGATAGAGAGATTATCTTGCAGGGTGATTTGACCAGAAAGCATGAAATGAATGATACCTGAAATAAAATTCACAATAGCCTATTCCTATGAACTTTAGTGGTAAATTATCCCCAAACCATTTTTTGTTCCTTTTTTCTGAGCACTGTATTTTTGAAGAAGTAATGTGGCTCAAGAATTAAGACGTATAAAATGGCAAACAATGAAAAGTCTCCTTTCACCCTAACCCCAGCCATCCTTTTCTGCTGTGTAGAGAAAATCACTGTTACGAGTTTCTTGTGTTTCAAGTAAGAGATATTTTATGTGTACAAAAAAGGTAAATATATACACTATTTTCCTCTTTATACAGATAGTCTATGATCTAGTATCATTACAGATAGTGTAACTGAGGCTCACTCTTTTTTCCTTAAATTATACCTTGGAGCTTATTTCATATCAGTATCTAAAGAACTGCTTCATTACTTTTTTAAAATTTTTACAGCAGATACTTCTAACCTTGTGAGATAATCAGAACAGGTGTTATGTTCAGATAAATGTCTTATTTAAAATCATCACAATTTGTGCCAGGGGAGAGCTAGCAAACACAAACACTATTCAAGTGAGAAAATTACTTGGGCTCATGTTGATAAATGTTAGGGGATTTTGTTTTTGTATGCATTTAGTTTTCCTTATAAAATGAAATGAGATATAGTGGCTTCAGGTCAATAAGATAAGCGTAGTAAGCTCTATTGAGTCAAATTTGTGCGAATTTTTTTTTCCCTGTGGGTTCAAAAAGAGGTTATATGTAGAGCAAATAACAAATTATGGTCATGAAAAGTATTTTTTTCTAATCCTCACCCGAGAACATGCTTAGAGAGAAGAATGAAAAGAGACAGGGAGGGAGGAAAGGAAGGAGGCAGGGAGCGAGGAAAGGAAGGAGGCCAACTGAGTCACTCCAGCCAGGTGGTCATGAAAGCATTTTAAAGGGCTTTTCTATAGGAAAAGAAATTGTTACTCTAAATTAACTTCTCTCTTATCTTATTCCAAAAAAGATTCCAGTTATGTATTTATTGTTATTTGTCTGTGAAGGTGCTTACATAATGCTAGGAGCTTCTTGACACTAACAATGTGTTCATCTTTGTATTCTCAGTCATAGATAAAGACACAGACAGAGATTAGGATATCAGTGACTTTTGCAGGATAGATGAAATATTATAGAGAATGTTTAAATTACCTGAGAACTCACTTTTCAGCTTGCTACCCCCAAACATGTCCAAAGAATACACAGTTCTGACCCAGTGGGATGAAGGCTAAGAAGAGTTGGATAGAGATGTATGTGGACTGAGACCGCTTCTCTCTCTCTAACTACAGCAGGTAAGCCTCATTTGTGCCTATGCTAAAGATCATTGCTACTTAGCCCAGATATATCATGTCTATTATTCAATACAATTCTACAACTATGTACTGAGTAGCCATGCTGGGTACACAGTGGGAACTCAATAAATCTATATCTGGGTCAATTTTTAATCTCCATGTTATGTTATCATCACTTCTGAACATGTCTAATTCTCCTTATAGACTGTAAACAACTTACATAAAGTCCCTTGTATCTCATTGTGGGACTCATTGGGGAAGGGAAGTGGTGAGGGAAGGGGAATGATGGGGGAGGTAAGTGGTCAAGGGATGCTTCATATGAAAGTAATCTTGCAGGATTAAAGATATTCCCAGAATCAAGTTCTGGGAACAAGAGATGAAAGATGGGAGAAGGAGAAAGTATTCTGAATGTAAAGGATAGAACTGTACACTTGAAACTTATATAATCTTACTGATATCACCCCAATAAATTAATAAAATTTAAAAACTAAAAATAAAGAAAAAAGAAAAAGTAGATTAAGTCCCAATCACAGAGGGTCTTAAATGATCCACTTGTGGTTTGAGCTTTTCCTTGAAAAAGAATCGTGAGGTCCAAAATTTGAGTAGAAAGAATATGATATAAAAAAACAACAACAGGATTTAAGAGCAAGAGAGAGGTGGGTATATATCCTAAACCAATAATCACCAGTAGTGTGACTTTGGAGAAGTAAATTAATCTTTTCAAGCTTCAATATTTCCTTTGTAAGTATACAGATACCTCACTAGATTGAAATTAAGAAGAAATGGATGTTAGAAAGTTTTATAGATTGGCAAGTGCAACATAAATATTAATTATTGTTATAATCATAAGCTGCACTTTGGGAAAAAATCTTACAGTCTTACTGAGGATTTGTTGGGGGTGACAGGAAAGCCAGGAAGTGAAGAAGACAGAAGTGGGGGTGGTGGGGTGATCATTTGATAGTGCAGTGACGACATAAGCCCTATCAACCCTCACCTACAGACCCAGGACCTGACCCTGAATCCTTCCTTAGGTAAGACTCGCAGGAATTGATACAGGCCAACAATTAGGCATTCATGACTCCGACTTATTTGACAAAATAAATCCTGGGTCAATAATCTCAAAGGAACAACAAAAATGATTTCCCGTTATGGGTATTTACGGGTAGCATTGTATTTGCAGTCTTCCCCAACAGCAATCCATTAAGCCAAAGGGAGCTTTAAAAAAGATATTGAGCGTAAGATGTTAATAATAGGGGAAACTGGATGTTGGGTATATGGGAAATCTCTGCACTATCTTTTCATTTTCTCTGTAAATCTAAAGCTGTGTGAAGAAATAAAAGTTTTATTTTTTAAAGTACATTACAGGTCCAGAGTAGATTTATTCATAATAGTCCCAAACTGGAAATAATCCAGGTATCCATCCACAGGAGAATGGATAAACAACCTGGGCATTCATGCAATGGCATACTACTCAGCAGTAAAAAGGAATGGGCTATAAACACAATCAACTACGTGGATGGATCTCAAAGGTGTAACGCTGGGCCCTGGCTGGTTTGGCTCAGTGGATAGAGCGTCAGGCTGCAGACCAAAGGGTTCCAGGTTTGATTCCAGTCAAGGGCACAAGCCCGGGGTTGCGGGCTCGATCCCCAGCAGGGGGTGTGCAGGAGGCAGCCAATCAATGATTCTCTCTCATCATTGATGTTTCTATCTCTCGCTCCCTCTCCTTTCCACTCTGAAATTGATAAAAAAAATATATATATTTTAAAAAGGTATAACGCTAGATGAAAGAAACCTTACACAAAAGAGCAAATACTACCAGTTTCATTTGTATGAAATTCTAAAGCTGACGAAAATAATCTTTGATGGGGAAAAACCAGAATGGTGGCTGCTTCTTGAGGGTGGGGGTGGGAACTGTCTAGGAAGGGCATGAGGAAACTTTGTGAGATGCTGGTAATTAATTTATGCTTACAGATGCTTGAGTTACAAAGGTATCTCAAAGAAAGCTCACTTAAGATTTGGGTGTTTCATTCCATGTACATTTTACCTAAAAGAAAAATACTAAACAAATACTGGACTCTAGTTAATGAGTTCATGATGTGCATGCTGAAGTATTTAGGGAGAAATATACTGATGTCTGCAATTTACTTGAAATGCTTTAAAAAATAAGATGGATAATGGATGGATAATGGAATGGATAGATAGATATGTGACACAGCAACTATCATAAACTATTAATGGCAAAATCTAGATGGTGAATATATGGATATAGACTATAAAATTCTTTCATTTTGCTGTATATTTGAAATTTTTCATTAAAAATGTTAAGGAAAAAAAAGATTTTTGGGTCTTGTGTCCAGGCTGGGTGAACAGGAGAAAAATATAATCTCCTTCAGTTTATAAGGCTAGACTCATAACTTCACATGAATACAGACAGCCTTTTCATATTTATTGTCATTTCATCTCCTCTTCTGGGCTCCTGAGACTAACTCTATTTTAGCATTTATAATACCATTTTGTAACTGCTTTCATCTCCATATCACTATATTAGGCTACTGAGAACTCCCTGAAGGCAGGGCCTTGTCTTTCTTTTCTGACTTTGTGTTTCCTCTGCTTAGCACAGTACCTGACATAGACAAGAGGGCATTCCTTCAAACACTTGTTAGTCCATCCCATGGGGACTTAGACCCTTTCAAGGCCATGTGGAGATATGGAAGATTCCCATAGAGACATGTGATCCAAGTGATTCTGCACTTGGAAGGTAACAACTGGATGCAGAGGAACCTCTTGGTACTTCCTCACCCAGTTTTTATCCTGTCATATCGCAACCTGAAGTACCTTCTAGATGAAGCTGGTGTGATATATACTGCAGGGTGGCTCACTCAAATGCCACCTACTCCCCTCTAGTAGAAAACTTTAAAAAAAATCACCTTTACAGGAGTTGCTTGCAGTTAATCTGCCAATTATTTGCATTCATACAAGACTGGCAGGTTAGAAGTGAGGCAAAGACCATTTTCCTGCTCTCTTGGCTATTTCCTGTTTCTCTGACAAACAAGAGTGTAGCCATGAAAGGGTTTTTATGCAGCTGAGGCATTTTCCAGCCTCCTGAGTGCCAGGGGGCAGGGGCAGCAATAGATTCTCAGGTCTGACCTCCCAATCACTAACTATATGACAGCTACAGGGCAGAGTGGGATGTGGACTGATCATTGCAGCAGTATTCTGAGAGCATGGGAAGTGTCACTTGTGGAGAACATCTAGCTTTAGTTCTTCCTAGATGCATTTGATAAGCAACTTATTCCTTATATTAAATTCCCTTCTGTTGAAAGCCTATGGAATGGTTTCCATTTCTAACACCTGGGTATAAAAATAAAAAAAATAAGTGTCCTGGCCTGGGTTGCTAAATGGTTAGAGCACCAGCCAGTGCACTGTAGGGTCATGGGTTTGATTCCCAGAATGTGTCTCTCACATCAATGTTTCTCTTTTCACTCTCTCTAAAAATTAATGGAAACAATATCCTCTGGTGAGGATTAACAACAACAAATCAAGAAATAAGCTTGCGTGACTAGGGACAGGCCTCTGTGGATGGGAAAGGGGGTGCATTTTGGAGTTTCTCACAATGAGTATCTATCATTTAATTGTTGAACCCTACTTTGCACCAAGCACTGGGCTAGGAGCTGGCCTCAAGACAGTGGTTTGCTCTCAGCAGAACCACAATAACATGTGAGAGAAGAGCTGACAGTGATGGACACCTGAGACAAGGAAGAAGTGGTCAGGGAGAGAGTCCAGGTGAGAGGGAAGCTTCAGAGGTGAGAGAAAATGCTTAGTCTCAGACCTCACACCAAACAGTAACTAAAACATTTAGCATCTCATGCATTGCATATTCATCTAAATTATCTCACTTAATACTTCTCTCTGTCTCCCCTTTTATTTGGGTTAATATTTGAGTGCCTCTTATGTGGCACACACTTTATATATTTTTCCTCATTTAAGCTTTGGAACTCGCTATGAAGCAGAAACTGTCATTAGCTCCGTAACTTGCCTGTGGTCTCACAGTTACTAAAGAGCAGGGCCAGCACTCAAAGTCCTATCTTTTGATACAAACCCTACATTCAAAGCCAGAATTTCAGTTCTTCGAAAGATACGTTTAAAAACGAACATTGTGCAAACGTGAGAAACTGTTATCCTTATCATGGAAAGCCTCTCTCTCCAAGTTTGACGTCTTCAAGGTTAGGAAACAGTGCCCAAGCTGCTCGGCCCTCAGAAGGAATGACCGAGGTCCCAGCTGGCTCACACCAGCCCACAGGCACAATGGACGAGGTGGAGGGGAGCAGAGGCAGAGAAGGGGACCCAGTTGTTGCCACCACAGCTTCCTCACTGAGGCGGCTCTTTATCTCCTACACCATTGTTTACAGCTCAGAGGACACCATCCGGCCCTAATAAATGGAAGTGTCCACTGGGAAGGGGCAAAACATACACATGCCCCCTCCACATACAAAAGGACATTTGTGCCAGGCTGCCTAAGAGGCTGACACACACACCAAGGACTTGCCCCTCCTCCCTTCACCCCTAGAAACAGACAAGAAAGGCAGCTTTCTGGTATTCCACAAAGGGGGAGCCATGCAGGGAAGAGAACACACACTCTCTAAATCTGCTGACTTGATTCATCCCCTAACTGACACAATGCGGAGAGGAAGACTTCAGGAAATGGGCAGATTATGTCCAAGAAAAGATTTCCTGCAAGCAGTTAACGGGAAACTTACATGAAAAGCGAGGACTAAAAATACTCAGGCTATTGGAAGCTGGTGGGGAGGCCCCTAGTTCTTCAAGAACTGTCTGAGGAAGCCCGCTACTGGGCTTCCAACCCTCCCCACCCACCAACCCAATGCGCTCAATTCAGCATTGGCTTATTCCCCAGGAAAAGCTAGCTCATCAGGCACCTGGTGTGATTTAAATTTCAATTTAACCTCAATCAAGTCCTCACTGTGCGCAAGTCATTATAGCACAGAAGGTATGGGTCTCGTGTCTTATACACATGGCTTGCTTCAAATGATGGGAGAAGTGGGTAGGGGGTACAAATTATATCCTATATTTAAGTGAATTCTGATGATCATGTAATAAACCTCACGACTTAATAGTTAGGAAGATTTAAAGGGTTAGGAAACCTGCATAGAGGTGGCAATGAAATATAGGAAATTTATTTGCACTTGAAAGCATTTGGAGTGACAAATCAAAGCTTGGCTTGAACAGCAGGGAAATTAAAATGCAACATTAGGAGACCAAAAGGTATCTATTAGATGGCATTATTTGTTTGGCTTTAGGAAAGCATCTTTCTGTAGGTGCTTAGAGGCAGAAGCCAGCCCACGCTATTCCCTTCACATCCTAGGGCAGGGGTGGGCAAACGTTTTGACTCGAGGGCCACAATGGGTTCTTAAACTGGACCGGAGGGCCAGAACAAAAGAATGGATGGAGTGTTTGTGTGAACTAATATAAATTCAGAGTAAACATCATTACATAAAAGGGTACGGTCTTTTTTTTTTTTTTTAGTTTTATTCATTTCACACGGGCCAGGTCCGGCCCGCGGGCCGTAGTTTGCCCACGGCTGTCTAGGGCCTGAGCAGAAATTTGAAGAACACGGAAGTTTGTTTTCAGAGCCTTCTCTTTTCTCTTCTCTTATATTTCCAGAAGCCTAATTTTGCCAACATTTAACCGTCCCCAATATCAACGTTCCTCCTCCTCCGGCACTGAACAACAACGAATCAAGAGTCCTCACATAGCAGAGGCCTATCCTACAAATAACAGGAGGAGGCAGTGCTGGGCTGCCTGGGACCCTGGGACCCTCTGAAGGACTCATCCCCCTGCTGCCCCATCAGTACCTCCTCCTAGTCCACAGTTTACAGTCCTCACACTCAGAAATTTTGGGCCCTGATTACAAAGGAAAATCTCATCACCAATCATCCTTCAGACACACGGACACACATCATTAAGTCGTGCCTCAAGGTTTAGAATGAATAATTTGAGGCCGATGATCTTTCAGTGTCATATTTTTATACCCAATGGGAGCCATTGTGAAGGTACACTGGAAAACAAAACGTAGACGGTCCTATGTGATTAGACTCTAGGGAGGTTGGGATGGGAGAACAGCAAGTTTTGTGGGTGTTTTTTTTTTTTTTTTAAGACTTCTTTTGTTGTAAAATCCCATGAATGCGTTTGTGGTTGCGGCTCACACCGTCACTGATTTCTTGGCAGCATTTGAGGCAGGTGGGCACTCCTTATTTTCCTAAATGCTGCTCCCAAATCCTTTGGATTTTCTGACACCATAATTTCCTGCAACTCTGTGCTCCTTGTCAGTCTTCATGAGGATCCTTTTAAGAACTACAACCCTCAGGATTTCATCCTTAGCTTCCTCTCTTATTCTATGTAGTCCTGAGGGGTTTAGATTTCACTCAGTGCATGGAGCACTCCTAGACTTACATCTCTAGACTGTACTTGAGGAACCACTGGGCAGCCATGAGTAGAGTTGATACCTTCACCTCCATTTGGCTCTTCTTCCTACTGTTTAGATCAGAAGGAAGGGGAGATAATTAACTGGCCTCCAGATCTTCCAAGCCATAGTGAACTGCTTTATAATGTAAATAGTTAATAATTAAGATTTTGTGTTTTGTCTACAAATGTCTACACATAAAGTCTATTTTAGAACTTGGAAATACAGGTACCACATCTGCTATATCTAAAGAACAACCATCATCAAACAGTGAAAACTGGAATTAAAAGTGTGGGAAGACTAAGTGGCCAAAGGGTATGAGAAACACGATGTTAGGAAATTCTTGGGTCTTGTGCAGTTAGAAACAAAACAAACAAACTGGGTTAGTCACTTTAAAAGGAATATAAATTATACTAAAATATGTTAGCAAAACTACTCTCATCTCTATTTCTAAAGTCGCAGAGTCATGGTAAAGAGAAGAGACCTACTGGATTCAACCGCTCAGAAATCTGACTGTGATTACTCTGACATCTACATTCTACAATGGACTTCTGAAGACTCTAACATTAGCAGAGAATGATGTTGAAAGAACCTTGGACTGGGAAATAGGATTCTCCAACTGGCTTTGCAACTAAAGACTCCTTGGTAAATGGTCATCTAATATCTTCAAGTTCCAAAATCCCTACAGATTCTTAGCACTTGGTCTCAGCAAAATATCAGATACTTGTTTACACCTCATTGTAGATATCAGTCAATGGGTTTGATGTCCTTACCCAATACTATTGGCCTCTTAAGTCAATCCTCCAAAAAGACATAAGAAGAGTGGCAGAGTGTCCAAAAGGCACCAATGATGCTAGAATGCAAGGGTTTCCTTTTGAGTGAAGTCTAAATAGATATCAATGAGGGGGCAGGAGTTTTTGCTCTAATACAAAAGACGGCTGAATTCCTCATAGCTAAGTCCAAGTTAAGCTTATTTAAGAAGAGGCTGGGGAGTAATAAAAAAGGAATGATATACTTCACCCCTTGACATCCTACTCTCTTAGGAGGAAAAGAGCCATAAGGGGAAAGTTTGAAAAAAAAGATGAAGCTTTAAGCAAAAGAAAACAAAATTCTTTCCCCATAAAAAAAAAAGAAGCATCATTGTAATCACTCCCCATCCCTAAAGTACCTCAAATTCAGCTAATAATGAGAAACAGAAAATGTTCTGTTAATAAATGAATAATACTGAGTTCTCTACATTCCAGAGGGCATTTCTATGGAGACTGAGATTAAGGAGCTCCAAACCTAGCTAAGAAGCCATGAGTATTTTTAAAGCATAAAGTAGCAAATAAATATTATATCATAAGTGATATTAGTTTAGAGCAGTGAGCTTTGGTTCTGGGTGGTCTAGGAAGGTTTTGTAAGCAATAGACCTGAGTTGGGCCAAAAAAAATGTGAAGGCTTAAACTATGCTCCCCTTCCTAGTTGGCTTTTCTTTGTTGGATCAATCATCAAAGAACTTCTAAACATGCAACAACAACAATAACTACCAACAAACTCCCTACGCATGTTAGTAAAAGTACCTCGTAAAGTATAAAATGTTAACTATCATATCACTTGAATTTTCAGGAGTGCACAAGGTGCTTTGTCACCATCATCATCATTAACTGAATGTTGTGCCAATCTGCCTCATTATAGAGTCTAGAATACCATAACATTTACTTCCCTAGTCTTCCTTCAAACTGGAAGTATTCAACTGTGTTTCACAGTTCTGGACAATAAGACATAACCAGAAATCTGCTGGGGACTCTTGGGAAAGCATTTGATTTCCTTTTACCCTGGGGTTGAAAGCCAATATGTGATGGATGGCTAAATGGGAAGACATAAAGATTAAGCATCCTTGACTGTAACACTGAGTCTCTAAACCAAAGGCAGCAAGTGCTTATCCTAGACTTCTTGTAATGTAATGTATTTAAACCAGTGTCAGCTTAATAAATGAAAATATTCCTGATATAGATACTTAGCATGTGCTTAGCCATGGTTATAAAGTAGGTAGGTGATAGAAACAATTCAAGCCATGTCCAATGCCCTCTTAACCACTATCCTAATAAGGGTCTTCTCAGTGCTACGAAAACTTGTCTCTTAATGCTTAATGACCAGTCCTGTGGTTATTTTGGCTGTAGGGACTAGACATCCGATGATGATCACAGCCAGTTTCATCATAAAACTTTATAGTTTGAGTACATCTTAATAATACGTTCAAAAAAACAATGACACCAATTTCACTGGCTCTCCGTCTAGGGGTAAAGAGATTCAACATATTGATATATCAGTTATCTTTCCCTTATTCACTTCTTGACAAGTCTATGACCCTTTCCTTTCATTTTAAATTTATTTCACATTTGAAATCCAGAGAAAAATTAACATTTGCCTACAGAAACACCCCACCCATTTTTGTGTGCATCCATTTGGACTTTCAAGATGGCTACAAATGAGTTATGCTCTTGTTTTCTATATAATAAGACAAGTATCATTTCAATGAACTAAGCAGCTGATAATACTTAAAAACAAGCAGTAGACTGTTTCTGGAGGGTCACTTATCCCCTTAAAATAGAGCAAATTGGAAGATCATTCAGAAATATTTCAAAGCCTAAAACAACACTGAGCTAATGGTGACAGTGACCGGCTGTTGGCAGCTGCTGGGGTTTGCATAGCTTTACTCTCCAGTGAAATATACTCCTTCTCTGTGGTTATGACTGGCCATTACATAGGAGGATTAATGGGGCTCCTTTTGGCTGTCAGGAAAAGCTTAAGATATATTCTTTATGTGTATCCCTAAGAGCACACATCCTTTCTGCAAAGCTGATAGGTCACCTCCCTCAACCAATTAGCTAATTGTCTGAAATCACTCCTCGTAGATCAAGAAACACTGTCTTGTGAATGAACTCTGTTCATGCAGAAAGGAAGAGCCTTTTGTTTCCTTTTGAAGATCCTATTCAACTTTAAGGTCCCTTCCATCTAAAAATTCTAAATTCTACAAATATGAACAATCAGCTCCCACGAATGAATCTTTCCAGCTTCACAGCGAATCAGTGCTTTTTTTGACTATGGGATTTTTTTTTTAAGTGAAAATTGTTTTTAAACGTAACTTCCTGATGGTACCAGGTGTAAAATGGTAAATAAAAGAAACAGCAGTTGTGTTGGCTATCTTGGGTTGTTTTCTTTAAAGCTTGCCAGACTGATGTCATTCTGGATGCATTCTATTCTGCTGACCAAGCAAGGTCTTCCTAGAAAAATCTATAGACGGAATGCCCAATTCTGATCAAAACATAGCATCAAATTCTAAAAGTACAGAACTATCTGGAAGATTGGACACCTGGCTCTCACTGAATACAGAGGAGTGAGTGGCCCCCTTTTTATAGTTAATACTAGGAACTAGAGTCAACCTTCATATTTGGCCTACTCGAATGAGATAGGCTGAGAATCAAACATCTTACATTGAATAGCAAAACACCCTTACTTATACCATTTGCATACCATTTCTCACTGACCCTGATGTTCCTGGTTCCTAACATAGTGCTATTTTGTTCAGATTTCTATACTTTCCTGTGCCAGTCCTCCTGCTACTTAGACCGTTTTCTTCAAAAGTCTAAAAGTCCACAAATAGAGCATTTGCAACAGGGAAAACAGAAATCTCTCACATCTGGGAATCCTGGAAAAGCTTCACTGTCGATGACATAGAAGCTAAATAAGGATGGACAGATTTTAACAAATAGAGAAGGGGGAGGATTAAAAGGAAACCCCCCAGGAGAGGTGGACAGAAAAGAGTACTTATCATGTGACAGCTACCGTGCTAAGTACTTTAGCACAAATTCTCACCTACACCTTATAACAAACCACACTGGGAAGGGCAGGTATTATTATTCTCAAAAACCTTTAACCAGCCTAGGAAATTTGTCCAAGGATACAGAGAAGAGGTGAATCTAGGTCTCAAACCCAGATCTAGCTCCAGATCATCTCTGTTCCCACTACACTGATGAGTAATGAGAGGCACTGAGGCAGTAAAGGGCAGGCTCATTTAGGGAGTGGGAACTGAGCCAATACAGTAGGTAAGCGAGTGGCAGATTCTGAGTGTCTAGCTCTTTGGGAGTCACCATTTAAAAAAAAGGACCCCAGAAGACAGAGTCCAATTGTGCTGATAGGTATAAACAGAATGAAACTGTTGACCATTTTGACAAGATGAACTGGAACAGGCAGTAAGTCATATCTTTTTAAGAAATCACCTGCATCGTGGAGCTGGTGGCTTGAGTTCAGGACCATGATGGTTGCTGCATCCATCATCTCCGTCTGGCAATGTGTTTGAATCGAACCTAAACAATACCTGAGTCTTGATCCCAGTGTTAGCTAGCCACACATATACAAAAGGCAATGATTACTTGAGGGGACTACATGGGCACCTCCTGTCACACCTAATTTAGTACAGTGTGCTCTATGATTTCTCCAAATATATCTCATGATCTTTTCCCATCCTACATAATAAAAGGGCAATATGTAAATTGACCCTAATGGCAAAACGACTGATCGCTATGACACTCAACGCAGGAGTTGCCCCCTGGTGGTCAGTGTGCTCCCACAAGGGGAGCTCCACTCAGTCACAAGCTGGGCTGACAGGTGCAAGCACAGTGGAAGGTGGCGGGAGCCTCTCCTGCCTCCTTGGCAGCGCTAAGGATGTCTGACTGCTGGCTTAGGCCCTAAACTGGCAGGTAGACATCCCCTGAAGGCTCCCAGGCTGCCAGAGGGATGTCTGACTGCCAGCTTAGGCCTGATCCCCCAGGGAGCGGGCCTAAGCCAGCAGGTGGACATCCCTGAGGAGTTCCAGACTGCGAGAGGGCCAGGCCAGTCTGAGGGCCCCCCCGCCCTCCGCCACCACTGAGTGCAAGAATTTTCGTGCACTGGGCCTCTAGTTTACCAACATTATCCCCTTTCCTATGACTCTATTCACAGGCTCTAAAATAAGGCCTAGAACATAGCAGTTGCTTAATAAAAGTTCACTGAAGAAATGACATATAATAGGCATTCAGTAAATGTTTAAGTAAATAAAATAAATGAACAAGATGCTGGTGTTGGAAGAAGTGTATGAGAGACATTAAGGCACCGACTCAAGGTTAGGGGCTGCGGTACAATGTAAAGTAAGGTGTTAAATATACACTGAGTGGCCAGATTATTATGACCAGCTGAAGTTTGTAGGCAAATTAGCTATAATTTTGCACTGAAGTTGCTAGAGGGCCAGACCATTATAAATAGGGAAGCAGGTTGTTTCCCTGCTTGGCAGAAGTGATTTTTTTCTGAAGATATGGGTAAACAACACGATTTAACAGCCTTTGAACGTGGGAGATATGTATGTATGTATGTGTATGTATATGCCACAGCTGCCAGAGGGACTGGGAGTGCCCTGAAAGCCAGGCATAGGAATTTGGCTCCATTTTATAGGCAACAAAAAAGAGAATCCTGAATGTTGCTGAGGACAAAAAAAATTTTAGGTATAGTACTTGGGAGGGAGGGAGGGAGAGAGGTGGGTGACCAGAATGGTTCTAGATTGTCAGAGAACAGAGGGTAGTGAACTCCCAGAAGGAAAGGCCAGAAAGATGGATCAAAAACACAATCCTTATCTTGTCTCACAAAATTCCTCACCTTTTCATGATGACACCAAAGGTCTAATGCCTTCCCTTTCCTCTCTCTATTGGCAGCCCATCCTCTGTCTAAGTTATTCTTCTCTTCGGGAATCTTCTTTCTCTGGCCACATCTCAATATTTCTGATGCAAGTTATCATTTGGTGGGATGAGTGTAATGTGTCACAGGCTCAGAACTATTTAAAAATGCCTCAGAATTTCCGACCTCTGTGGGAGAGAAGGGCCAGTGTAAATATATTATGTTCTTGTCCCTATGGACAAACTTCGCCTACTCAGTTCTGGCCAGAGCCCAAACTGAGTAAGATGATTTCTCCCCGCCTTCCCTATTGAAGCACAACAGAAATAAATACAGAAAGTACCTTATTGTTTGGCACATGAAAATAAGTATACTCAGAGAAACAAAAATGTTTGTTTTCCTTACCTTCTGCCAATACCTTAGTGAACATTATCAACTTTCTGTTTAGAACTCACTCCTGTGCCTTTCTCACACCTCATACACCCTCCCCCTACTTCCCAACTACGTTGAAATTATACTCCTCCTTCAAGGCCTACCTTAAGTGCCACCTCCTCTAGGCTGTCTTCTTTTATATTTTAAGTGGAGTGCAAACCCTTTTCCATCTAAACCCCTTTAATGTCACGCATCTACCTCATTACAAGTCACTAAGAGACAGTTTCTTCTGAGTGTGTCTTATTTCCCGCTCTAGTCTCTTCATTAGAAATCTGTTTTGAGGCCACGGTCTATATCATTTGGACACCCCGCATAGTTCCTTCTGTAGCACATGTACTCAGTATAAGTAGGAGACTCTCAAACACTTGCAAAAATGAATTAATGGAAATATTGCCTTCAGCGAGTTATTATGCACATTACTTTAGGACATGATTATTGCTACTTTACAAATAAGAAAATGAAGACTCATAAAAGTTAAGTGATTCAGAAAAGAGGACATGCTTTCTTTCCATGGAAGCTGAGATAAAAGGCCCACATAAGAGGATTCAGATGGAATCTGGCACCTTTTGGATAACTGCTCCCATCTTTTATTGAACAACCCACAGAGAACATAAATTGGTATCTTTTTTTTGAATACATTTGTCGATATGTATATCAAGAGCCATAAAAAAAAGTCATATAATCTGAACCAGAAACCATCTTAAGAAAATATCTAGAGATACAGACAGACTTATGCATAAAGATGACCACTGTACTGTTGTTCAAAATAGTGATAAAAATCAGTCAATTCTTCTGTTTCCCAATTGACAGAATAAAAATATCTTTACTTCTCGTCCCTCCTAAATCCTAAAGATGTGACAAAGCAGAACAAAGAAGACTAATTTAATACCTGTGGTTAGGGTGGGGAGAGAGGAAAAAAGAGAAAAAAGGAACAGACCAGAAATTCAAACACTTTTCAAAAGATAGGAAATAGATGAGATTATACTGGTCAGTGTACTATGTTGTAGTTGTACGACAATGTAGATACATCTACAGACAACCCAATGAAGGGAGCCAGGTGAAAGAACCCAGGACCGGCTGCAGGCAGGAGCTAATGCTGCTCCTTGAGAAGGCCCGGAAGGGGCCATGTTGGGGATGAGAAAAGACTGTCCAATAGAAATGTAATGTGAGTCACATATATAATTTAAAATTTTCTGTTTACATTTAAAAAGTAAAAAGAAACAGGTGAGATTAATTTTAATAATATATCCAAAATAATATCATTTCAACATAAAATCAATATAAAAATACTGTTTTTCTTTTTGAAAATCTGGTGTATATTTCACATTTACTGCATATCACAATTCAGATGAGACAGGTTTCAAGCACTTGACAGCTCACCTGTGGCTAGTGGCTATTGCGACTGACAGTATAGAATTAGAGAATAAGTAGAGCAAGGTCAGGAAGAGGAGCAGAAATCAAGGTGATTAATTGAAGGGCTGTCTAAAAAAACAGCAGGGCTAAATAAACCTGTCGGATATGCAAGGACCTAGTTTAACTTCCATACGTTCTTTTTAAAAAAGTTACCAAATATGCTTTACAGCAAAATTAAAAAGGATTTTAAGAAAGAGGACAACATGGGGTACAAGAAAGGAGGTTTAACGCAGGAACTCAATGAAAGGGTAGCAGGACTATACATCAGAGCAGGAACTCTGGACTTAAGAGAAGAATGTGTCA
>NW_006288013.1:2146113-2164705 GCF_000327345.1 Myotis davidii | reverse complement strand
ATGAACGTTATGACTAAGAAGCTAAATGAAGTCAGTCATAAGGTAAAAGCAGATGCTTCTTTCCTTTATCAGGAGAAAAAGGCAATTACAAACTCCAAGGAAAACAAAAAGCAAAGACAAGGTATAAATATGAAGCAAAGAAAATGTGGCAAATGATAGAATATAGAAATGGAATTTCCTATTTGATCCTGATGCTTGAAATATTCTTCTTAAATGTCACAGGCTTAGTACCATAGATCTTTATTTTCTTCACCAACTCCGCTATGCACATTTATACAACTGTAACACTGCAAAGAACAATTAGTAGTTATTTGTTCTTAGAATTAATCCATAGGTAAAACTTAACACTTATTTTACAGATCTGAATGTAGATGTTCTTCAGCCATATAACATATACCTTAAGATAAACGAGACTAAATTTCTCATTTTTTTTTTTTTGTTGGAGAGTCAAAATAGTCTGTATACAGTTGGAGAGGGGAAAACAGAATTTTAGGCCTAAGTGGCAACCTGCATAAAACAAACCTGATGCGGGGGTTTTAATGATTCATGGAAGCCCATTTCCTTATCTAGGAAAACTAAGGCTCCAATGTTCTGGCAGTATACAGTGTTTCAGTGAGTAAGTTATATTTGCAGACATTAAATTATCCTCAAAGTTTATAATAAGCATTTTTAAATTTGTAATGTTAAGTAAAATAAACTGCATCCAAAATTGTAGAGACAGTATGAAGCCTGGGAAACCGAAACAAAATTTGAACTACATTTATGTACTAGCAGAGATGCAGGTTAGAGTGAGTAATCACTAGACTGCGGAGGCAATTCTGAAGAGGTCTAGAAACCTGGTTGAGGAGAGGAAAGTGGAGCAAGAAATAGTCAAGTCTAAGTGCTAGGCACTGGTCCTACCTCTCATCTGTCTCTGTAACCAATCCCCTTTCTCCAACACACAGTGTGTACTCATTAAGTATTCACAGATTTAGATTCTCAAGGCTGCTAGAATGATTTAGGATGGCCAAGGAACCATCAAACCGGGCAAAGTAGTCAAGGTAGGCGTCTTGGAAGAGCTAAGCCCTGAACTGTATCTCGAAGGGTATACAGGTTTGAACATGGTGACTGGGGAGACCACAGAATCCTTAGTGGCCAAAGTGGAAGCAGAGGGCAGCCCCCTCCCCAGCTGAAATGCAAAGGAGGCTCTAGTGCAAAGAGGAAAATAAGGTCAGTTGTGAGGCATGGCAACCAGAGGTACTAAGAGACACTGATGTGTCCTCATCCCACCCGGACAGAGATCGGCGTTTTTCAGGGCTGTACTGCAGAGGATGGAGGTATAACCCTCTTAAATATGAAAACTAGGTTTCCCTCTCCTTCTATCAACCTATACTTGGCCCTCTCCGTATTAGACAGATAGGTTGTCTTTTTTCCTCCAACCCTTTCCCAACTCACACTTCTGCCCATAAGATAAGCTTCTCACTAGCAAATAATCACATCACAGTCGAGTTTGCTTCCAGAGACCAAAGACAATAATATACTTGGCAGCAGCAAGAAAAACAACGGGCAGAATGACTCTGATGTTTCACCCTCCATGGCGGGGCTTTGAATTAGACTTCCCAGCTCGGCCAAAGAGAAAGCATTTCTCTTTTTTAAGGGCACCTTAAATAGGGCTCTGAACTAAAAAAAACAACACACTGTTTATAAAACTCAAAACTCCCCCTATTCAGACTTTTTATGAGTATCCTATGTCCTTACTCTTCAGAAAGAGAACAAAAGGTAACAGGAAGAGATGACAGAGCACACATATATGCCAGGCACGGTATAGACATTCTATGACAAACGCTTAGGTACATGTCATTCCCATTTTACAAAAAGGAAAAGGAAGTTGAACTTCATGGAGACTGAATGATTTGCTGGCTATGTAAGCATTGGATATGGGATTCAAACCTACAAACTTCTTACTCTAAAGCCTCATGCTCTTCCCCCAACACCACACTGCCTCACAAAAAGAAAGGAAGAAAGGGAGTGAATTTACCAACGCTACAGTGTTGGAAAGCAAGAACAGAGAGGTATAGCTGTTATCTTCACATTCCCTCCCTCATTTTTTTTTTTTAAAGAAATAAAATAGTCCTGGCTAAGTAAGACTCAGAGACTCTTTGAAAATGGCAAAAGTGAATGGCCTTAAATAGACCTTTCTTTTAAAGTGGGGGAGGCACACTGAGTAACAGAGGGCAGGGGACTTCTCTCCCCTTACTTCGTCATGGTTCAAAGGACGTTTTAGGGAAAAGACTATTTACCTAGTGTGACCACAGCGTCTAAGAGAACCCAGAAGGGGTAGTGAGGAAGAGAGAGGGAGCGAAGGGAGGCTGACTCACTATTTGTGTTCCAAAAATAAAAACTCAAACCAAACACAGTGGAGCTCAGCCATCCAGCTGGGTGCTCTAAGGATTAACTGTCTATATGGACAGGCACTTAACTTCATATTCCTGATTGACCAGCTGTAAAATGGAAAAGAATTCAGAATCAGGCTTCTTGCCAAGAGAGCACCGAAAGAGTTGTATTTATAGCTTCTGAGATACAGACCTAAGCAAGCTGGCTGACGTGCAACCCCTGCCCTGGTTCTCAACATCCATGTGGTTCATACCCTAAGGCAGGGAATGCCCTCAGAATGGCAGTAGCATCTCATATTTTTATAGCCTCTTCACAGGTTACAGCTGGACACTGCTTATGTGGATTCCAGTTCAAAGTTGAAGACACAGTGCCAGCATAATGCGGTAGGGAGAACACGGGCTTTGGCACTGGGAAAGCATGGGCTTGAATCTTGGTTGGATGATTTGAGCAAGTTGCTTAATCTTTCGGAGATCTGTTTTCTTCGTTATTAAAATGGCAATAATTACATGTCTTGGGACATTTATTTACATAATAGACACTCAAATAATTTCCATACTAACCCTTACTTCATACCATATACAAAAATTAATGTGAAATGGATGATAGATCTCAGTATAAAAGGTAAAATTAAAAGCTCACAGAATATATGAAATCCTGAGGTAGGTATACAAAATGCACAAACCATAAAAGAAAAATAGAAAAACTAGACTTGCTCTGGTAGGTGGCTTGGTGGTTAGAGTGTCGGCCCACATACTGAAAGGTCTCAGGTTCAATTCCCAGTCAAGGACATATACCTGGGTTCAGGTTTGATCCCCACCAGTCAGGCTGTGTACAGGAGGCAATCAATCATGTGTCTCTTACATCGATATTCCTCTCTCTCTCTCTCTCTCTCCCTCTCTCTCTCTCTCTCTCTCTCTCTCTCTCTCTCTCTCCTCTCTTTCCTCCCTCCCCACGCCCCTTCTACTTTTTCTAAAATAATCAAAGAAAAAAATATCCTCAGGTGAGGATTAACAACAACAAAAAAGAAAGAAAGGAAATGTAGACTTCACAGAAATTCAAAGTGTTTGCTCCTCAAATGGCCCCATTAAGAAAATAAAAACACAAGTCAGACTGGGAGAATTCACATGTTTTCACAAACTGAAAGAAAAATTTCACATATTTCTATTTACAAAGACATGGTATCCAGACCTTGTAAAGAACTCTTACAATTCAATAACAGGAAGATAAACTATATATGTTCTAAGATGCACAAAAGATTTGAACAGAGACTACACAAAAGATATACAAAAAGCCATGAGGAGATGTTCAGCATCATTAGACATCAAGGAAACACAAATTAAAACCACAGTGAAATACTATTACCTGTAAACCCATTAGAATGACTAAAACTGAAAAGATCAATTATACGAACTAAGTGTTGATGAGGATGTGGAGCAACTGAAAACTGCATACACTATTGGTGGGAATAGAAAAGGAATAAAGAGTATAGTCAGTTTGGAAAACATTTTGGCAGTTTCTTAAAAAGTTTAACAAACAACTACCATATGGCCCACCACTCAACTGGGAGAAATGAAAACATATGCCATACAAAGACATGCAAATCAATGTTCAAATCAGCTTAATTAAAGAAACTGAAAACAACTCAAATGTCCATTAGAAGCTGGTATATCCATACAGTGGACTACTACTCAATGATAAAAAGAACATATGCAACATGGACGCATTTAAACATCAGCATGTTGAGTGAAAAAAAGATAAAAATGTACATACTGTAGGATTCTATTCATATAAAATGCAAATTAATTTATAGCGACAACAGATGAGTGGTTGCCTGGGGCGAAGGGCAAAGGAGAAGGGACAGACGCAAAGGGATCAGAGGAATCTTTTGGGGCTGATAGAAATGTTCTGTATGTTTCAAACTCACTGAATTTGAAAAGATGCAGTTTACTGTGTGTAAATTTTTTTTCCTTGTCAATTTTAAGGAAAATGAATTCACTCTGCTATTCCTACTGCAACCAGAATCAAAGTAGAAAGCTACCTATTCCTCGTCTCAGGGAAAAGAGAAAGCTGCATTGAAGTTGCTCAGGAAAAGGGAGGCATTGCAAAAACCTTTTAATTTACTGAGTCTCTGTCAGGTGTTTGGCACTGTGCCTGGTCCTTTATACATGTTATCTCATTTAATTCTAACATATCTGATGAGGTAGGCACTAATTATCTCTATCACAGATGAGAACGCAGCCTTGGAAAGTTTGAGGAACTCATCCATTTCCACCCAGATGGGAAGTGGTTGACTTGGATGCTATGATCGATCTGGAATCAACCCAGGTAGCTTGACTTCACACACAATGCTATTACTTCCTACTGGGCTGGGGGCATCCTCAGAAAGGCAAAGCCCTAAGAGCCTGCTAACAGGAAGTGCTCCTAGAGATTGCCTTTCTCAGGATTGGGAAGCCCTCTCACGTAGAAGAGTTTTAGTCTTCCTCTAGGGAGCCTGGAGGAGGGAAGGTGGGTGCGCCTCTGCCTGGGAGGCTGGGAGAACCCTCTCCCTGGGCTCCAGCATCTGCTGGTATTTTGTTAACTCTTGGCTCCTCTACACGCACCCACCCACTGCTTTCCCAGAGAGAAAAACGCCAAAATATCTTGGCTGCACAGGCGAATGGGTCACAGATGACAGAGGTAAAAAAACAAAAACACAAAACCAAGAAGTTCTGTGATATGTTTCTTTTTAAAAGCAAAAAGAAATTGCACATTTCTCTGTTCTGGGTTTTCCTTGTTCTCCTTGAGTTGTCCATCTTGCTGTCTACATTTTCATTCATCTCAGTGGAAAATGTAAGGTGAATAGGTCACTCTGAAAGTCTGCATAAATGTATCGTCTTTCTATTGCAGACCAGCTGTAACTCATCTCCCCCGGAGCCAGGACAACAGATCAAGGAGAAGGTGGCTGGAGCTGCAGAACGTGGGCCGCAGGGAGGAACCCGGGGAGCCTGGGATCTGGAGGGGTAGTCAGGATCAGGCCTGCTCTGTGGGCAGAGAGTGAAACCACCTGGGTCTGGGGTTAACTTGGTCTAATGGTCTGTGTGACCTTGGCAAGTCACTCTCTCTCTCACAGCCTCAGAAGATTGGACTGACCATGTTTTTCAACTTTTAACAAAGGCCCTCCGTTTATAACCAAAAATAATCTCCCCCGAAACCCTCAAGAGGCTCGTGCCCGTCCTCTGAGAACAGCTCTGCTGTCTGCTCATTCCCCAGGAGCCAAGCTTTACGTTCTAAAATCTGTCAGCAAAAAATGGGCAGCTTTCCATTGCTTCAGTACACATTCTAATACCAGACACAAACTTTTAACAAGTATGTACAGACACCCCGGAATTCTGTCAGGGATTAAGTGCCCTGATGCTCATGGCAGTGTTTGGGGTTGTTCCTCATTTCCACTCCAGATTCAGCTTGAACTGCGGTTTCACTCTGCTGCGTCCTTCCTCACATGAGGTAAGATTCGCCACAGGGACATGTGCTTTTGTGATCATTTAACTAGAGCCTCTGCCCCCAAACTGTGCTCTCTCTGCCAAATTGTTTCTGGTAAGCATCTTTGGAAAACAGAAACTCCCTACACAAGAAATTCTGGACAAGGGTGTGAGAGGAAGACACACAACCCCCCCAGAGGAACCGAAACATTCATTCCCCCTCTTGTCCACCTCTGTCCTGGGAGGATGGGGGAGGGAGGTTGCGGAAGAGGCTTTTAGAGGAAACAGACTTGCAGGACTTTGGCTGCGAACAATTGGGTACTGTATCCAGCTGTTAACGGAGGCAACTGTGAGCTCAAAACCACAGAACAAGAGGGTCAGAGTTCTAGCTCCTAAACAGGAAAGTACTGCACTTCTGTTTCCTATGCGACAGCCTAGGACCTGTGTTCTGGCTTCCAGCCCTGGAGCTCAATGCCAGTGTTAAAAGGCACCTTCGACATCATTGAGCCAGGGCTCCCACCTGTTTTAATGAGACGTGGAACCCTTTATTTCTGCATATAAAATTGTGTCCATAATATACAAAAACACATCAAAGCAGAACTGCTCTTGGGGCAGGGGACACAGGCGGAGAGCTCTGGCCGCTCAGCCGCCATCGTCCCTTTCATTGGGCATCTCTGGATTCCCAGGCTTGCAAGGAGCACTATTAGGACTACTGATGCGTGGTGACTCGTGTGGGATTTATGGTCTATTGATTTGTGGAGTTTACAGATGAAAACAGATGACCAGGCCTTAATTAGATTCGGTGGACGGGGGTGGGCGAGCTCAGCTCTTTTTCTGACATCATCTCCTCCAGTGATCTCATTACTCCCAGGGCTTCACTTACCGCTTCTGCAGGGAAGACACAAATGCACATTTTTAGACATGATCTCTCTGCTTAGCGAAGTGGAGGATCTGAAGCATACAGATGGGAGGAGATAAGCAGGGACCCAGGCAGGGAGATAGCAACTCTGGCAGCAGAATCTAAGTATTTGGGCTCAAAATTCAGGACTAGTTCTAAGAGGACTAGTGAGAGAAAAGGAATAATGTGAATCCCAAGCGCAGGGACTTGGCCAAAGGAACCAGGCAAGAGCCCTTTTTAAAAATTGGGGCCAAAGTCAGAGGGGGACTAACTTTCAGGGTGATGAGATGCTGAAGCAGATTCCTAAATTCCACCCCACCTCGCCCCCATTACGGGCAGAACTGCTTCACAGACCTGCCATAAGGCATGAGAGGACAAAGCCAAGTACATCTTCATAGCTGAGCTTGTCCAGGCCCTCCTTGTCCAGCAAGTTGGAAGCATGTGGTGATCTAAAAAGATGCAGGCCAGATGTTCCTAACATTTTTTAGGTTACTTACTGAGATAGACAAAGATCCCTATCAACCTAGCAGCCGTTTCTCCTCTAACCCCTGCTAGGGAACTAATTTTTGGTTCAGAGAACTGACAGAGACTTCTTGGTCTCAGGGAAGGCAGAGTCCCTCCCTCTCAGCCCCAGGGTTGAATCACAATTAGTCTAGAGAAATTAATTATGCAAATCCCATTCCCCTTGGTCAGGACTGGTCTAGGGGTGGGCAGGTGAAGATTCTGACCAGAAATTCAGAAGGTGTTTCCTGGGGAGGTCAAGTGCCTGGTTGTCTTAGTGAGGTGCCTGAGCCACTGAAAGAACCCTGAAACGTCCTGCCTCTTCCGTTGCCCAATGAACATCGCTGTCCTTGTGATTTAAGTCACTAGTAGTCAGATTTTCCTTCAGCTGCAGCTAAGCGGTCTCCTGACTGACCTGCTGACCCACTTGAGACTCAGATGAAAACTGCAGACCTTATATTCTGAGGCCTTTATTATATGGATACGTACAGCATTTTGCCTTCAATTTTAGGAGGGTCACAGGTTTCAGGTCAAGGATCCGTACGCTAGACTGGTGGTTCGTTCTCAAGGCATGCTCCCGGACCAGCAGCAGCAGCATCGCCAGGAACTTGAGATGAGTGTAATTTCTCCAGCGCGTCCCAGACCTACTGAGGCAGAAACTCCTACGATGGAGTTTCATAGTTTATGTTTTGCCAAGTGCTCTGGGCGATCCGATTCATGCTAAGTGTGAGGACCAACACTCTGGGCCCAGCATTACTCCATCTCTGTGATAGTAGAAATGTTTATATCTGCACTATCCATCCAGTATGGTAGCAATAGCCACATGTATCCACTGAGCACTTGTAATGTGGCTGGTGCAACTGAGAAACTGAATTTTTAATTTTATTTAGTTTTAATTTATTTAAGTTTAAATAGCCACTCATGATTAGGGGCTACTGTACCGTACATTGCGGCTCTAGATAAACATAAAGGACTTTAAATTATCAAATGGCTCTTAGTACCAAGTAATAAAATAAGCCAGTGGTTTCCAAACTTCAATATGCACCAAAACTACTAGAAGGAAAAAAAAAAAAGGAAGAAAGAAAGAAAGAAAAGAAAAGAACAATGGCTGAAACCGGTTTGGCTCAGTGGATAGAGCGTCAGCCTGCGGACTGAAAGGTCCCAGGTTCGATGCCGGTCAAGGGCATGTACCTGGGTTGCGGACACGTCCCCAGTAGGAGGTGTGCAGGAGGCAGCTTATCGATGTTTCTCTCTCATCGATGTTTCTAACTCTCTATCTCTCTCCCTTCCTCTCTGTAAAAAATCAATAAAATATATTTTAAAAAAAAGAAAAGAAAAGAATAATGGCTAGAGGTTTTAAACAGATTGTAGTCCCTATCTTTAGAATTTCTGTCTCAGTAGGTCTGGCTTGGGGCCTGAGAATCTGCACTTCTAATAGGTTCCTATGTGGCACTGATGCTACTAATCGAGGGGAGCACTCTGAGAACCACTGGAGAAAGCAAAACTTGCTTGTGTGCTTTCTTACAACCTGTGTCAAAGCCACTTTTCTACAATCCTAACCAATGCTTTCCTTTGTGTTCATCAAATTAACAAACAGGTCAAGTCCCCTGACAGCAGGAGCTGACATCTAATTCCACAGTACACACTTGGATCCGTCAGGTGACATTACAAAAAGAATAATGGCTGTCCCCACAAAGAAGAACACCGTTGGAAGGGTCTACCCCGTTCCAGAGACCATGACTGCCTCCTCATAATCATCAGGTGGCAGGCTGTATGTTTTGGAAGAGGTTAAGTGATTTGCCCAAGGCACCAGATCCTATTCCTTATTTTTCTGTATTTAAAGTATATCTCATAAATTATTTAGGTTAAAGTATATTTGTAGAAGAATATATATATACACACAGAAATGGTAAAAACTGAAATTTTCAAGAGTCAAAAAGACTTTGGCCCTATAATGGTGGTATGAAAGGCAATAGAACTTTGCCTTCTCAAATAACACACACAGGAAGCCACCTATGCTAAAGACCTTGCATAGCCAGCAATACAACTCTGAAGCATTAATGGGAAGGCAAAAAATCAAGGACAAACACCCCGGGGACTTTTCTGAAGGTCAAAAAAGCAACAATAAATACCATACCCAGAAAAGCTTTTAAATCTGACCTTTTCCTCGGCTGAAGCCATTCTCCTCCCAGCATCTTCAATCTAACAGACTGAAGTGGGCTGAAATGGCTCTTAGGAGAGAGCTGGGCCTGGTCTTTTCCTTAATGCTCCTCTCCACCACTACTCAGGCGGCAGCAGCATTACTGGTAATTACATCATTACACCATAATGATGTACACCTGCGGTGCAAGGGTGACAGCCCAGGCTCCCCAGTTAAGGAGAGGAGAAAAGGGCTCCCCCTTCACTGTTCAATTCCCATTAACTCTTCAGGTTCTGGCTTCTTCTCAAAGGCAAACCACCGTTAGGACATTTTACAATCTTAAAACACAGAACATGGAGGTGGAACTTAGTTGAAGACCAGGAGCAAAGTTAATGTGTTTTTAGCACGATAGAAGTCCTCCACTACAGTAAGAATTAGGAGACCTGGGTATAGCTCTGGTTTTGCTATGAACACTTTCATGACCTTGGAGAAATCATCTGCATCTTTTAGGTTTCCGTTTTCTCAACTATAAAAAATAGCAAAGTTTGCCGGTGGAAGTTCCCAAAATATCCCTGTAGAAAATTTGAGATTGGATGAATGATCACAAGTTTCCCAAACTCTAACATATCTAAAAAGATTCCATGAATAGGGGAGACAGGAGTGGAGTACAATATGGAAGGCCAATTCTGTTTGGTCTTTCAAACTGTTAATTAGATGAGGATTTTTGCCTAGACTCTGACCCACGTATCAGTGTCCAATCATCTTCATCAACATCCATATCAATTTTTCAAAAGACCAAGCTCAGAACTCATTACTGGGTCACAGAAAGTCACCCCAAAGAGAGAAGGAACATGGAAGTAGAAGGTACACTGGGACAGAAGTGAGGCAACTTAAGTTCTGGCTGTCAGACTCCTCTGTGACCCTGAGCTAGTCGCTTGACTTTGGTCAAGGTCAACTCATCTATAAGACATGTGGTGGAGGGGAGAGGAGTCAGAATTAGATCTTTTCAGCTCAAGCAGTCTACAATTTTGATATCTCCGTACAAGTTTCAAATGCTACTACTGAATACTGGGGCATGCGGGGGTGGGTGGAGGTTGGCACAAAAATGTGCTGAGTGCCAAATCCTGCAAGACAGAGATGAGTTTTCTTAGTCTAAAGCCGTGGTTGGCAAACCGTGGCTCGCGAGCCACATGTGGCTCTTTGGCCCTTGGAGTGTGGCCATGAAGTTTCAATCGCACTGTACGTGCACGCCCGCACGTGGTATTTTGTGGAAGAGCCGCACTCAAGGGGCCGCAGTTTGCTGACCACTGGTCTAAAGGTTTTCTCATAGGGCCTATGACAGAGGTAAAGAAATAACTATCTAACAGACCTCAAGGAAAGAATTAAAACATATAAAACTATGTTAATTATGGCATACCTCAGAAACTCCCCTTTCCAGTGCCCAAAAGGAAAAATGTAAACATGTGTTCTCTGCACTTGCCTTCTGGCCTTCACACAGGAGGAAGGTGTGGGACTTTGGTTTCCTGCAGTAGGGTGGTTTAGATACTCTAAACGACCATCCCAAAGAAAACAATTAAAAATCTAAATGTATTATTCCTAAAAATTAATTTTTAAAATTAATGCTGAACTGTCAAGAAATCTGTAAGAAATCTGAACTGTAAGAAATCTGCAAAGAACAAAAGTTAAATAAATAAAATCAGGTGGAAACAAAACAAATATCCATCAACAATGAAAGGATAAACAAAATGTGATTTACACAGCCAATGACGTCATGGTTGGATTCCTGATCAGGGCACACGCCCAGGTTGCGGGCTCAATCTCCAGTTTGGGGTGTGCAGGAGGCAGCCCATTAATGATTCTCTCATTGATGTTTCTCTCTCTCTGAAATAAATAAAAAAAATTTTTTTTTAAAGAGTGGTTTCTCTTAAAATAAAAATGTGAGATTAGAGTCCTGGCTGGTTTGGCTCAGTTGGATGAGTGTCATCCCATGCATCAAAGGTCACCAGTTCAATTCCCGGTCAGGGCACATGCCCAGGTTTCAGGTTGATCTCTGGTAGAGTGTGTGTGGGAGGCAACTGATCAATGTTTTGCTCTCACATATATATTTCTCTCTCTCCTACGACCTCTCTGAAATAAATAAAAACATATTTTTTAAAAAGAATGAAATTAGAGAGGTTGGAGAAAGTTATTATTCAAGCAATTAATGACTGAGAATTTTTTCACTATCTGTTAGAACACCATACCTCAGCTCCTGGAAGCTCAACAAATGACAAACAAGATAAGTAGAAATAACATGAAACATTTTAATAAAACTTAAGAACACCAAAGACGGCCCTAGCCAGTTTAGTTCAGTGGATAGAGCTGAGTTGGCCTGTGGACTGAAGGGTCCCAGGTTCAATTCCAGTCAAGGGCATGTACCTCAAATGCAGATTCTATCCCTGCCCCTAGTTGGGGCACGACATCAATGTTTCTCTCTCTCTGTCTCTCCCCCTCCTTCCCACTCTCTCTAAAAATCAATGGAAAAATATCCTCAGGTGAGGATTAACCAAAAAACAAACAAACAAAAAAACCACCAAAGACAAAAAAAGAAGATATTAAAAGAGAAGCAGAAAATTCACCTACAAAAAATAGCAATTAGGCTATCATGCAATGTAGACTTCTCAACAGCAATAATAAAATCTAGAAGACCACAGAATAATATTTTCAGTGTGCTAAAAAAACCAACAACTGTCAAAACTATGAGAAGACAAGCCACAGGCTGGAAGAAAATATTTCCAAAACACACATCTGATGAAGGACTGTTATCCAAAATATACAAAGAACTCTTCAAGCTCAACAATAAGAAAATAAACACCCTGACTAAAAAATGGGCCAAACCTTAACAGACACCTCACCAGAAAAATTATACAGATGGCAAATAAGCATATGAAAAGAGGACCCACATCATATGTTCTCAGGGAAATGAAAATTAAAACAAGATACCATTACATACCCACTACAGTGGCCAAAATCCAGGACACTGACAACACCAAATGCTAGTGAGGAGGTGATGCCAAGAAGAATGCTCATTCATTGTTGGTAGTAACGTAAAATGATACAGCTATTTTGAAAACAGTTTGGTGGTTCCTTGCAAAACTAAACATACTCTTCATATACGATTCAGCAATTGTACTCCTTGGTATTTACCTAAAAGAGTTGAAAACTTAAATCCCCATAGAAATTTGCACACTGATATTTATAGGAGCTTATTTATAATGGCTCAAACTTGAAAGCAACCAAGATATCCTTCAGTAGGTGAATAAACTGTGGTACATTCAGACAATGAAATATAATTCAGCACTAAAAAGATATGAACTATTCTCAACATTAAAAAGAAACAATTTTGTGATGCAATAGATATGTTAATTAATGCTACTATGACAATCACATAGCAAATAAGCATATAAATCAATATGTATATACTTTAAACTTACACAGTACGGTATATTAAATAACCCAATTAAAAAATGCACTATCAAGCCACAAAAAGACATGGAGAAATGTTAAATGCTTATTAGTAAGTGAAAAAAGCCAATCTGAAAAGGCCACATACTGTATAATTCCAACGATATGACATCTTGGAAAAGGCAAAACTATGGAAATAGTAAAAAGATCAATGGTTGCCACAGGTTGGGGAGTGGGGAAAAGGTATGAATTGGCTGACCACAGAGAACTTTTAGGTCAGTGAAAATACTCTGTATGATACCATAATGATAGATACATGTTATTGTACATTGTTCAAACCCATAGAATGTAAAACACCAAGAATAAACTATAATATAAACTGTAGGCTTTGGGTGACTCTGACACATCAATGTAGGTTCATTGGTTTTAAAAAATATACCACTCTGGTGGGGGATGTTAATAATGGGGGAGGCTATGCATGAGTAGGGGCAGGAATTATATGAGAAATCTCTGTACTTTCCCTCAATTTTGCTGTGAACCTAAAACTGCTCTAAAATAAAAAGAATCTTTAAAATATTAACTGACAATGCGGAAGTTTATAGCTAATGAAACACTTTCAACAATAAAAGCAAAATATAGCTTTTCAGACAACAACAGACATTGCCACAGCCAGACCCTCACTAAAAGCAATGCTAAAGGGTGAATTTTAGGAAGAAGAAAAATGATCCCAGATGGAAGGTCTAACATAAACTGAAACAATGATAAGCAGAGATATTGATAAATATGTGGGAAATCTGAGCAGTGACAATGGAACTCAAGAATACCACTTAATTTGTGTGGTTAAAAATAAACAAAATAAAATGAAAATACTAGACAACAAAAAACATAAGTTGGGAGGAATAATCAGAGTTTAAGCATTTTGCGATTCTTACGTAGTAATTGGGAAGGAAGATGTAGTGTGCTGAATGGCAGCTCCCCAAAAAACATAGGTCCTCATTCTAATCCCTGGAAATGGTGAATATTATCTTCTATGGCAAAAGATGTGATTAAGTCAAGTATCTTGAGAGGAGGTACTTAACTTGGATAATCTAGGTGGGATCGAAATTCAATCACACGTATCGTTTTTGAAGGACAGAGGGAGAACAGACGCAGGAGAGGAGGAGGCAGTGTGGCTGTGGAGGCAGAGACTGGAATAGCACAGCGACAGGCCACGGAACAATGCGGAGCCAGCAGAAGCTGAGAGAGGCAAAGACAAGATTTCCCCTACAGTCTTCAGGGGGAGCAAGGCCCCATGACACCTTGACATTGGACTTCTGTCCTCCAGAACTGTGAGAGAAGAGTAAATTTCTGTTGTCTTAAGCCAACAAACTTGAAGTAATTTTATACAGTAACCACAGGAAACTAATACAGTAGGTACAGATATTACTTTAGGCCAAATCAAAATATATGTGCTAATAAAGAGCTCAATTCTCCCTAAGGGGATTTTAAAAGTTAACATGAACTCAGTAAAAAGCAACATTTTTTTAAATAGAAAAAGGTAATTGTAAGGTTCATACAGAAAAATGAGAATAGCAATGAGGAGAGACTTAGATAACCATATAATATAAACATGCTATAAAACTTCATTAATGAAAACAGAATGTGTTGCCAAATGTATAGACAATCATCACAATTTAATATATTAAGTCCACAAATGGGTATCTATACTAATAATAGACAAATATGTAAGTTGACTGTCCATCCACAACACCCATAGTCAATTAGGAGTATGCAAATTAACCCGACAAAGATGGCAGGCCTGTGGGCAGCACGCATGTGCGTAGGCACCGAGTGGCTGGGGGCAGGGCGGGAGAGCAGGTGGCTTTGGGGGCTTGGCAGAGCAGGCGATCGGACGGAGAGTGGATGGCTTTGGGGGCTTGGCTCCCTCGGTCGCTCCCAGCCAGATGAACAGCAGAGCGGGAGAGTGGGTGGTTTGGGGGGCTTGGCAGAGTGGGAGAGTGGGTGGAGAGTGAGCGGCTTGGAGGGTGGGGGCCCAGAGCGCGGGGAGCATGAGGAATTGTGGGAATCGTAGTTCTGGTGGCAGCCCCTGTTCAGGAAGTGGAAGCCCAGAGCGCGGGGAGCATGAGGAATTCTGGGAATCGTAGTTCTGGTGGCAGACGCCTTGCGGGATTTCCTAGACACTAGAGCAAAGTGAGCCTGGAGCAAGTTACTGTTGCGGGTGGGGATGGAGGGAAAGCAAAGGTGAGAGACATAAGTAAAGTCATAGTGTCGAGGAAAAATTAAAAGGAAGATATCCTGCAACTTTTTGGAAATCTCCACCAATGGAGCAAAGAAAAAAAAAGACCTCTATTATTCTGTGAGCACCAAACCAAACTGGGTTGGGGTCTCAGACAATTCGCTCATATGATTGCAAAGACAGAAACTCCCGGATTGGAGAGGGCTCCCCTGAGGGCTCCCAGATTGGAGAGGGTGCAGGTTGGGCTAAGGGACACACTTCCCCTTGCACGAATTTCGTGCACCGGGCCCCTAGTTCATGCATAAAATGTTTAGGTTATGATAGAGGTGTCTTCTCAAATCATGGAGAAAAGATTTGAGATGGCATTTGATGTTTCAATGACATTGTGACAAAGTTGAATCTGTCTTTCTAAGCATATATTAGGATCAATTCTAAAGGAATTGGATATTTGCATATAATATAAAATGAAACTGTAAATGTAATAGAATAAAATTGTACATTTATTTTATAATTTCTGAGTGGGAAAGTCTTTCTATTACATGATGTGTAAGAACCATAGAAAGAAAAGATCATTACAGTAACTACACAAAAAGCTACATATTCTGCATGGTAACACACAAAAAAGGCACATAAACATGAAAACATGCACACACACACACATCCTACCTACCTACCAGCAAAGTAAGAGAAAAATAAACTGGGTTAGAGTCATAAATATTGTGTTCAAGTTTACAATTCCTACTATAAAAGGCTAATCTTTTAAGCAAAGAGCACCTACAAATCAGTAAGACCCAATAAACCCACAATAAACGAAACATATAAACAGGTAGTTCAAGGAAAAATACAAATGATTTTAAACATGTGAAAAGATGATCCATGCTGACTTAGACTAGTAAAAGGAATGCAATTGAAAACTATGCTGAGATACTATTTTCCACCCCTAAACTGGAAAATCCAGAAGTTTGATAACTATGTTGGCAAGACTGTGGGAAAACAGGTGCTCTCATACATGCTGGTGGAATTAAATAGTTATAAACTCTGTGGAAGGTAATGTGGCAAAGTTACATATATCAAAACTATAATCGTATATGTACTTTAACCCAGCAATTCCTTTCTAGAAAGTTATCCTAGAGATAAACTAATACACAATGTGCATGTTTTCATGTTTATGTGCACAATGACATATGTACATTTTGCAGGTCTATTTAAAAGAGTAAGATTGAAAACAGTGTAAATGTCCATCAATAAAGACATTTAGTTATGGTTCCATCATTTGATGTTATTCTTAAAAAAAAAAAAGGACTGGGGAATGAAAGTCTTCATGTATCAATATGGAAAGAGTATCAAGATATACTATTGAGTGAAAAAGTTAAATATAAGGTGCTTTATACTACCACTTGTATAAAATAAACAGACTATCTATACATGTGCATCTATATTTATAATCTATATTTGAGTTTATAGACATAGATGTATTGGGGGATTGAAATTGAACAGATGGGGCAGAGGATAGAAAGGAGACTCTTCATAGTATATTTTTCAACTATTTGATATTGAAGCCAGGTGAATACCTTATCTATTACATTAAAATTTTTAATAAATATATATAATAGAATATCGTGGATAACTTCTAACAAAGTAAACAGAGTATAACTTCCTAATGTAAAAAGGAAATGGGACAATAAAAATAAAATACTCAATCCAAAAGACAAACACACACAGAAGGCACAATACTAGACGGTTGAAATAAATCTAAATTATTTCCATAAACACAATAAATTATGACTCAATTAAACTCACTAATCAAAAGACAAATACTTTCTCAGTGTATTAAGCACAATAAATGTGAATTATCTAAACTCCTCAGTTAAAAGACAAACACTGTCAGACTAGTCGGGTGGATGTAGCTCAGTAGTTGAGCATCGACCTATGAACCAAGAGTCAGGGGTGGATTCCCGGTCAGGGCACATACCTGGGTTGTGGACTCCATCCCCAGTAGGGGGCATGCGGGAGGCAGCTGATCAATGATTCTCTCTTATCATTGATGTTTCTATCTCTCCCTCGCCCTTCCTCTCTGAAGTCAATAAAAAAAATATATTAAAAAAAGACTGTCAGATTAAACAGAAACACAATCCAGCTGCAGACTGTTCTTTTTAAAAAATATATATTTTATTGATTTTTTATAGAGAGGAAGGGAGAGGGATAGAGAGTTAGAAACATCGATGAGAGAGAAACATCGATCAGCTGCCTCTTGCACACCTACTATTGGGCATGTGCCCGCAACCAAGGTACATGCCCTTGACCAAAATTGAACCCGGGACCCCTCAGTCTGCAGGCCAACGCTCTAGCCACTGAGCAAAAGCATTTAGGGCATGCAGACTGTTCTTAAAAGACACATCTAGTCCTGACTGGTTTGGCTCAGTGGATAGAGCATCGGCCTGCGGACTCAGGGGTCCCAGGTTCGATTCCGGTCAAGGGCATGTACCTTGGTTGCGGGCGCATCCCCGGTGGGGGTATGCAGGAGGCAGCTGATCGATGTTTCTAACTCTCTATTCCTCTCCCTTCCTCTCTGTAAAAAATCAATAAAATATATTTTAAAAAGAAAAAAAAAGATACATCTAAAAGATAATAGCACAGGTAGTTTAAAAAATTATACAAGGCACATGTATGACTCAAAAGAAAACTGCTGTAGTTATATCAATATCAAGCAAAGAGCTATTAAGGCAAAAAAGAGTCACTTTACAAAGACATGAGATTCAAAGGTGCAGGAAGATATATCATTCTAAAATATAGCCTCAAAGTATATAAAACAAGAACTGTGATCACTGCTGGTAGAAACTGACAAGTCCATTATCATAATGGAGATTTTAAACAACCTCTTAGTAACTGATATAAAAGGGTAAGGCTCCTCCTCACATTAACCTGCTTTGGAACTGCTAGATCCCCAAATCATTAACAAGGTTGTTCACTTATGTCCTGAGGAAGTAAGTCAGGATGGAGAGCCATGCTTCCTGCTGTCCGGGTTTGGTGGCCAATATTCAAACACAGAAAAGGGAATTTACACATTATCCACAGAGCAACCATAGAGCTGGCCACTAACACTAATGGCTTTGTCGGGAACTCTATGTGCTTATGCTTCCATTTCTTCATCCATAAGCTCCTCAAGAAAAAATATTGCTCTTTTACACTTATATGTACCTATTCCAGCACCTACCGTTTATAACAGATGCTCAGTGTTTTATTGAATAATCTTTTTTTTTTAATATATTTTTTATTGATTAAGAAATTACATATGTGTCCTTGTCCCCACGTTACCCTCTACCCCCCCTCCACTCTTGCCCTCCCCCGCCCCCCTGTTGTCCGTGCCCGTTGGTTAGGCCTATATGCCTGCATGTAAGTCCTTTGGTTGCTCTTTCCCCTTTATCCCCACCCTCCCCTACCCTCCCTCCAAAGCCCGACAGTCCAATCAATGCCTCTCCATCTCTGGATCAGTCCTTGTTCATCAGTTTATGTTGTTCCTTATATTCCACAAATGAGTGGCA
>NW_006288013.1:2122736-2144762 GCF_000327345.1 Myotis davidii | reverse complement strand
CCGTCGGGACCTTGTGACTCCCCCCGGATTCAAAAAGACCGCCGCGTCCTCCGGTGCCAGCCCCTTTCCGTGCGCGAGCCCCGTACCTCTGCGCTTCTCTCCTGCAGCTTCTCTGGGTCTCAGTGTGCGTTTCCTTCCTCTAGTTGTAGAGTTTACAGTCAGCCAGGCTTCCTATGGTTCTGGATGAAGTCCGTATTGTTTCTCTGAGGTATTAATCAATTGTTGTGAGCGGCCTTAATTTCCCGGTGTTTATCTCTGCCGCCATCTTAGTTTCTCCGATGGTTCTTGAATAATCTATTATACACTCCTTTTAAAAATACTTATTCATTCCAACATGTATGAAACACCTACCATGTACTAGGCACAATGTTAAGTACTGGGGATACACAGATGAATAAAGCAGTGTCTGTTCTCCAGGAGAAGAGAAAGAAATACATATATTTTTAAAAAGCTATAAACAGACATTTGCATGAGAGGAAGGTATAAGAGGAAGGTTGAGAACTTTCTGAGAGAAAGTTCTCAACGACTTAGCAGGTATTTATAAGTACCCGCTGTATTCCAGAATCAGGGCCATTTAAGTGAGTCTTACCAAGCAGATGTGAGGGTCAAGTCAGGCAAGGAATATCCAGGGCAATGAGAAAGAAGAATATGAAGTTCGGGAGAAAACGTGATTTGCTCAAAGACCAACAGCTTAGGTAAAGACCAGAATGGACATTCCTAGGATCTCTTCCACATTGCTTCTTGACATTCCTTCCCTTCAGGACCCCAATTTATTTCAATATAGATCCCTGTCTCAATCAATGGCTTTTGAACACAATCCAGCAAGAAATTCTTTTAAAATTGCAGCACGGTACCCATAAATTTAAAAGTTTCATGAGATACCCTTACTGGATACAATGCAAGGTACTCTACTCTATTTCATTTTTAAAGATGCTTCTTGCAATTCACTACCATTGACTTCATCGCTCACTAATAGCTCCCAACTCCATTTGTAAAATGCTTATTGCTTGTAATGGTTTATAATGCGCTTCTCTCTGTGAAAATAAACAGAAATTTCATTTAAAATGGAGTTGGGAGGCTAGAAGAGAACTCTTATGCATGGTCACTCAACACACACTACTGACCCCAACAGAAAGAAAAGTATCTTGCATCTGACAGGAAGTGATACTACATCATCTCAGCAGGAGAAAGAAGAGATTCCTTCCTATCCAGTAACATCGCAGCCTATGAGAGACTGCCATAATGCAGCCAATGAAAAGTCCCTATACTTCAAACTTTCTGTTTCCTCCAACAGACTGTTTACAACAGCCATAAAAGAGTGGCCCTCTCCTTTGCTTCTCTGGACTTACATGTGGGTCACCATTAAATCACATGCCCTGAATTGTAATTCTGTTATTCTAGAATAAACCCATTTTTTTTCTGGGGAAATATCTGGCTATTTGTTTAAAGTCAACATTATTTGGTGCCTCATATGGGGCCCAAGAGAAGACCCCCATCCTCACCCCCTGACAACCCAGAGGCTGGTGAGGAAATAGGTGCAGTACCCACAGAAGCCCACTGAACTCGCTGCTCCTCGCCCACCCTGGAGTTTGAGAGTAAGTTTTTCTCCTGGATCTGAGCTCCCGCTGCCTTTGCATTTTGAAGCTCTCTGGGCTCTATTCGGGATCTAGTTAAAAGCTTCATCCTTTTCTGGTTAAGGCCTTGTTTTGCTCATGAGCACTTGATTGGCACTTCAGCCTGACCCTTTTCAAATCAGGCTCTTCCAACGGAACTGTACTGGCCTTGGGACTGACTCCTTTTGGAACTGAAATTATGCCCCTTCAGGCTCTATTGACCGATTTTATGTGTAGAAATCATCTTTCCTCCTAATGCACATTTCTAACTAAATGAAGCGATGTGACCAAAAGTAACTCAGAATACCAAAGGCCATTATGTGTAACTTTTGAATTCCCCAAACTTACTTGTCTTAAAACCAAATTGGACAACCAGAGCTCTGAAATTGTCAAAAATGAATGGAATGCCTAGTTAGATTGGTATTTTAAGGCTTCCAAACATTACCAGGAGTCTAAAATTGCCTCTCTAAAAAATAAAAAAGTTAAGATTAACTGAAGTAAGTAAATAAATGTCTAAAGACAAAAAGGCTCTTGGTGCCTCACGCTCTTTTCGCAGCCCCTTTGTCTTAGGCTCTTCTTCTGGCACCACCTTCCTCTTCTGAACTTCTCCCCACTTCCTTCTCTGAACCTATCAGACTTGTCCCTTTAAAATTAAGCCTTCTGAGGATCAAAAGGCTAAACTCGTTTCTAATAGTTTCTGGACTGTAACTGAACTGTAAACCATTGCCAAAGATTTTCCCAAAGTAACTGAGGATCCCTGCAGATTTGTTGAGGAACTTGAATATAGTCATTCAAACTCATCAACCTGGCTTCTCTGTCTTGTATCAGCTAGTTTATGTGCTTATTGGTGAAGGCTAGGCTCACAACTGGATGAAAGCTGCTGACTGGGAAAATCCGAAAAGGTCTCTAAAATTCCAAGTGGGAGACCTGTAATATAATCATGCTTGTGCAGTCACTAAGCAACTTCAAGGGTCAATTCCTAATGCTCTCCCAAAGCCTATTGATTTGAACAAAATTTAGGCTTTCTCATAAAAGTGTGACGAACCTGTTTATGACTATCAGAATCAACTTCAGATTGTTTCAAAGAAAACTCTGGTCTTCCTTCCAATGTTTATTCCTCTTGGGTAGCTCATAACTTATAGTTATTAAAGGGCTGAACCATGACCTTTCTCTTTTAGTTAAAAAGACCAGGATGGAATGGGAGACCATGTACACTCCAGATGTTGTCAATTTGGCAAATTAGCTTGCTCACACCCTAGAATATGATTCACCTGAAAGAAAAACCACAAAAATTCTAATTTTTTAACTCTGGCCAATGGAGGTCCCTATTTTACCATAGAGCCAGCCAAGTTAAAGGAGGCTTGGCTCGCCCCTCCTCGGCTCTTATCAAACTCGTGAGAAAGAATTCAGATGAGTGACAGAAAGCAGTGTTGAAGCAAAAGAAGAGAATTTATTAAGGAAGCAAAGCAAGTGAATTTATTAAGAATACACTTGGCCTAAAGCACAAGAGGGCAACCCAGGTAGTGTGAGTGCACTGCCTGGTGGGGGTTTAAGGGTTTTATACTTCTTTCTTCTATAGGTTTCAGGGTTCCCCTTTTACTCTGTTTTGGCTTTTCCCAGACTTTATGAAAACATCTGGCAATTTTATCTTGGCCAGTCCTGAGACTGCTGACGTCTCTGTTCAGTGGGTGAGATAAACTCTCCTTTGTTCTCCCTTCCCCTTCTCCTGACCTAGAAGCTATTTATCCTGCCCCATTCCCCCCTCAAGTGATACTATCCATATGCTTCCAGGGTTTTGGTTATTTGTCCTCCAGACTTCATCTGTCCTTGGGTTTAGCTGGCACAAATGGCATTAATTGGGTCTTTGTTCTCTATTTTCCCAGGCCAGGGTGATTTAAACTATGTATTCTCTGGTTAGGGAGGAGAGGTATAAGCCATTAGCTCTCAAGTGTCCTTGGTTGGGAAAGATAAGGTCTAGCAATTCACAAGCTGGCTGCAAGCTTCCCAAACTGCTGGACCTTGTTAAATTTTCTTGTCTCCGGTCCTCATTCCACTTGCCCAGGAATTTCCTAGCTTCTTACTATCTTGCCACATATGTAAAATAAAAAACCTCCTAGTTTCTGTTATTATTGCAAAGAACCAGGATATTGGAAAAGAAATGGTCACAAACTTATGCATGATAGGTGCCTTCAGCCTTCTAACCAGCCCTTCCAATGTCCTTCTGATTCTAATGATGGGGCTTTGAGGACCTACTAGTGCTCTTCCCAGTTCTCCCTCTCAATTGCCTTAGAGAAACCCCTCTAAAGATTGGGAATGAATCTCTCTCTGTCCTCATGGATACTGGAGCCACACTCTCGGTGCTCAACCCCACTGCTATAGAGCTGTCCTTCCTCAGAGTACTAAAACAGTTCAAGGAGTGGCGATCTCTAATAAACCTCAACAGGCTCCTGTCTCTGAACCTATCCTTTTTGTTTGGGCCGTTTGAGAGAGAGTCATCCCTTGCTCCACCCCTACTCATTTATTAGCCCGAGATTTCTTAGAAAAGAGTCATGCTGCAAGTTCTTTCTCCCAAAAGGGGAAAATAATTCTAGAATTTGACAGGAGCCATAAAAATAACCAATCAGGTGAACTGAATGACCCATCGACACTTGCTCCATTTCTGATGACACTATGTCTGAATCCGGGAGCCCTGATCATTTTGTCCTCATTGGATAAGCTACCATCCTGTTTATGGGCAAAATCTTCAACTGATACTGGCAGAATCCACAGTGCATAACATATTATACTCAATAGGATCCCTCAAAACCCTTTCCCAGAATCAATCAATACCATGTAAGTAAAGACATCCTTCAAAATATAAAGCCTGTAAAAGAATATTACAAGACTCAGACTCGTTATCCCTTGCATTAATCCCCTCTTATACTCCTGTGTTACTATGAGAAAACCCACAAGTTAAGGGTGAAGGGTGGTTCGTCCTGGACCTCCAAGCAATACACAGTACTAACATCCACCTCAAATGAAAGCAAATTCTTTACTATAACTGAATTATGTCGTGCATTCTTCCGCATTCCAGTTGATGAAACGAGGCAATACACTTTTGCCTTCACTTGGGAAGGAAAACAATTCACTGGAAGGTAACGCCTCAGGGTTTTACTGACAGTCCTTATTTCTCACAATGCTGAAGGCCGATATCGGGGATACAAAGTTCCCTAGAGCTTCTACTTTGTTGCAATATGTGGATGACTTGCTTCTTTGCTCTTCCTCCCAAGTCTCCTCACAGGAAGACAGCATCCACTGGCTGGAGCTTTTAGCCTTCAAGGGACATAAGGTCGCAAGGAAAAATTGCAGCTTGCCCAAACCTAACTTCTATATTTAGGGGCTCTCATATCAGAACAAGGGCTGCACCTAGATCCAGACAGACTTTATGGCTTCCTAAGTTTCCTCAAACCCCAAACTGCGAGGTCTCCCCCGACTAGTTGGTTATTGCTGAAATTGGATCCTACATCTCTCCCTTATGGACAAACCTCTGTATGTTTCACTAAAGAATAACAATCACCCCTCCCCCACCCAATTTTATGGGAACAACAGGATGATATAGCCTTTAAAGCCTTAAAAGAGAGTTCAGTGAACCTACCTGCTCTTGGGCATCTCAATTACCAGATTCCCCTTTCCTTTTTGTATATGAAAAGGAAGAGAATGTTCTTGGGGTACACACCCCAAAACAGGGGCCACCATTGACCACAGGGCCAATGCTTATAGCCAGCCAATGGACCCCATGTCACAGTGATATCCCTCTTGCCTTAGAGCCATTACTGCCACGGCCCTTTTGGTGAAGGCCACTGAGAATGTTGCGGGGTCCCCTTTAATCATCTTTGTACCCCATGCAGAAGCCCTCCTGAATTCTCAACACACTTAACATTTTTCAGTCAGCTTCTCTACCTCCTGTAACACCCTCCCCCCCGCTTTTATAATGGAAATTGAATTTACTGCTTAACCAATGCATATATAGGGCTCACTAAAAATAGCAGTTCTCTGCTTTTATGTTTGTTGTTTTTCTTTTTTAAATTTGTATGGAATTTATTGACATGATATTGGTTAATAATATTATATAGATTTCAGGTGTACAATTCTACACTACATCATCTATATATTGTACTGTGTGTTCACCACCCCAACTCAAATCTCCTTCCATCACCATTTACATCCCCTGTACCCTCTTCTATCTCCTCTGCCCCGCTTCCCCTCTGGTAATCACCATATTGTTGTCTGTATCTATGAGTTGTTGGTTTTTTTTTTTTTGCTTAATCCTATCACCTTTTTCACTCCGCCCCCCAACCCTCCTCCTCTCTGACAACTGTCAGTCTGTTCTCTGTATCCATGAGTCTTTCTTTACTTTGTTAATTTTGTTCATTAGGTTGCACATACAAATGAAATCATATGGTACTTGTCTTAGATCTCTGACTGGCTTATTTTACTTAGCATAATACTCTCCAGGTCCATCCATGCTGTCACAAAAGGTTAAGACTTCCTTCTTTTTGCTATCAAGTAGTATTCCATTGTGTAAAAATGTACCACAACTTTTTAAAAAAATATATTTTTTATTGATTTCAGGGAGGAAGAGACAGGGAGAGAGAGAGATAGAAACATCAATGATGATGAGAGAGAATCATTGATCGGCTGCCTCCTGCATGCCCCTTACTGGGAATCGAACCTGCAACCCGGGTATGTGCCCTGGACCAGAATTGAACCTGGGACCCTTCAGTCCATAGGCTGATGCTCTATCCATTGAGCCAAACCGGTTAGGGCTACCACAACTTTTTTATCCACTCATCTACTGACAGCACTTGGGCTGCTTTCAAATCTTGGCTGTTGTAAATAATGCTGCAATGAACATAAGGGTGCATATATTCTTTTGAATTAGTGTTTCAGTGGAATCACTGGGTCATAAGGCAGTTCCATATTTAATTTTTTGAAGAATATCCATATTGCTTTCACAGTAGCTGCACCAACCTATATTCCCACCAACAGTGTACATGGGTTCCCTTTTCTGCACATCTTCGCCAATATTTGTCATTTGTGGACTTATTGATGACAGCCATTCTGATAGGTGTGAGGTGATATCTCATTGTGGTTTTAATTTGCATTTCTCTGATGATTAGTGATCTTGAGCATCTTTTCATGTGTTTATTGGCCATCTGTATGTCCTCTTTGAAATTCTTTTGTTAACTCCTCCTCACATGACTCTTTCACATTGGAATAACTTTAACCCTGTTACTCTTCTCCATTCAGTTACAGAGGAAGCCCTTATGCTCAGGTCTGCTTAACACCGAAGGGTCGCCTCCTGACCCTCATCATCATCTGCAGGAAACTCCTTTGAGTGATGCAGACTTCCCAGCGTTTGCTGATAGTTCTTAGTTAAAAGGTGATGATAATAGCAAATATTGTGCAGGATATGTAATATCAATACCCTTTGGTGTAACTGAAGCGGTACCTTTGCCTTCAGCTATGGCCCATAAGCCAAATGATATGCGCGCACACAGGCCTGCACCCTGGCCAAAGGCAAAACTGCCAACATTTCTACTGATAGTAGACATGCTTTCTGAGTAGCTCATGATTCTGGAATGTTGTGTAAGCAAAGCGACTTCCTTACTTCCAGCAGAAATAAAATGTAAAGTGGCCAGTATGTTAAGGAGTTACTAGATGACTTTTACGTGCTGCTTTGGCTTTTGTTAAGATCCCAGGGCATTCTAAAGTTGACTCTCTGAATGCTAAAGGAAACTGCTTTGCTGACATTCCCTCAGGGAATGGTACCTTTAAAGGAACCAACCTTCTAACCTGATCCAAAGAGACATTTATCCCCCAAATAACAACTTAGAAAAACTGACCAGTGAAGCCCAACAATTGGCTTCAGAAAAGGAAAAACAAGATTGGAAATCCAACAATTGTTGGTCTGATAAAAAAAGAAAGCTTTGGTTTGGCCCAAATAACAACCAGTCCTATGACCCTAAAACTTCCACTTCCAAAGAAAGCTTTGGTTTGGCCCAAATAACAACCCAGTCCTATGACCCTAAAACTTCCACTTCCTAACTATTATACATGCATCAAACTATGGGTCCCCTGAAAACTGATAGCACTCATGAATCAGTATTGGTGGGGAAATATTCACAAGGCTGAAAAAGCACCTCCCTCACTGGTCCCACTTGTCCAAAGTATAACCAGGGAAGCCACTGCTCCCAGACATTTTAAATTCCCTGACAGACTACTGGAGGTTTGGCAGGTGGATTTCACACATCTTCATGGATGTAAATACATTTTAGTCATGGTCTGTCTGTTTTCTCATTGGAGCCAGGTTACTGCCTCCTCAAAGGGCTAAAAGTCCCTATAAAGAAGAGTATCCCTACTAAGGGAACCCCTGTCAAACTCCACAGCGACTGGAGAACCCATTTTACCCATTTTGCTGTCTGACTGGTTTTACAAACCTTCCGCTGCACTAGCCACCCTTAATCCTCAGGTTTAGTTGGACACATGCATGGCATTATTAAGATGCAATTGGCAACATTTGCAGAGACCCTTCAAATATCAGGGACCTTCTAAATCTCAGATCCACCCCCTTTGAGAACCATAGACTCTCATCCTTTGAGATAGTCTGTACCTGGACCCTGCCTCTTTTGATTTGCAGCTTACACAAGGAGTAGTATTTTAATATTGTAAAAGTTTAACTCCTTCTATCAGAGTCAGCCAGTCTGGTAGAGCAATCGTTTCAGTGTATTCCATGGAGATGAAGACCTTAAGTAACACATTTTGCAAACTGGAAGTTCTGTCCAGGGGGAAGGACACCTCCAGAAAGATACTCTTTGACCTCACTGGTAAGGCCCCAGTCAGGACTGCTAACCAATCCTGGGGCTGCCCAACTCCAGGGAACAGACTTCTGGAGTCATGCAATACATCTGAAGGACACACCTGCCCTAACTGGACCTGCACAGCTGAGGTGACCTGCAGGTGAAGATGTCCTGAAACTGCAGCAGACGACACTTGATGAGACAACCTTCCCACATGTGCAGACCAGGCCACTTAGAAGGTTTCTAATTCACACACAGGTCTCTTTCATCTAGACTCTAGAATCTAGATTCTAGATCTAGACTATTAACTGATTCTGGATTTTTATCCATATCCACTCTCTGCATTTTCAACTTTCAGGCAGTATTACTGATAAAACATTTTGTGCCAGTTTTTTTAAAAAATAATACTATTTAAATGCTTTATGTATATTTCTGCATTGTGTCTTCCCAAAACCCTTAAGTCTTTCAGTTCTGAGTGTACCTTTGCCATAATCTCTCTTTTAAGATACAAACATGCAATGCCCCAGAGACCTCTCTCCTACCTCTCTTTGTTACTCAGATGTGAACACAAAAGGTTTCCCATCTGTGCACTTTCCCTCCAATATGGGACGTGACACCTGGAAAGGTCCTTCCTAGTGTGGTAGGCTGTTAGACATGAGCAGAGCAAGGATGATGGGCCAGCTACAGAAGGTCACCAGGGCAGAAAGCCCAGGGCCTAGCAAAGGACAATTGCAGGGTGGGACCTCGCCCCAGGGTGACCTTTCCTTCCCTAGCATATCGCTGGTCATGAGGTTTGGACCCCTCACCTTTCCTCCCTAGAGTTAACATCTCGCTTCAGTTGTATTTCAGCTCCGGGCCCAGAAAAGAAACAAAACCAGACCAGCGACTCTAAATACATCCTGCATATCAGATATTTACATTACGATTCATAACAGTAGCAAAATTACAGTTATGAAATAGCAATGAAAATAATTTTATGGTTGGGGGTCACCACAACATGAGGAACTGTATTAAAGGGTCGCGGCATTAGGAAGGTTGAGAACCACTGCCCTAGGACCTCCCATAAAATCTCCACCCTTAAAATTCTTAGGACAGACCACTGAAGCCAGAAAAAACTGGCTGTTGATCAGCAATGCTTTCAGAGAAAGACCTTGATCAAAAGGGGTAAAGGAGGAAATGTGCCCTGAGCCACACACAGAAGGGTTGCGGGTTCAATTCCCAGTCAAGGGCATGTACATGGGTTGTGGGTTCACGTGTGGGAGGCAACCAATCGATGTGTCTCTCTCTCCATCCCCTTCCCTTCCTTCCACTCTCTTTGAAAAGCAATGGAAAACATATCCTTATATGAGGATTAAAAAAAGGGGGGGGGGGTTGTGAAAATTAGTAAACAGAAACCTCATTTAAAATGGAGTAGGGAGGCTAGAAGAGAGAACTCTAACACACATGTCATTCAACGCAGCAAGAGGAAGAAAAGATTCCTTCTTGCCCAGTAACAGCTCTGCCAGTGAGAGACTGCCATAACTCAGTCAAAAGTCAAGGTACTTCCCAACTTTCAGTTTCCTCCAACAGACTCTTTATTTACAACAGCCCCTGCCAGGTCCATAATAAAGCATTCCTCTCCCATGTTTCTCTGGAATTCCATATGGTTCACCATAAGACCACCTGTCCCAAATTGAAATTCTTTGTTCTTCCCAAATAAACCCATTTTTGCTGGAAAAAAATATCTGGCTGTTTATTTATTCAAGGTCAAAATCTCGATTGCTTCTCCCAACTGGAATTCCACTTCCAGCTCCTCACTTGACAGTCCCATTCAGACATATTACTGAGCAACTACTGTGTGCCAAGGACACACAGTGTGGGCCTCAAGTTGGCAGAATGTGGCTAACTTTTCCAAAAAAAGCACAAAACTATTAACAAATTTTGGGGGGAAACTTCCCCCAAACTATACATATTGACTACGTATCTGACTCTACTGAGATAGATACACAGTGAGGTTTGGATATTGTGAATGTTGGGGAGAGCTTCCCAGGTGGCACTGAATTGATGATCTGAGGTCCCTTCCACTCTGACAAAACAAGCATTTGTTCAGGAAAGGAAGCTTAGCAAAGGAGTGGACACAGACAAGAGAAACGAAATCTCAGATAAGTAAAAGGACTTACCAGGGGCCAACTAGCCAGTGGTAGTGCAAGAATTAGACTCCAACTCATGAAAAATATATATTTCTATTAATTTCAGAGAGGAAGGGAGATGGAGAGAGAGACAGAAACATCAATGATGAGAGTGTCATTGATTGGCTGCCTCTTGCACACCTGGGTATCAAGCTCACAACCCGGGCATGTGCCCTGACCGGGAATTCAACTGTGACCTCCCAGTTCATAGGTCGACGCTCAAACACTGAGCCATGTCAGCCCAGCCCCATCCCCATTTTAGACAGATCCCAGCTGTGAGAGTTGAACTGACTTGGCTGGGATCCCACAGACACGCAGGAGGCCAAAGCCCCCGCCTTTCCCAGTGTCCTGCTGACCATCAGCGTGTCCTGGGACCCACGGGGCCAGCCCCAGGCCGCGGAGCACCCGCATCTCCCAGACACAGCTGCCCACGCAGAGAGCAGACGCGGGTCCCCGTGCAGAGGCCTCCTGCTACCTTCCCAGAACCGGGATGGGAGGGCTCTCTAACCGCCTCCTCCCCAGCTCCCCCGACGACCTGAGATCCCGGCTGGGCGGAAGGAAGGGGGATCTGGGCTGCCGGTGGAGAAGCTGCCGGCCTACAGAGAAGCTGCAGTCCCACAGACAAAGCCACGAGTGCAGGTTTCCATGACAACCAGGCTGCAGTTGCCGCAATTATAATTAACTTCAGAGCTGACCCTTCTCGGGGACCCTTCTGGTGGGAGGGAGGAGGCAGCGCTTGCAGCCGGGGAACCGAGGGGGAGTATAAAACTGTTTTATAAACTATAAAGTGGTGTAAAAGCTGTAATACAACTGATAATACAAACTCAAGTTCAAACATTTACTGAGTTCCTAGAATAGTGCTCATACAGAGTTGGTGTATGAATGTTATAACATAAATGCTACGGTTAGATACACAAAAACAAACCAAACAGAATTCATAACTATGTGGAAGTCACAGACTGGTGTGGAAGGTAAGGCCTCAAATATATATGAGTGTTAAGTAAGAGTATGCACAATATGAGGAATGGGGAGTAATTTATCCTGTTACTAAAGAATAGGGCTGATGATGTCAAAACCTTCTATGGTCTTGATGGTAAATAGGATATAATTGGGTGTGAGGGTCTGCAGAAAAAAAGATGCAAAAGAAACTCAAGTGGGCGATTTCATGATTCCCCACTACAACATATTCATTAACATCTCTCTCCCTGCCTTTATTCACAAAGTTTTTTTTCCCCATGGGAAATTAAAAATTCTGCCAACCATCCAAGGAATATTTAAGCATCCCTTTGTGCAAGTTGTTATTAAAGATACCAAACACTGCAAAGCAGGTAGGTCTCTGACCCCAGTGAGTTTACCATCCATCAAGGGAGGAAAGTCATAAAGGACATTATAATACCAGGAGTCCCTATATAAGGCTTCAAGGGCAAAGGGGCACATCATCCCACTCTCTGGAAGAGTTAGAAGTTGAAAATCTCTGACTCATTTCTCCCCATGAAGGTCAGACCAAAAGTCACAAATTCATCCTTTCCATCAACAATATTCTTTAATCTACTTACTATGTGCCCGACAAACACTCTGGTTATGAGAAAGGAAACAAAGCAATGGACAAAACAGAAAAACCCTGCTTTCAAAGGGCATATGTTCTAGAGGTTTAAAGGATCAAGCAGGTCCATATATGTGTGATTCCTGGGCAGGGAGAGGAGGGGATACAGAAAACTGGAAAGCATACACTCTGGGCAGCCGCCAAGCAGTTCCAACCAATTGCTGCTCAGCAGAGATCTGGGCCCCGTGTCCCCAGATCTGGAAGCTGGAAATTTTATGCAAAATGTCTCAGCTTTTAATATTCTACACCTAAGGAGAATTGTTTAATAGTATGCAGGCAAAGCAAAAACACTCTGTGGATGGAGTTCAGGCTAAAGATACCAGTTTATGACCTGTCTTAGAACATGTACCATGATTTTTGATTGAGAGAGACAGTGGCCACACATAAGTGTTACAGATGAAGTGCCACAGGCTTGAGAAGGAGAAACCAGTTCCAGCTAAGCAGGTCCGGACAAGCATCACGGAGGTGGAGGCATTTAGCGTGAATTTAGAAGTTTCACCTCTTTCAGACAATATCCCAGAAAGTTTATAGCTCTTAATTCTCTCATTAGCTTTTCATTTCTCACAGCACTTACTGGCTACACTGATGTGCTTAGGTACTTCCTTGCTAAGAATGACAAGACCTTTCTCCAAACAGAAAGTCCATAAATAATAACACAATCAAAACAGCTGCCTTGCTGGTTTGTCCTGTCAGTCAACAGATTAACACTGCTCATCAGTATGATTAATTCCAATCTACTCTATAATAGGCTTGCTAAGCTGGAAAGATATTCAGAAAAGTTCTGTCACCTCCAATTCTCAGGGTCTTTATCCATATTATTTGAGGCCAAATAAATTACCTTAAAAATATATGGGGTGGGGGGGGATGAACCCAATCCGTCCTTCTTTACTTCTCATCACTTCTTTCAAAGGCAATTCGACAATGTCAAAATTCAAAATGCACATATGTTTTGATCTAGAAACTGTACTAGAAAATCTTAAAACTAAGTCATGTTTGTCCAGAAGCCATTAAAATATGATACTGGTTCTCGGCTGGGGTGGCTCAAGGGATTGAGCATCGACCTATGAATCAGGAGGTCACAGTTTGACTCCCAGTCAGGGCACATGCCCAGGTTGGAGGCTCGACCCCATAGGGGGCGTGCAGGAGGCAGCCAATCAATGATTCTCTCTCATCACTGATGTTCCCATCTTTCTCTCCCTCTTCCTTCCTCTCTGAAATTAATAAAATTTTTAAAAAATATGATACTGGTGATTAAAAAACACACTACAATATAAAATAAATGTACACAAATTGCTACACAGGTTGTCACAGTACAAGCACATGCTTCAATAAAAACTGGAATAAGCATACTATAAAAAGCAAGAATTTCACCCTGGCCTGTGTGGCTAAGTTGGTTGGGCATCATCCTGTGCACCAAAAGGTGCTCAGTTGATTCCAGGTCAGGGCACATGCCTGGGGTTGCAGACTCCATCCTGGGAAGGGGGTGAGGCAGCAGATCAATGTTCAGCTCTCACATCGATGTTTCTCTCTCTCCCTCTCCTTCCTCTCTCGCTCTAAAAAAATCAATTAATTTTTTTAAAGCAAGAATTTCTATATGTATAAAGTTAAGAGAAGAAACAATGAAGTTGGTATTTCAATGAATCCAATTATCTACCTATATAAGTAACTATATAGCATCATAATAAACAGAAAGAAAGAAAAGAAGAAAAAATAAGTTGTTAAGTTTTAATCTTCAACTTCAGACCCTGGAAAGTCATCTTCAAAGTTAGGTCACACATCCCCAACACCAGAAAATTCATCATCCCTGCAGGTCTCCAGCCAATTCTCTTAATCACTGGCACTCACAGCAATAGAAACTTCAGTCACCCCTGACTTTAAAATGGGGTTCTGTTGCTCATTAACTGGGTTGCTTTGTAGTGTAAAGCTGACCCTTGAACAATGCAAGGGTTTGACTATAGAGTCAAAAATCCACATGTAACTGTTGACTCTCTAGTCAGCCCTTTGCATCCACAGATTCAAGCAACAATCAAAATACTATTTTTGATTGTTGGGAATACAAAAATACTGTCTTTTATCCACAGTTAGCTGAAGCCTTGGATTCAAAACCCATGATACAAAGGACTGACTGTATTGAAAAAATCGGCATATAAATGGACTTGCGTAGTTCAAACCCGTGTTGTTCAAGGGTCAATGTATATGAATGCAATGATAAAAACCACAAAACACAAAAACGCATTGATAAATTAGTACCTCTGTCACTTCTGAGCCATGGCACAGTGTAGCAAAATGTAACTCTAAAATGGAATGGAATAATCCAAAATGTACCTCTGGCAGGCTGTGTGGCCCGTGGCTTCTCTGAGCTGCTAAACCTCTGGGATGTGAAACTTGCACGTCTGGCACTTTTGTGTTCCCATTCTCCTCCACTAGAGGAGTCACTTCAGGGCAGATCTGCTGTTACATACCTTCTCTCCCGCCCAGACTTTCATCTGCCAAATAGGTGCATTTTATCTGGATAAAAGGTGGTGTGTGTGCGTGTGTGTGTGTGGAGAGACATGTCTTGTACGTCAGTAAATTATGAAAATAACAAAGGCAATTATTCTCACACAACATACGGTTGTGAAAACTTGAGGTTTGTGGGAACTGCATGGATGTTATTTGCCTAATGATTATTCTCAGATATGGAACTTGGGGGTGAATGTTTGCTTTCTTCATTGAGTTTTTCAGCATTTTAAAATTTATAACAAACATGGTGCATTTTAAGAAAAGTGAGGTCCATTTCTTTAAAAAACAAATGCAATTGCTCTGTGTATATGCTAACGTGGAACTATCTCCCTGGTTTACTTTCTCTCTCAGGGTGTGGCGCACATTGATCATAAGGATTTAGAACAGTGGCTGGCACAGAGCATTCAGGTATTACCCTTGTTACACTGTTAAATGAGATATAATAAGGGAGAAAAACAAGGTAAACTGGACAAGGGTATGGGTAGGAAAGATATTTATCTTTCACTATTACCCTGCCTAGGTTCCCTAAATAACAAAGTCAGGGGCAAAGCGTATCTGCTTTTTATCGGGTGTTGAAGTCTAGCAGCAGAGAGGGGAAAAATCAGTGAGGCAGGGTGGGAAGAAAAGCAAATACAAGGTTGTGCATTAACACACTGACTACAGCTTAGCATGAAAGCACAGCCACTGGCCCTCATTCAGAATGTTTCAAACAGACGACAGTGCCTAAGAACAGTGTATGCGAGGAATGGTGGGGGAGGGTGTGACGAGATGAGGGGGACAGACAGCAAGTAATTCATCTACTAGCTCCTCCCTTTCCCACACCCCCTCTCCAACCCTTTCCCCACACCCAGGCTGTTACCCAGCCCCTCCAGACAGTCACTGAGGAATAGCACACCCTGCATTTCATCTGGAAGTGGTAGGAGGAGCCAAAGCTTTCTTGGCTCTGTTCCCATGGAGCTCAGGCATCGACCTACTACTGCTCTCTCCATGGTGGGCACAACTGAGACCAAACACAGTCCAGTCCAGAGGGAGGCTGAGGTGGGCAGGCAGTGCTAGGAAGTAAGGCAAACACAGCAGCAGCTGGGCTTCGCCATTGAGCAAGCTGGCGAGGGCCTGGGGGAAGGTAGAACCAAGGGAACCTTTGAGTCCCATAGAGCACATTATGCATATATTATTTTTTAAAACAGGAGAAACTGCATTTAGGCTACACCCAGGTTGCTCAGTTGATTAATGGTTAATGGCCTAATGGAAAGGGCATGACCTTGCAGCTAGCCAGTTGTGAGTTCGAGAATTCTATTCTCCTGGGAACCTTGTTGGGAACCTTTGGGTGGGTTGCTCTCCCTGTAATCATGGAGATTACAAGGACACTGCATGGTCATTGTGGAGATTGTGAGCTCAGGTGGCGAAAAGAGGTCCTGGGCTCTGGCAAACATGGCTCTGCCTCACATAAGAAAGGCTGATTCTTTTCCTTCCCTCATTTAATTCCTCCCCCACGCCCCTGCAGGAGACCTCAGATTACACTACCAAGAGCGCTCTGCTTAGCATGATTTGTATTTCTGGTCACCTGCTACCCTGAAGCTCCTTGAGGAAAGGGTTATTATTTGATTCTCTGGGGTTACCTGTTTGGTGTCCCGTTCATATCTGAAGCCGAGCACATGTTTGCTGAATGAAAAAGAACTCCAAACACCAACTCTTATGGGAGATAGCTTTTCATATGACTATTAGTAAAGTCACTTGAAGGACCCATGAGACTTCCTAAACACAGCTTGACATTGGTTCTGGCTAGAAAGGTAGAAAAAAAAATATCAAAGGCTTTGAAGGTGGACAGATGTGCATTCCAATCTCAGTTCCATCGCTCACTATAAGAGTGACATGTGAGCAAGTGACACACAAACCCTCTAAAATGTTAGTTCCCTTAAACATAAAATGGGGATCCTAGCTCAGCCAGTGTTGCTCAGTGGTTGAGCATCGACCTATGAACCAGGAGGTCACGGTTTGATTCCCGGTCAGGGCACATGCCTGGGGTTGCAGGCTCGATCCCCAGAGGGGGATGTGCAGGAGGCAGCCGATCAATGACTCTCTCTCATCATTGATGTTTCTATCTCTCTCTCTCCCTTCCTCTCTGTATAACAAATAAAGAAAAATGGGGATCCTACTATATTTCATAGGGTTACTGTAGAGACTGAAGTTACATAATACAAACTATGATTGGCATGGTGCTAATCTATGCTGCAGGGCACTCTTGTGCCTCCTACGCTCTGACCCTGATCAAGGCTGCTCAGTCCCTCCGCTCCTGAGATTGGAAAGGTCTCATCCTTTCCCTAACCTCTCAGGGTGCTTTTCTGCAAAAGGGAGACCCTGTGGATCCAGGTGATGGAGGGGTTTGCGGAGCCACATGATGACAGTTTCTTTCTACTGGCACAGATATTTCTCTTACTCCTTTGCAGGACACAAACTGCCAGGGTTGATCCCAGGGGAGGACACTCCTGCCCTGAGAGCAGTGACCTTTGACTGTTTTCTTCTTTTCTGAAAACTTACAGCCGGAGGGGGAAAACTGCCTATGTTCCTTTCCAGGAGAAAGAAACTTCTTTGAAACACGACTGGATCTTCCAGATTTCCTTCATTGTTGGCATTGTTGTTGAAGGTTATGAAGACAGGAGAGATGGAGGTGATAGCAACTGCTCACTCCGTGCTTGGGGCCTTCCGGTACAAGCGGATTTCTGGAGCACCACTGTTGTGTCTACATCCCGGGTAGCGGCAGAGCGAGAAGAGCGCTTTCCCAGCTGATCAAGGATGAAAGTCACCAGCAGCAAAGACCAAGGAGCCTAGGCCCCTCACTCCATGGATCCAAATCTCTGAACTCCTTTTATGTTGGAAAACAACCCTGGCATATTACTAGCCACTAGACACAATTCCTAACTTACTGAATGGTGGTTCAATGTATACACGTAGGAAAGTCACTAGTTATGGGTGATTTGGGCAACTCTTTGGCAAATTCTCAAGTTGTAAAAGAATGGCTGTGTGTGTGTGTGTGTGTGTGTGTGTGTGTGTGGTGGGGGGGGTGGGGGCAGTAAGATCAAAAAAAGGAAAGATTTCTGGTATGAGTGAAAGGTATCTGCTTTTTTCTCCCTTTTCTTTTCATTCAACAAACTTTTACTGAATGTCAGCTCTGTGCCAGCCTCTGTACAAAATACTATCCTTTGTAGGTTTACAAAGAGCTTTCACATGAGCCTCCCTTTCAGCCCCATCCTGCTGCCAGTGCTCTGGACCTGCAGGGAGCCCACAAGAGGTGCTGGGAGACTCGGAGCTTCCAGGACCCCTGGGACCGATGAGGACTGTAGCTGCAGTCACAAAGGCATTAAGTAAGAAAGACGCACAAGTCCTAGTTGGCATTATGGTTAAAAATAACAGCATTTCAAGTAAATTTGACGGGCCCCATACGGTTGAATGGGGAGTACTTCCAGACTGTGTTATTCCCTAGGCCCACTCTACCTCTCATAACGTTTTCTTTCAGGAAAAACTCTAAAAAAAAATGTAAGAATTTCTCATTCATCAGTTCTTGCCTTAAAAGAAATACTATTGCCTGACTAGTGTGGCTCAGTTGGTTAAGCATCGTCCCATGAACCAGGAGGTCATGGTTCCATTCCCACGCAGGGCACATGCCCGGGTTGTGGGCTCAAACCCCAGTAGGGGGCATGGAGGGGGCAGCTGATTGATGTTTTTCTCTCATTGATGTTTCTATCTTTCTATCTCCCTGTCCCTTCCTCTCTCTGAAAGCAATAAAAACATTTTTTTAAAACTATTAAGCAAGGAGAGGTACAAAATGCCAGCTAAAGTGGAAGCCATGATGTGTGTAACCTGAATAAAGTCCAGCAATTTAAGGCCTTAGTTCTGGGCAGAATGGCACTTACAGACATGCCAGCAGTCAAAGGATAAAACAATAAAGAAGAAAAAGGAAAAAGAAAGGTAATTCCAGCCTTTACTTAAATTTCTCAATGGCTATCAAAAGGAATCAAAGTTATAACCCAAACTTTTTATCTTCTCCTCACCAATTACTACAGTTGTTCAAGGGTCTCTCACAGACCAACCTACCCAGCCCCTGATCTTCAAAGTCCACTTTTAAATTTGCACTTTCCCCTTTCCCAGTTATCTTTCAATTCTTTAGTGTGGAAATTCCTGATTTTATACTGTCACTCCATTCAGCCTGTTAAACAAAGTAGATCCTGGGAGAAGACCCGGAAAGCAAGAAGGCCAGCCAGGAAGAACACAGGGAGGAAACAATAAATGAATGCTGATGTCAGTGATTTTTCTGTTATATAAACTATATGTAAAGAGCCAGATCTAAAGCTGCTGGGTATGGTAATGACTCCCTCGAATCAAATAAGGGAGCTCAAGTCATGAAACAAAAAATGTCAAAGGTTTAAATGTAGAATTAAAAGCCTTTTAATATATTGAAGGGGCCCAAGAAATGAAAACTTCCCAAAACATAAACAGATCCCTAGATCATAAGTAGTTTATTAATACATGGAAACTGCTTAGAATAGGACTGGCACTCAATTCATGTAGCTATTATTATTTTTCCTGACCATCCCAGCTCTTTGGTGTTAGGTTATCTGTACATCCTCCCATAGCAGAACTTACAGACCATCAAGCACTGAAGAGCTTAATAACATGAAGGTGTAGCTGGCTCCCAATGTGGTCCCTGATGCAGAGGCAAAATCTTGAGATTTATCAATTACAAATGAGTCTCAGATCCAATCCTAGAATCAAGTTCTAATCTGAACTGAGCTAGAGAGAAGCAGAGAAAGGGCCCCAGAATGGGGCTACCCCCAAACCTGTCAGGTACATAGTCATTGCGAGTGACATGTCCCTCCATCTCCCTTTCTGACTCAGTGACTGATGGGTCACACACAGTGCTCTCTGGGGACCCTGCACCCCTGGAATTCTGCTATGTTGTCCTAGTTCTTCCCTGGGGAAACTGTATTTCATTTCCTTCAGAAGCCACATACACAGACTCTGTAGGATTCTGGTCCAGGCCACTCCTTGTGTTGCCCTTTTGCCAACTCACCTTCATGACATTAGTAACCCTGCACTCCAGACTCATTGTTTCCCACAGTGTGGCAGAGCTCACGGAGAGTTTATTTAAACTCGTGTGTTTAAAAGATTAGTACAGAAGAATGGTAAGGAGACCTATGGGGAAAATGTTCATTGTAGGTGTGTGAACAGGACCAGATGGGCCAAGAACTGTGCTTCCTGGATCATAAGTAGTTTATTTCTCCTTAGATTATATAGTAAGATGGGTTTACTCCTTTGAGAGCTAAGTGCAGACATCCCAGACATGAACCCAAGTAGCAAAACAGATTCCTTAAGCAAGAGTCTGCTGTTTCAGCATTAACCAGAGGAGTCTATTCATGATGAGTAACAAATTATAATAAAGAGAGCTAACACTGATATAGTACTTACTGTGTACTAACCGTTCTAAGCACTTTCTATATTGCCTCATTTACTCCTCACAGAGGTCTTAATAGGAATTAAGGCACTGCTAGGAAGGGGAAAGGGGGAAATAAATTCATGGGGAAGCAATCAACAAGCGCTTACTACATACTCCAAAGGAAAACTGCAATAAACAGTTTTTAAGATTACCTAGATTTCTGGACCATCTGATCAGCAATTCCCCCTGTTCATATCACTTTCTACTGTGCTCTCACCCTTCTTCAGTCTGACTGAAGGCTGTCCTCCAGCGCTTCTCTGATTTTCCACAGGGAAGCCAGTCAGTTTATCACTGACTCTCAGCCCTCAGGAGTACCAGGCTGAAATGCTGATTTGCAAGATTATGAAGAGGTCTCAAGGCTCTCTCCAGAAGCTGAGCACGAAAGCCCGGATTAAAAGCATGTCCCACTTGACTCAATTACAATGTCCTTGGCTGTGTCCTTGCCTTGGCTTCCTCCTTATTAAGCGTAAACTCAAAATAATGAGAAACTAAGAAAGGATGGACTTTTCTTTAGAAAAGGGTTTTATCATTCAATTAACCAACAAAACAGATTTCCCACCTTTGCCAGTTTGGTTCAGTGGATAGAGCCTCAGCCTGTGGGGTAAAGGGTTCATTCTGGTCAAGCTTGATACCCAGCCCTGGGCAGGGCACATGTAGGAGGCAACCAGTTGATGTGCCTCTCTCACACTGATATTTCTCTCTCTCTGTTTCTCCCCAGCTCTTCCACTTTTCCTAAAAATCAATGGAAAGATATCCTTGGGTGAGGATCACTTAAATATTTGAAAAGAACGTGAATTCTGCAGTTGTGAAACCCAGTACTCATTTGGGTGTTTCCAGTTTTGGGCAATTATGAATAAAGCTGCTAGACACACTCTTACACAGAAGCAGCCTTTCCTCTTCTCCCACCTCCCCCCACCCCCCCCTCGCCCTCTTTTCTTTCCTTTTCGTTTCTCTTTTCTTTCTCTTTCTCTTTCTCTCTCTCTCTCTCTCTCTTCCTTTCTCTCTCTCTCTCTCTCTCTCTCTTGTTGACCGATACAGCTACAGTTGAGTCTCGTATTTTTATCCAGTGTGACATCTCTGCCATTTAATTAGTGCTTACTTTGTTTATATTCAATATATTTATTGAATTTATTGATAGAGTTGGGTTTAAGTAGACTTTATTTCTGTTTCTCCTCTCTTTTTAGTTGATCAAGTTATTTTCTCTCCTCCTCACTTCCTCTCCCCTTTCTTTTCTTTATTTCTTTAGTGCTTCATCTGGGGATTGTAATATGTATCCTGAATTCATCACTGTATATATCAAATGAATATTACTTTAAATTGTAATTCAAGAACCTTCAAATTCCATTTATACCCCACTCTATCCTTTGTGTTATATATATTTTTTGCTGTCATACATTTCACTTCTATGTAGGTTATAAACCCAACAATATACTATTATTTAAAAAGTCAACTTACTTTTTAAAAATTGACTAGCCCAGCCCAGCTGGTGTGGCTCAGTGGTTGAGCATCTACCCATACACCAAGAGGTTACTAGTTTGATTCCTGGTCAGGACACATGCCTGGGTTTTGGGCTTGATCCCAAGTAGGGGGAGTGCAGGAGGCAGCTGATCAATGTTTCTATCTCTCCCTCTTCCGTCCTCTCTCTCTAAAAAATCAATAAAAACATATTTGAGAGGGAAAGAGGGAAGTGAGGCAGTATATATGGAGTATCTTTCTATCAGATGACAGATATTTACTGTCATTTAATGCTTATGATAATTGATTTTAAAGACTTCAGGGCTACGATTCCAAAGATTATCTTTCTTTTTAT
>NW_006288013.1:2111243-2121817 GCF_000327345.1 Myotis davidii | reverse complement strand
ACCAGGAGGGAGAGAACCGGGGGGGGGGGGGGGTGGAGGGTGATGTGGGGACAGGGACACATATGTAATATCTTAATCAATAAAAAATATATTAAAAAAACATAATTTAAAAAAACCTAATGGAAAGAAAAGTAATGTGTTAGATTTAGCCATATATTTATCATATCCTATGCCCATCCTTTTCCCTCTTCCGTATATAATTAATTTACCATCTGGTTCCAATTTCCTACAGCCTGAATTATTTCTTTATCACTGGATATGGAATCTAGGACGACAGTGTTCTTCTTTCAGGACTGTAGACATGTCATTACATTTTCTTCTGGGTTCCACTGTTTCTGATAAAAGTTGGCTGTCCTTCTGGTAATGACTATGTATCTGTTTCCCCCCATGGGCTGCTTTGAAGGTTTTAAAAACTTTGTATTTTTAGCCTTTTCACCATGATGTGCCTAGGTGTGTTTATCTTTGTTTATCTTGCTTGGAATTCACGGAGCTTCCAGGATCTGTGGGTTTCTGCTTGTGGTCAAATTTGGCAAAATTTCAGCTCGTGTTCCTTCAAATAATTTTTCTGTCCTAATCTCTCCACCCTTTCCTCTTCCTCCTCCTCCTTCTGGACCTCCGATTACACATACTAGTATGTTAGACGGTTTGATACTATCCCACAAGTTGCTGAGCTTCTATTCATTTTCTTTAAAATCTTTTTTACTGGCTATTGTTTGAATAATGTCTCAACCCTACTCCTCTCTCTTTTTTTCTTCAGTGATTTGTTAATCCCACCAATTACTTTTTATTTCATATATTTTTAGTTCCAGAATTTCCATTTGTTACCCCTCTAATTTCCAAATCTCTACTGAAATTATCCATCTGTTCAACAATTATATTCATTTTTTGCTTTAGGCAGTAACATATTTACCATAGTTTCTTTAAAGTTCTTGTCTACTAATTACAATACCTGGGTTATTTGTAGTTATCCAAAATACTGATTTTTCTTTTGAGTATAGACATATTTTTCAACTTCTTTAAGTTGTATAATCTTCTATTGTGGATGATACATTGAGGAGATTCTGGATTCTTTTATATTTCTCTGAAGAGTTATTTTTGCTCTAGCAGGCTTTTTATTTTTTTTTTATGCTTTGTTAGAACAGGTCTATTTTGGTATTGCTTAGTCCTAGGGTGATTCCCTTTTTCTGGGGATATAATCCTTCATTCTAAGTTAAAGCCCTTATGGTAAGAGTCAAATTCTCTCTAGTTTTTGCCTACTCTGGTTGCTCTTCAAACAATTGTTTTTATGTATTTTGTTTAGAAAAAAAAAGATAGATAGATAGATAGATAGATAGATATAGATATAGATATAGATATAGATATAGATATAGATTTAATTCCTTTATAATGCTTATTTCACTCTTACCTCACGCAGCTAATGTGAAATTCCTCACAATGGCCCAAGTTTTCTATTCCCCAATTACCTCTCTGACTTCATCCACCACCACTGGGCCCCCCTCCCTTCCTGGGCCTCTCCAAGTGCTTTTCTTTTTCTTTTTCTGAGAGCTTTTGCCCCTGCAGTTCTTCTTCCTGTAAATCCCTGTTCCAGACAACTGCATGATTCCTTCCCTCACCTCTTTCAGTTTTTTGCTCAATGCCAGTTTCTCAGTTGGAGGCCTTCTCCATCTTTCTTAAAACGGTATCTCACACAGACACACTTCCTACTCCCCTTCTGTGCTTTATTTTCTCCACAGCATCTTTTGCTTTCCTATCTCCAGTCTTTCCCCCACTGGACTATAAACTCCATGAAGGAAGGGGTTTCTGTTTTCATTCTCTGGTAACGTCTTAGGTCCAGAGCAGTAACTCATACTTGGCAGGAGATCAGTAAAGAGTGTTTGAATGAACCTTGTTCATTGCTTGAGCTTCTGCCTGCCCTCAACCATGTCCTTGCCTTCACTGCACCCCTCCTACGACCCTGACAATGACTACACCCTGTCAGGCACCTTGTTTCTCATGTAGTTTCACATTCAGTGTCTAAGATATGGCTCCCTATACAGTAGATGTTTTTTTAACAAATAAGTAAATAAGGTACAGGCTTCTTCAAAGGCAGGGACCTTCTTTTACCCTGATGCATCACCAGTACACCCATCAAGGCTGTAAGCACAGCACAGCATAACCATCTGCTGAATTAATGTAATATGATCAGAGGGAAGACAGCACTCAACGACCAAGTGACAACCAGATATGTTTTATGATGGTTCAGTCTTCATTAGTGGCATTTATTATAGTTGTTTTGCTAAGATGTACTTCATTCCTGGTTTGTACTCTTTTTTTTTTTTTTGTCTAAAGTTTTACATATGTCTCCTTTTTCGCCAACTGGTTTGTACTCCTACCTGTCACTACTATGTCATTTATTCTTCCAACCACATGTATATCTTATAAGCAAAAGAAACTGGTAAATGTGGGTATCTGCAGCACTGACAGTGTAAAGCATTGATGGCAACTAATTTGAAGAGTGGAAAGGTAAGGTGGAATCAAAAGACTAGACAACAATGAAGATGAAAGTGAGGGGAGTGAGCAGAATTAAAGCACAGATGCCTAAAGATCTTGAATTTGAAGGAGGGGAGAGATATTTCACTTTAGACTTCAAGTAAGGAATTTGTATTAAAGATTTCAAGGAAAAATCATTAAGAATAATAGAAATAAGATGTGTAAATAAATTCCAAGTCGTGGGAGGAAGAAAAGGAAAAATGAAGGAGACCAGATGAAACCAACGGAAGGGAGGGGAACAGAAGGCATGACATAAGATGCAGAAGTATATCCACATATGCCAGTAATCACAATAGGTAACTACAGTGGTTTGAGGAAAACTCTAGGTAAACTGGTCAAGAAAGGTCTCGCTGAGGTAACGACATTTTATTATAACAGCAATCACTTCATCAAAGCTCTACTACAAGCCAAGCCCTAGCCCAAATGCTTTATATATACTTTCAACTGAATCCTCACAACCACTTCATAAAAAACGTATTATTACCCTGTTTTACATTTGAAAAAATTGGAATGCAGAGAAGTAACCTGCCCAAGATCACAGTAGCCAGTAAGTGAATTTGAATCCAAAGTCCATGCCCTTTACTACCTGCTATGCTCCTTGAAAATACTAGTTAATGCCGGTGGTGGTGGTGGTGGGGCGGGGGGGTGAGGGAGGGTGAGGGGAAGAGGGTGGTGCAGGAAGAGGGGAAGAGATATTCCAGGAAGAGGAAAAAGCAAGAGCAAAGGCCCTGAAGTTGGGAAGGACTTGGTTCTTTTGAGGAAGAGAAGAGGCCATGGTGGCTGAACAGTAACGGACAACGGGGCAGTATAGCACGAGATTGGATGTGAGAGGCTGAACAGGCCCTACCAAGTAGTTTCTTTATTTACTATATGTCAGAGACTGAGCTAAATGCCTTATATTGACCTTACATTATATCATTTCTTAATACAACGGTTCTTCTCTGATCATTACTAGTCAATTAGTGGTACCTCCTCTGTGCCCTCACGGCACTTTGCTTATGTCTATATAGCAGCACTGTTCTCAGTGGCTCTCAGCTAGCTATTGATTGATTGGTCGATTTCCTTAAGGCTAAGGACTGTATCATTTACATCCTCAGTGAGAGGCATCCTATAGGCACTTGGTGGAAGCCTCCACTTTCTTAGTTTCTTCTGCTGGGGCCACCGTATTCCAAAACAAAGCTTTGGAATCTACAAATGGGAAGACTCGAGGGATGCTTTTTTTTTCTAACACAATTAATAACAAGGATACTTATATTTTTATACCTAATCAACTTTCCAAGAACAGCAACCATGCAAGTTTCTGTGTATTGCACAGTCCCCTACACAAAGCTAAGTCACCATGCATGGGGACCAACTCACTCCTACCTTTCCACAGTCTATTGTAACCATGAGTGCAACTCACTCCTACCTTTCCACAGTCTATTGTAACCACGAGTGCCTTAAAGCCTATCTTTTCTAACAGTTCAAAGCACTGGAAAATACCGTACCTCCAATTTTAAAAAGTCCCTGTAGATTTGGGAGCAGAACACATTTATATGCGTCTACTAAGAACAAGGAATTCCAGTAAGATCAATGTTTTGAGATCAAAACTAGTGGCTGTGAGCCATGATTTTTCTACTCACAGCGAAAGTTTCATGCCTCTCAGATTCTCCTGAGTAATGTTTCTCAAAAAGTACATTTAATATAACTGTAGACTGATCTTAGCAATAGCCACCAGAAAAGGCAAGAAATCATGGAGAGAATACTATCAATTTCCACGGGAAGTAGAATATGATACAGAATTCACTCAAACACTGAAGCACAAGAAATATCACGGCCAGAAGAAAATAAATCTCTTTTCCTCTCACCAGAAGGGCTCTGAAGCTCCTACTACTCCTTTCTGACATGGTTCCTACCTGATCCCTTAGTCATCTTCTCTAGACGTGCTAGCACTGGTCAAGATTTTAAGATACACATTTTCTGAAATATGTATTCCTAAAGTCTGAGGTCCAGCTTCCTCTCTCTTTACTGATAGCACACCAAATTACCAAGCTCTCGTCAAGTTCATGTGACCAAGATATTTCCCACTGGGTCAGAGACCACAGTTACAATGGTCTCTCAGCGAATTGAGAAAGCAAAGTTGTCAACGTGGCCAGGAAAGGATGTGTTGAATAAGCTTACTTGCTACACAACCAAACTCCAAAAATTTTCAGTTGAAACCTGCCATCATACCCTGTCACTGTCAGGTTGTGTAATGTTGGCACAGATATAGCCACAAAGAAGTGGCAGAGGGAATTAAAATGGAATGAGGAACTTCACTTACAGTCTGCCAGCCGCCCCACGTAAGAAGGAGGCTCAGTGAGCTCACATAACTCGTCCAAGGTTGCTTTTTTATTAGAGTAGAGCCAGGATTCAAATTCAGATCTGTCTGACAAAAACATGTTTATTCTATAAAGAGAGGCCAGCCGGCACTTGGGTTCAAAATCTATTTCTTTTTTAATAGGGAAGTTTTAGTAAATTTCCTAAAGTCTCTGATCCTCTCAGTTCTTTATTGATGAAGTAGAGAAAATAAAAGTGCATATTTTTTAGGGCTGTGGTGGAGATTAAATGAGATAATATATAAGAAGTGCTCAGAACAGTTTCCCATATACATGAATAGACAAATCAATTTATCAATAAGCAAGTCCACACACATACACACACACTAGAGGTCCGGTGCTCGAAATTCATGCGGCGAGGGAGGGGGGATCCTTCAGCCCGGCCTGTATCCTCTTGCAATCCAGGACCCCTCAGGGGATGTCCGACTGCTGGTTTAGGCCTGATCCTGCCTAAACCGGCAGTTGGACATCCCTCTCAAAATCCGGGACTGCTGCCTCCTAACCACTTGCCTGCCTACCTGTCTGATCACCCCTAACCACTCTGATTACCTGCCTGATCACCCCTAATTGCCTCTGCCTTGGCCTCTGTAGCAGCCGCTTTGTCCGGAAGGACGTCCAGAATGACATCCGGAAGTTCGGCTGTCCAGTCTAATTACCATATTATGCTTTTATCATACACACACACACACATACACACACACAGAGACACACACACACATATTCAATATTCAGGAATACCTCAGAGATATTGCAGGTTTGGCTCCAGACCACCACAATAAAACAAATATCGAAATAAAATCTCACACACAAAAATTCATACCAGTTTTTTGGTTTCCCTGTGCATATAGAAGTTATGCTTATGCTATACTTAGTCTATCAAGTGTGCAATAGCATTGCCCAGATAAACAATGTCCATGCCTCAATTAAAAATACTTTATTGCTAAAAGCTATCATCTGAACCTCTTAGAAAAATGATGCCAAGAGGCTTGTGTGACATGGAGTTACCAAAAAGCTTGAATTTGTAAAAAACACAGTATCTGTGAAGAACTATGAAGTGAGGCACAATGAAATGAGGTATGGCTATATACTATAGATAGATAGTTATGTATGCATGTGTGTGTATATATACACAATATATTCTGAGAAAAGGATTTTTAAAAATATATATTTTTTTGTGATTTCAGAGATGAAGGGAGAGGGAGAGAGAGAGACAAACATCAATGACAAGAGAGAATCATTGATCAGCTGCCTCCCGCCCCCTCCCCGCACCCGGGGATCGAGCCTGCAACCCAGGCATGTGCCCTGACAGGGAATCAAACCATGACCTCCAGGTCATCGCTCAACCACTGAGCCACACTGGCTGGGCAAGAATTTTTCTTATCTTTACTCAAATGCTCTCTACCAACCTCTGCCCTCAGAGCTATGGATATCCTTAGAAACAGAGCTACATAGTAAGGAACACAATGATCCTACTCCCACAAATAATTCTGCTTACTTTTGTTTTATTGGAAAAAAAAAAGAAAAAGAAAAAAGTTAACTCTTTGCTTGCCTTAAACCAGTGATTTTCACCTTTTTCATCTCATAGCACACATACACTAATTACCACCATTAGCAGGTTAGCCTGACTCCTTTTTATAATACCCTTATCCCTCACAATGCCTCGCAGGGGTTCTTGCACACAGCAAGCATTTTAGGCATTTGTTGCACAATAGCTTTGTATAAGGATAAAGTCACACTGTTTTGTTCTCTTCAGGATGATGTAGATCCTCCCGTATCCGCCAGCACACAAGTTAACTGGATAAGGGTCAGGCAGCCTGAGAGGTCCAGTTTACATCAACACCTCGGACACACTAAGTGCAGTGCAAGAGAGTACAGCACAGCTGGGGGCTCATAACTCACCAACCACAAATCTAGTTACTATGAAACTCGGATACTGACGTTCCTGCAAATGAGGAGGCACTTTGCACCTGTCCCCTGGTTTATAGAGTTTGAAATAAATGAAAATTTGGCTTGGCAAGGCCATTACTTCAACAGCAAGCTGTAAGTAAGTGATTTCTAATTTGGACAAGTCCAGCTTAAACAGAAGTCTTGACTTGATCCAAGACAATACAATACGTACAATTAGTTTAGGTCATTTTACTTCAGCCTCCATGTAATGAAGAATGATTGCTACAGTATTTTTGAAACGCTTCCTAACTGGTATCCTCTTGTTGACAGAGCAGCCTCTCTTCACATACTCAGTATAGAAAGTGCCTCCTTATTTGCAGCTAAGCTGAAAGGAGGATGTGCTATAGGAGAAGCCCTCGCTGTGGAAGGGGAAGTAAGAGAGAAGCCTGCTCCTTCCGGCTCTATGGGGAAGAAAAAGGGTAGAAGAGATAAACAAAGAAACGGTCTCCATTCACATGCACACCCCTCTTTGTCACCTAGCTGGTTCAAATTGGTGAACAATGGAACTTCAGAAATACTGTGCCTCTACTTCCCCAGACACAACAGGAGGGTGGTGTGGGAGCTGGTGCTGGGACGCAGTAGCAGGAGGTGGCCAGGAAAGAGGAATTTGGGGCAGCGCTACTCACTCCCTAAAACCTGAGCATGACGAGCAGGGTACCTGGAAGTTGCGAAGAGACTGGTGACTAGCAGAGGTCTGTGGTTGGAGCAAAGATTCTCAGTGCACAGGGACTTTGGGACAAACGTCTGGCCTCACAACCTCCAGAGTGGGTTCCACATGTCACTCCCAAAGGGCAGACAGAATGATTTACAACTCGACAGACAACTCCAGGACACATTCCAACTAGACCCTGACGCGGAGGACACCACCCAGGGATCCTCCTCTCTAACTCACACACAGACTTAGCGAGCATTCTCCTTAAGCAGCCAGCAATAGATCTTAAGCACCAACTACTTGCCAGACACTGTTCTAGGTTGAGGGGGACTGGAGATAAATGAGGCCGACAGAATCCCAGACCAAACAAGATTTGAGGGTGGAGAAAGGGAAGTGGGAGTCACTCTGAAAGATGAAGTATTTACTCAAAGATCTCTGATTAGGAAGTTGAACTTTGAACAGATTCAAAGGAGACTGTTTATACTGAAAAAATTAAAATATTATTATGGAAGTTTTTAAAAAAATAGCCAACAATTCTTTGATGCTCCATCTACTAAGAGGCTGTGCCCTTTCCTTGAACCTGCGTGTGTCTGCTTACTTTTGTTTTATTGGAAGTCGTGGGTCTGTGATTCCTTCGACCACTAGAGTCACGGTATGGCTTCTAAGGCAAGACCGTTAAAAAGGTCCATGAAGTGTCCATCTTGGCCAGTAAGACATTCACTCCTGGGGCCTCTGAACCACCACACAAGAAGTCTAATTACTTAAGAGGCTACCATGTTGCATGCCAGGCTGCATGCCAAGGCCATGTGCAGGTGCCCGCCCCCCTCCCCCCGCTCCGGCAGTGGAACCTTTGAGTCATCCCTGCCCTGATGAGTACGTGAGTGAAGACACTTTCAGATGCTTCCTAGTGGTTGAGGCACCCCTTGCCATTTAAGTCTTCCCAGCTGAGGCCCCAGACATTGGGGAACAGAAACAAGTCCCTGCCATGCCCTGTCTGAATTCCTGACCCACAGAACCTGTGAGCGAAACAAAATGGTTGTCCTATGCCACTTAGTTTGGGGCAAGCTTTATCATGTCCAAAAATTTATCCTCGGGCAAAAGTGACTGGAAAAGGTGGGAACGGCCAGAAAAGCAGCAGATCTGTGATAGAAGAAGAAAAAAGAGGCTGCATTTTCTTTGACTGTTTAAGCCTAGTGTTGGGGAAACTGTTATCCTGTCACATGGGGACTACATTGTAACACTCTTCGGATAGTTAAGAATGTGTACTTGATCTGCAGTTGCTATCATAGAAAATGCCTCAGTTACTTGGGAGAATCTGGGCAAGACACCGCTCTCTCGCCTAGATTTTCAGTCGGGGACTAGCATCCCCATGATGCCATTCAGAGTCGTCCACAAATCCATTTCTGCCTCTTTCCCCTGGTGCGTGGTACACAGAAGGTATTCAGTAACTTTTCAGAATGATTGACAGGTTCTGAGGGTACAGGGGAGAGAGATGATATTCCAAGCAAAGCAAAGGGATTGTGGTGAATAAGGTAATGAAGATGGGGTCCCAGGGAGAACACAGGGGGCCACGTGAACGTCATCCTTCATCCTTTCCCATATGTACACTTTCCTCAACATTTATGTGCCCATATCTTTAGGCCTTTAGTTGTTTTCATTATGTGAAATATTCTTTCCCCATCTGCTTAATGAGCTCCTACTTATTCTTCAAGGCCACCCCCCCCTGTCATTTTCTCCAGGGCTTTCTCTGATACTGCCCCACTCCAAGTGGAACTAATCACTCCATCCCACTACTGCAACCCTTTCCACAACCTCTCATATAGCAGGATACTCTGCATTATCTTTAACTAGAGGCCCGGTGCACGAATTTGTGCACGGGTGGGGTTCCTCAGGGTGGCCTGTGGGGATCGGGCCCCAGCTCATGCTCCCATGCTCGCAGCCCTGCCTGGCACCCTGCTGTGGCCTGGTGCTGCCCCCTTACCTGCTCCACCATTGGGGGCAATTGGGTCAGGGCTGGGCCTCCTGCCTGGTTCCCTCAGTGCCTGGGAGCTGGGTGGGGGCCCCACCCCCCACCATTGGTTGCCATCTGTGGAGCAATTGGCAGGGCAATCGGGCCCACCACTCACACCCGCCTTGGCCTGGCACCACCCGCTCACCTGCTCCACCAACCCGCCACGGTCCCGCTTTCAATGGGGCCCATCAGGGTCAGCAGCATCTCCACTGCTGCTCGCTGCCAGCACCGCATTGCTGATGCCCACCATGTTCCGTGCCGCCCCTGGTGGTCAGCACATGTCATAGCGAGCAGTCCAGCTCCTGCTCAAACAATTTACATATTAGGCTTTTATTATATAGGAGGATTAGTCAGTTCAGATGTCTATTTTCCTTGATAAACTGTGAGCTACCAAAGAGCAAGGATGATTTTCATTCATCAACTTATCTCCTGCTTGAGTATCTTTGTGCCAGACACTAGGTCAAAAAAAGAAAACTGCTGGCTCTGAGGAGCCCACATAAGTATGGGGAGAGATCTAAGAACACAGTCACATTGCGATGTCATGAGAGCTGGACAGAGGTTAAGGCAGGATGACGTGGGAAGACAAATCTTCAGAAGGAAATCAGGAAGTGGCACGAAGAAGCTGACATTTGAGGTGGGCCTTGAAACCGAGTTAAAATCAAAAGGCTGGGGGGAATCTATGGAATCCGAGCTGAAAAGTCGCAGAAGAGAACTGCTAACCAAGGGGAACATCTGGTCAGGTCTGGTCCATCTTTTCTCTCCCCACTGTTGGAGATTCCCTGCTCAAGTTATTCCAAGTTCTCTTTTTATGTTGCCCAAAGCCACACAGTCTTCCCAATTGCATCATTTATTTATATAAAAAAAGCACCTGTCATTTGAACAAGCAACTCCTTTAAAAACACAAGTCAAACTACATGAAAATGTATTCAAATCAGTAGCAGTCATTGAAATTCAAACAAGGAACTACTTTTGTACCTGTTAAATTGTCAGGTATTTTTTAAAAATTATAGTACCTGGCCCTGCTGGTTTGGCTCAGTGGATAGAGCGTCAGCTTGCGGACTGGGGGATCCCAGGTTCA
>NW_006288013.1:2108805-2111103 GCF_000327345.1 Myotis davidii | reverse complement strand
ATATATATTAAAAAAAATTATAGTACCTGGTATCAAAGAAGAATCAGAGAAACCCTAACTAGCCTTTCTGAGAGCCAATTTGGTGCGATGTATCAAAAGCCTTGCAAATAACTGCACCCTTTGAGAATTAAACATTCTATTTATAGGAATTTGTCCTAAGGATAAAAAGTCTTTGCTATGAAGATCACAGTGTTACTTAAAATAGTGGAAAATAGGAAACCACATAAATGTCTGAAAACGTAAGAGTCAAATAAATTTGGCACTATAATAATTGTAACAGTTGCCGTTTATAGAGTGCTTACAATGTGTCTGATGTTATCATATTTAATACCACAGTAGTTTACAAAGTAGTAGTTGTAAAGGACTAGTAGTTGAGTAGGACTTTTCCAGTGGCACCACTGGATTGAGAGTAGGTAAGTTCCCCATAAGGTAAAGGGAACAGTCAAAAACTGGGGCTGGGCTAATTCAAGAATCTGTGAAGAAGATGTACTTGTGGGACCTTCTAACCCAACTGCCACTGGTGGTCCTGCACTGCCCCTCCCCCTTCACAGCCCACAAAAGAAGAGTAGAGATGGGGAGGGGGAACCGTGTATCCCCGGACCTAGCAGCCAGTGCTGTATTTTAGGATGGTATTCTCCCTACCCCTACAGTGGGCTCCTCCAAGAGATTAGGGGTGCCACAAATAAAGGCCTGGGACAAGAATTTTTTAAATATTATAATGCCTGGTGAAAATCTGCTCAGGCTGGTGACTTAAAGATCTGCCCTGTACCATTGTGGACAATGCGAGTGGACACGCAGGGAGGAGGGGCAGCAATGTTGCTACCTGACTGCGTGGCATGGATACGAGTCCTTGTGTCAAGTAGTTTCATGGAACTGTTGGCCTTAAGCCCTCTTATCAGGTCCCTACCCATGAGGGCTTGTCCACTGAGCAAGTAGACCCCTGCTGTGCAGTACCCAGAGAGGGAGTGGCTGGCCTGAAAGAGACGAAAGAACTGCATACAGTTTCCTCTCCAGGTCTGGAGACTGCAGTGGGAAAGCCCATCCTCCCAAGAATTCACAAGTGTGGGTGAGGCGTGCACACACAGACAGTGCCAGTAAATGTCGCCCAGGAAGACCCAACAGCCACCGTGGAAGAGGCACTTATTCCTGTCCCTCTCCACCTGGACCCCAGAGCAGGACCTTAGAAGAGAGCAGGGAAGTAGTCCAGAGGGACTGTATGTCCTCCCACCTCCACATGCTTCGAATAAAGCAAATCTACCTCACGTCTCCAGGGCCACACGTTTGGCCAGCCAACAGGAATACGAAAAGCGTTCGCTGAGCTAGGCCAGTGATGGCGAACCTTTTGAGCTCGGCGTGTCAGCATTTTGAAAAACCCTAACTTAACTCTGGTGCCGTGTCACATATAGAAATTTTTTGATCTTTGCAACCATAGTAAAACAAAGATTTATATTTTTGATATTTATTTTATATATTTAAATGCCATTTAACAAAGAAAAATCAACCAAAAAAATGAGTTCGCGTGTCACCTCTGACACGGATGTCATAGGTTTGCCATCACTGAGCTAGGCTGAAATTTTAAAATGGTGGACTTTGAATAACCCAGAGTGACCAGAGGTTTTGGACTCTGCCCAAAGTACCGAGGGACTTACCCTCTAGAGGAGGAAGGAGACTTTGACAAACCACACTGGGACGTTCTGACTGGAGAAAGAGAAGAACACTCGTGCTTGCACCCCTCCGCGTTAAAGCTATTCGGGTAACTGGTTACAGTTACCATTTGCTCCATTTCACAGGGTGAAATGAAACTTGCTCAATTCCACAAACTACATGGGAGGCATCGTGTGGCTCCCACCCAATGCTAACCTCAGAGCCCATGCCTTTTACAGTGAAACCAGAATTTCTCAATATAGGATCCAAAGACATATCCCTAGGGATCTCCAGACCAACTTCAAAAAACGTTTTCAACATTGAGTTTTCATCTCCGGGGTTAGAGTGATCTTAAAACACACAAGCCTAGTCTCAATGATCTGGCTGACCATCTTACAAGTGAAAAGTGCTCCTTGTTTATTAGCATTTGCATTTATAATCTCATTGATAGCAAGTAAGAAGCTCTTCAATATCCTACACTATCCTATCTAATAAAAGACAAAAATGGTAATTGGCGTACGACCAATACCCTTTTCATTGGCTAATCAGGGCTATATGCAAATTAACTGCCAACTAAGATTGGCAGTTAAATGCCAACAAGATGGTCGTTAATTTGCATATGTAGGCACAATGCAGGGAGGCGAAAGGGAAAGC
>NW_006288013.1:2097363-2108229 GCF_000327345.1 Myotis davidii | reverse complement strand
GGCGTCAGGCCTGGGCAAGGGGCCGATCCTGCGATTGGAGGGTGATGGGGGTCAACGCCTGAGGGCTCCCAGTATATGAGAGGGGGCAGGCTGGGCTGAGGGACACTCCCCCCCACACACACCAAGTGCATGAATTTCGTGCACCGGGCCCCTAGTATTTTAATGAGAAAGAACAGAGGGACAGCATAAATAAATAACATAGTTATGCCAGTAAACAGCCAAGTGGCTTGCTATACAAACCAAAGTTTTACTGTAGTTCAAACATAGAAAAGAATGGGACCCAGAACAGACAGGCCCCAGAGAAAAAAGGTGATATTCACATTTTAAGCAGCAATTGAGTTTCAGCAAAATATCCACTGTTGTTAATGTGAATTATATTAGTTCCAAAGTTGTATATTTAGTTTGCAAATCTGTTTTAATTTTATAATTGCGGAAGAGCTGTAAGTATAATTTATACCTCATAGTTTTTGTTTATAAACATTTTGGTTACATAATAATAAAGATAACTCAACACCAAAAACTTATAAAAATGTTTGTTTAAAGTGTCCTTATATTACATATGCTTGAGAAGCTCTGTCGTATGTCATTCTGCTTAAGCAGCCACTGAAAGTCATGTCTTCGAAGACTATTTGTGACACACGGAAATATTTTCAATACAGCAACATAAAGCATAGAAAAGGTGGTAGCCTTACTCTGATATTATAAAATATACAAAGCACATGTAAACATAGAAAGAAGAGACTAGGAAATACACTAAGATGTTAATAATATTTATGCCATGGTAAGAGTATAATGGGTACTCTTTAATAATACTGCTATTTGGTTTTTCTAACAATCTGTTTACAATAACTTTATTATAAGAGTGAAATTTAAGTATTATTTAAAAAATTCAATTTTGCCGGAGCCGGTTTGGCTCAGTGGATAGAGCGTCGGCCTGCGGACGGAAGGGTCCCATGTTTGATTCCGGTCGGGGGCATGTACCTGGGTTGCGGGCACATCCCCAGTGGGAGATGTGCAGGGGGCAGCTGATCGATGTTTCTCTCTCGTCGATGTTTCTAGCTCTCTATCTCTCTCCCTTCATCTCTGTAAAAAATCAATAAAATAAAAAAAATTTAAAAAAAATTCAATTTTAATAGCCTATCTCATGAAAGTTCCCAAAATCTGTTGCTAAAAATGAAAATTAAATAAATCGCACTTTGAGTCCAATTCCATCTCAAGCTCCTACTTCTCCAGAGAAATGTAAACAATCCTAAAGTAGTATCTGTTCACTAGTCAACTGAGAATATATTATGCCTCAGGTACCAGGCTGTGAGGATGAACAAAGGACACGTACACTCTGGAAGCTGCCAGTCAGTGGTACGAAGGCATAATGACAAATGAGTGTGAAGAAGGGGTTCCATATATCATTCTGAGTGGGAGGGTGGGGCAGTAAAAGGCTGCCACAATAGGAGTCCTAATAGTATATGAGGAAATGGGTGCAGAAAGGTGAAATGGAAGATTACCCAGAAGTGACATATAAACACAGGTCTTGTGACACAACTCACTGACCGCACTAGCCCAGTCTCTCCTGGACTCCTGCAGCACTGGTCTTTGCCACTGGCACAGCCCGCCATTATAACCCAGGCTGCTTCCCGAACACATCTGTAATCTCAGAGGGGAACACCATGCACACCGTAGACTTTTATTTGGTAATGACAAATAAAGTCTATTAGATAGACTTCTAATGGGCAATAAACTCAACACACGTAACCTCTGTTGGGACCCAATAAAGTATATATACATCTAGCCTAGACTCATTTTTTTTCCCTCTAGAAAATTATATCAAAAGGTCAAAAGAAGATCAAAGCAACAGACTCATTCCTATAATCCTTATAAGAAAATCTGTATATAAAAGGCTCTTGCTAGCCCATGGAACTCCACTGACACGTTTTTCCAAAGCAGGCTACGTATACTGATTGCCTGACAAAGTAAACTGCAGGGAGAGGTAACCACACCTAATTGCTGTGGCTCATCAGCAGGTGTGAAACTCTGAGATGTCCCACCTGTTTAACAGAACAAGCCTGTACTGTACACAACACTAAATAACTGGAAGTAGCATAAATGTGTAGCCAGGGCAAATGTGTACCTAAGGTGTGATACATTCATTGGCATGGCATTTATAAGACTTATAAATATGTCTAGGCTTTGCTTTAAAATATCCCAGCAAAGGAACACTGAAAGGGACACGTGAAACGAATGCAGTGAAATCTTGAAAACGATTTGAAACGGTGTGCATTGGTGTGCATTAGGCTATTTTCTCTACTTTTTGTGTGTGATTGAAATTTTTCATAATGAAGAACTGGAAAAATATTATGTAGAAATAAATTTAAAATATTCACAATGATGGTTTTTCGGGGGGAAAGCAGAATATAAAGTGATGATTTACGTTAATTATAACCATGTAAAAAAAATATGTGTTACCAATCCAATAGCAATAAGCAACCCCTTAATGTCCATGTGGGTTTCTAGATACCATTTTTACTAAAAGTAAATAAGTCTTTGAGGAAATAGCTAATTCTAGGTCTGGATCAGGAAAGATAGACCTGGAACATCTTGTCACACCAGATAATCAAGAAACTATCAAGTACTGGTAAGGTCATGTCAGAAGAACTCAGAAGACAACAGGCTCCCACTGGCCACAGGCAGCACAACCCGAGCATCCATAAGGATAACAACTAGGGCAGATTCAAACCCATCGTATGTGTATAAATGTGAGCTCATACGGGCACTAAAAATACCCTCTTGGATCACTCTGAAGGATAATAAGGAACCCACTATTTTGATGAATGGTAGGCAAATAAAAAGAAGAAAGCATAAAGCTGGGGGTGGGGTAAAGAATGACAGTGGCTATGAAAGTGCCTTGCTTATAGCTGGTTCCTGACAAGTGGCACTGCAACAAATCCTAAGGGAGATGCCTTCACCATCATGTAAAGTGCTCGTAACCTAGCAAAGAGAGACAGACACAAGCCCAGTGCCACACTAGACATGAAAAAAGTGCCCTTTGGAGGGGCCTGGAGGTTGGGAGACATCAGCTTAAAAGGGTTACCACTTGGGCCATGGTTGAGCGTCGTTCTGTACACCGGTTCAATTCCAGGTCAATGAAAACGTTGTTTTTTTAAAAGGGAGGGGGTTGCCACTTACTGGGAAGTTTCTGCACTTTAAACCATTCTCAAACATGAGCTCTAGAATCTCACACATTGATCTTTACATCCCCTGGTCAAAGTTATAGCTCCAGACAAATCCCCATGTGGTTTAATTTCCCTTCCCAGGAATCCAGAGGCCCTGAGATGCTCCTTTCAGGAAAAACTAACTCCCTAGACCTTGATGTCATATCAAGCTTTGGAATTCCACTTACATTCTGACCTTGCAACCTTCAGGTCTGCCCCAAATGTGAAAGGGAGGTGAAGACACCCATGTTCAGAGTCCCTATGAAAGGTTAACACATATCAATAAACATCACCCCTTCCCCCAATATTAAATACCTACTCTGGGCTAAATATCTTTTCCACTTGTTATATCCCCATAAATTCTCAAACTCAGTGAGGTAAGAGGTACTGCTCCAATTTTACAGACAAGGAAGTACATGGGCTCAAAGAATCAAGTCACTTGTTTAAGGACCCCAAGATCCTTGAAGCACTAAGATTTCTGAAGATAAAAATTGTCCACACACATATATTGAATGTAAACTGTAATTGAAAAATAATTTTTTTTTAAAAAAAAAGCCACAAAAAAACAATGTCCACACACCACTGACATTTCACATGAAAGGAGTGGCTATCTCAGAGGCAAAGACTTATGAGTCAGAGTGATGCTCTTCATTATTAAATGTCATCCTACCCTCTAAGGCCTTTTATGGACTCTCCGCCTCAGCTCTCCATGTACTTTTCCAACCTCTCTTTGATTTATTCTCCACTCTGGATGGATTTTCACTGCCCCCAAATCCTATACGTACTACCCCTTTCCCACTTGAATTGCCTTGTTCCTTTCTAGGCTCTAATCTTTCGGGTCCAACTCTCAACCCCAACTCCTCCTCCATTGTCCCCATGCTCAGAGCCCTCGCCTTCATGAAGCTTGCTGCCTGGACCGTATCGCTCCATATAAGGGCATTGCTACTTCACATGTACACGTCTGTCTCCCTAGCTTGCAAATTCCTCGAAGGCAGGGTTGAGTATTGATGCATTCCCTTGGGAAGGAAAAGGGTGCAAAAGAAATGCTTGTCAACATTAATGTGGATGCAGGCATAGCCTGCTCAGGAGCCTATATTTCTCAGCATATCTCATAAACTTGAGGTTACCACATTCCATTATTCCCTTCTAACTAGGGATAGAAAAGCCATGCCAAAGTCTTTTCATTAAGCAAAGCAGCAGGCATGTGTTCCTGCTCTGTACGATTTCACTGCCTTTGCTCCTCGGATATCCCTGGGAGAACATTCCATTATCATTAAGGCTGTGAACATTCCATCCTCTTTTCCCTTGGATTAGAAGTATTAGCAAAGCCAAGTACTAACCCTTAGCAAATAAGGAGTTTGGCATTTAAAAAACTGTGCTGAAATACATATAACACAAAATTTACCATCTTAACCACTTTTTAAGTACACAGTTCAGTAGTCTTAAGTACAGTATTCACATTTTTGTGCTACCCTCACTAACATCTGTCTCAAGAACTCTTTTCACTTTGTATCCATTAATAGCAAAGCCAAGTACTAACCCTTAGCAAATAAGGAGTTTGGCATTTAAAAAACTGTGCTGAAATACATATAACACAAAATTTACCATCTTAACCACTTTTTAAGTACACAGTTCAGTAGTCTTAAGTACAGTATTCACATTTTTGTGCTACCCTCACTCACATCTGTCTCAAGAACTCTTTTCACTTTGTATCCATTAAATAATAACCCCCCATTCCCCCCCCCCCCCCCCCACCCCGTCTCCCCACCATCAAGCCCTGGAGACCACCATTCTACTTTTTGTCTATGAATTTGACTCCTCTAGGTACCTCATATGAGTGGAATCCTTTTGTTGGCTTATTTACCTAGCTAAATGTAATTAAGATTCACCCATGTTGTAGCGTGTCCATACATCAAAATTCCCTTTCTTTTAAAGGTTGAATAATGTTCCATTGCATGTATATACCATATTTTGTTTATTGATTCATCTGTTGAGAAATTCTGACCCAACGCTGTGACAAAGAAGCTCAGGAGACTGGCCCTGGGTGAGAGCAGTTTCCTTGATGTTGTGAACACATTCAAAGAACCAATCCGTGATGAGGACCACAGAACAGAAAGCTGCCAAAAGGAATTTCCACCTGGTTCTCTGACCCAGGAACTGGAACCAGAAAGAACATTTATTTAAATACTCAAATAGTTTCTTAGAATAAAACCTTGCCGGCCTAGGATGGTCTGGAAACAAATCTTGAATTCACTCTAGTTTCTAAAGACCTCCCTCTCCCCTGTTCTTTCTCTCCCTCAGTTTTATTGAGAGTTAATGAAATATAACATTGTGTAAGTTTAAGGTGTACATGTTGATTTGACACCCTTATATACTGCAATATGATTACCACCATACAGCTCCCTCACATCACAGAAATACCATTTCTTTTTATGTGGTGAGAACATTTAAGAGCAACTCGTTTAGCAGTTTTCAAGCATACAATATAGTACTGTTAAGTATTTCACAATGCTGTGTACTGGATCTCTGAACTTATTCATCTTCTAACTGGAAGCTTGTACCCTTTGACCAATAATTGCTTAATTCCCCACTCCCAGCCTCTGGTAACCACCACTCTACTCTCTCCTTCCATAAGTTTGGCTTTTTTAGTTTCCATATACAAGTGATATCATACAATATTTCTTTATCTGACTTCTTTCACTTCTCATAATGCCCTCAAGGTCCTTCCATGTGTTGCAAATGCCAGGATCTCCTTCTTTCTCGTGGCTGAATAATATTCCATTGTGTTATATATATATATTAATATATATTTTAATACACACACATCTTTTCCCATTCATCCAGTGTATCTCAATGGACAATATAATCCATTGTATGCCAATATAGCCCACCAATATAATCTTGGATATTGTGAATAATGTTACAATGAACACTGGGGTGCACATATCTCTTGGATATCCTGTTTTCATCTCTTTTGCATATATACCCAGAAGGGGAACTGCTGGATCATATAATTCTATTTTTAATTTTTTTGAGGAACCTCTATACTGTTAAGTGAATTAAAAGACAAACTACAGACTGAAATAAAATATTTACAAACTACATATTTGACAAGGACTGATACCTTGTGCATATAAAGAACTCTCAAAACTCAACAGCAAAGAAACATAAACAATCCGTATAAAATGGACAAAAGACTTAGATATGTTTGAAAGAGGATGTACAAAAATCATATGAAATGATGTTCAATGTCATTATCCATAAGGAAAACCTACGGGTGAACAGTTAAACAAATGAATTGTGGTACATCCATACCCTGGAATACCACTAAGCAATAAAAAACAAATACAACTTGGATGAGTCTCCAGATTATGCTCAAGGAAAAAGAGCCAAACCCTACAGGTCACATACTAGACGAATCCACTTAGGTAACACTCGTGAAGTGACGAAACGACAAAGATGGAGAACAGATTAGTGGTTGTCATGGGTAAGGACTCGGTGGGCGTGGGCTGGTGACTACAAACGGCAGCAGGAGGGATCACGTAGACATCGAAATGTCTTGTGTCTTGACTGTATCATGGTCAGTATCCTATTGTGAAATTATACTATAGCTTTTCAAGATGTTACCACTAGGAGAAACTGGAAAAGATGACACAGGACCTCTCTTTACTAGTTCTTAAAACTAGATATGTATCTGCAATGACCTCAAAATAAAAAGTTTAATTTTTAAAAAAGCTCAGGCTTTGGGACAAAGCTAGATGAAGTTGGGAAAGGCATTTCCCTTCTCTCAGGGCTAAAGGATTAAATGAAGAGATCAATCGTCTAAGCATGGTGCCTGGCACAGGGTAAGTACTAAGCAGATGGCTATTAAAATGATAACCTTAAGAGGCAGTGGGGGTGGAGAAGGGTATAGAAGAAGACCTTTGGATAATAGTACTAATGGATTTTGGTGAAAGATTAGATGTAAAACAGTGGGTGACCGGGAGTCAAAGATGATTCCCAAGTTTCCCACTTGACAGTGGCACCATTTACCAAGCAGCCATGGGGTAAAGAAGAGAGGAATAAAGATGAGTTTAGTTTGGGTGTGGTGAGTCTGTGTTGACTGAGAGACATGCAGGTAGAGATGTCCAGTTAACAACTGCATATACAAGTCTGGAGTTCGGAACACAGCTCTAAGCTGGAACTTCAACTTGATAATGACCAGCATGCACGTGATAACCGAAGCCAGCAGAATGGATGACTGAGGAGGAGAAAAGAGCCTAGACCAGAGCCACTGTGACTATAAAGTAGCGTCACCCTTTAAGTGCGGGATAAAGAGGGTCAATCTAGCAAAGGAGACTGAGGTGGCCAGAAAAGGAGAAAAACCTGGCATATATGTCATCGCTGAAGATCAGAGAAAGGTGTTTCAAGAAAGAGTGAGTGGTCCACTGTGACCAACCAGTGAAGAGATAAACTAAAACGAGGAGTGAAAAATAAACCTGTAATTTATAACCTGCTGAGAATCACTTTGGTGAAAAGACAAAGTAGGTTTCAGACTGGAGCTGAGAAGAAGGTGGAAAAAGGGAGACATAATATAAACAACCATTAACAAGTTTAGCTCTAAAGAAAAAAAAAAAGAAGCACAGTGAGAAGGAAGGGGTGTGATATTGAGGAAGAATTTTGTTAAAAGCAAGTATGTGCTGCCCGGTCGGTGTGGCTCAGTGGTTGAGAATCAACTCATGAACCAAGAGGTCACTGGTTTGATTCCCAGTCAGGGCACATGCCTGGGTTGTGGGCTTGACTCCTAGTAGGGGGCTTGTAGGAGGCAGCTGGATGGATGTTTCTCTCTTATCGATGTTTCTATCTCTTTATCACTCTCCCTTATTCTCTCTCTAAAAAAAAGTAAATAAATAAAAAGAAAGGAAAAAAAAGCAAGTGTGTGTAAATACTAATGAAAAGGAATAGGTAGAAGGGAAGAAGTTGAAGATTCATGACACAGAGGGTATGAATTATCTGAATAGGTAGGAGAGGATCTGACCCAGAGCACATGTAGCAGGACAGCTCAGTCAGAAGGGGCACCTCATCTACTCTAAGAAGAGGGGGGAAGGAAAGGAACCGTGAAGATATACATGCATTTGGAAATTTGGTCACAGTATGCGCAGACAGCTGCTCCCTGGTAGCTTCAATTTCCTTTGTGAAAGAGAAGGCAAGGTCATCTGATAAGACTGAAAGGCTGGCTTAATTTTTATTCCCAGCATGAAATCCAGTGCCTTGGACACAGATACTTAATAAATACATGTATTTAATAAATAAAAGAAAAGCAAACAATTAATTTCCTTAATTCAGTTGCTCATTAGAGTCAATACTCAACTTTCTCCAAAGTAGCCACTAGGGGGCATTACTGCTGCCAATCTGAAGCTACATCTTTTAACATCATGAAATAGAAAATTACAGAGCAGTGTATGTCATACTATGTATTTTTTTTTTAGAGTGTAAAAATGTTATATCTATAGTGAGCCAGCTGGACTCAGTTTAGATGATCCCAATTTTGTTGGCAACATCCACAGCATCATAGTCAGGAGCCAGCGAAGCACCAGGCCTGACGAGGGTGTTGACCTTGGCCACGTCAATGTCAGAGGACTTCCTCACAGCCTGTTTGACCTGGTGCTTGTTGGCCTTGGCATCCACAGTCAACACAAGTGTATTGCTGTCTTCTGTCTTCTTCATGGCTGACTCAGTACCTGGGGGGAACCTGATGATGGTGGTTGAGCTTGTTTCTCCCTGGGGCAATCTTCTAAGAATGTCTGGGCTGCCTTCAGAGCCCCCGTGTACTGGGCATAGGAAGGTGGGTGATGTGTGGATCTTCTGTGTGTGTGTGTGGGCGGGGGGGCTGTGGATGCTTTTCAGCACTGCTTTGTCTTCAAAGCCTTTGCTTTGGGTTGGCTTTGGGAAGGGCGTGTGTGTGCGTGTACACACACACACACACACATTACCGTAGAATGGAAGGGCTAGTCTTTCTACCAGCCTTCCACTGCAATCAAATCATGATGCCCAGAGGTAATACTCACCATTTTGCAGAGGTCACTTTTTGTAATTCCTCCAGGGCACATAGAAAATACTGAATAGACCTTTTACATTTTCTTATAATTAATCAGTTACAAAAGGTGGATGAAAAGAAATCCCTAAAGCTAATCCTTGGTAACAAGGATTTGTTGAATTAATTTTAAATAGCTGTGATCTATTTTATAAGCTGCTTTTCCCCCATTATTTCAGATGCTTGATACATTCATACAATGAAGTGTTATCAACCTATCATACCACATGGCTATTATATATACACTAGAATAATATTTTGGTGTATATGGTTAGCAATGGAGCTGGAACATACTTCTTTTCCAGTTTGGCTCTAACAAATGCGGGCCTCTAATATACAGAGGGAACTGGCAGAATTCAAAGTTAAAACAGGGTGCAACATTTTCAACACCCCAAAAGAAAAGATGTAAAAGCAGACAGTTTGTTCCTCAGGAATTCAGGGTTACGCAGATCAGTTCAGTTTTAACGAAGGGATCTGAACTTTCCACAGTCTGGGAGACTTCCAGTCATACCAATGGAACACATCACACTACAGCCTAACGAAAGCTGTTCGTGTCATTAGCTGGGTACAGGCTGCAGCTGTGGGGAAGATGGGCGGGAGGCTGACGTCATTGTACGAATGCAGGTAGTCAAGTTATGTAGAGGCATTCCTCCGAGGTCATGTAGGTTTGGTTGCAGACCACCACAATAAAGCAAGTAGCTCAGTAATGTGAGTTTCACAATAAAATCAGATATAATCTTTTTTGCTGGTGGAGGATCTTGCCATTTGTAAAAGACGCAATACCTGTGTGGTGCAACAAAGTGAAGCGCAAGAAAGCGAGGTATGCCTGTACTTCAAATGAGTGGAAAAGGTGCTTAACCCCAAAGACCCCAAACTTGGTTTTTTGAACGAAAGTTCTTTTTTGGGGGAACAAACATACTCAATAAGTGGGTCATAAGGAGAGTCTGGGCGATGGAGTTGAAGTAGTCACAGTCAAATATAGATACAGTATCAAATTGTTTGCAAACTGTTTCAAAAACAAAGTTTCAAGGTTCTGGAGGTTAGTGGTCTAATCTGACAACTAAAAGTCACATTTTTACTGGATACTCTATTCCATAGCTGGTACGGCATTCCACTTCCATTGCTAGTTTTCAGAAGCTCTTTGGGGGCCAAATATTTTTGTGTTTTTTTTTATGTTTATGAAAACATTAATAGCCAATTGCTCTTCCCCAACCTAATATAAAAACCGTGTCTAATGAACTGATACCACTTTGAAGAACAGAAAAGTTTCTTTCTTAGTAATTATAGTTCTTTGGCTACATGGACATGTCTGAAAATGAGCTTTTAAACTGAGATGAACACTTCCTTGCCACATCCCTACTGTATTTTAAATCTATGTCCTCTTTCAAAAGTCCTGTGCTAAACCTTTGGAAGCCTGATTTCATTTACATACACACACACTCGCTCACCAGCAACAATACTTCCTTAAAACACACACACACACGCTCACACACACACACACAATGTCACTTCCTCAATCCAGAGGCCAGAAGTCCTCTGGTTCTGATCTGGGGAGCCAAGACAGGAAACTCTGGTGAGCTTCTACCT
>NW_006288013.1:2095742-2096673 GCF_000327345.1 Myotis davidii | reverse complement strand
CTCCCCCCCCAGCAGGGGTGCAGCTGACAGGGGGCAGGGTCTATTCAGAGCTCCCTTGATGCACTGCAGCTGGAAGGCAGCAGCTCACTTCCACGCTGCGGGAATGATCCCAGAGTCCCGCACTGGGAGTGCATGTAACAAGGGCATTTCACAGGAAGCGAACAGGAACGAATGAAGACCTTGACACCTTTTAGCAACCTTACTTCTAGTTCCAAACTCCTGCGCAGAGCCCAGGGCTGACTTCTGCCAAATCTCAGTAACTGGCACTAGCCTGTACTTTGACCCCCACCAGGCAAGTCATCTTCTAGTTTGGGCGGTGGGTGAGAGCCAGACCTCCTCACCACTCAACCCCAGACTGGACCACTCTCCCCGCGAGGCGGCCAGTTTCTCATCTGGAAGGGAGAAGTCCCAGCGATGTCAGTAAACACTGTCGGTCAGCACCGCCCGGCAACTGAGCGGCACGCTCTCTCCCAACACCGGGGCTGCACAACAGAAAGCCCGGGTCATTAGAGCAAACCCAACTGCAGTGTCCCCGCCGAGGCCTGGGGTGGGGGGTGCATGTGCGAGACAGACACACAGAATAAAGGGACGTAGGGGGGACAGACAAATGAGCCACTGACCACACGGGCTGCACATGCCGCTGCCGCTGCCCGTGACGGGGAGGCTTTGGGCTGGAAGGAGCAGGCGGCCGCCAGAGGGGCGGGCAGGGAAAGGGAAGGGGTGTGCGGAGCCTGGGCCCCCCTCCCCGCCCGCTCCCCTAGATCCTGCAGGCGGAAGCCGCTCAGGGTTCCTCGCGCCCCCGGCCCCGGGACACACCCTTCAGTGCTATTTCCCTAGTTCTTAGCACAGTGCCTTACACACATTGGTTCTAAACACATATGAATGAATGATAAGTGATAGTAAAAGGAGAAGATAAAGCGGTTTTTTCTCT
>NW_006288013.1:2052161-2095022 GCF_000327345.1 Myotis davidii | reverse complement strand
GGTGGGGTTAGGGGAAGGGGCTGCGCCCTTGGTCGCCAATCCGTTTTGCACCGGGGGGTCGTCAGGAAGGGACCCGAGGGTGGCTGGAGTTTCCCATCCCCGAGTTTCGGGACTCAGTGGGTCAGGTTCTGCTGAAATGAGTGACCCGCTTCCCAGCGAGAGTTGGTTTCACTCGCACCCTTGGCGGGAGAGGAAAGAAGGAAACAGACCACTAGGCGCTGGCGCCTTTGTAGTCCGCGTTTGCACGATTGTCTTGACGGGTCTAAGAACTGGGCGGGCAGCGTTAGTCCCATTTCACAAACAGCTTCAAGTCCAAAGACTGTGCAGCGCAGGGCCAGGTTCCTAATTGTGGGGGTGTGGGTGGGGGTGGGCCTGCCGTCTCTTTTTAAAGGGGGGGGGGCGGCTTTAATGTGTGCAGATCACCTTGGGGCCCTCTCATCTCACTACCAGGAAATAAAGTCCCGCTGGCTCCTCCACTGCCTCTGGGAAATACAATTCAGTAAAAGAAAACTCGTATGATGTGCAGAATCAAGGAAGCAAAAGTGAGTCAATGTGTGTCATCGTAAACTGGGAGGCAAGGTGTGGTGTGGTAGGACCAGACTTTGGGGTCCCAGCGCACCCCCACACTAGAGACCTCTCTGGCTCACATGAAAAGTGCGGCATAGCAGCCCCTCTGACTGCCCTGGTGGGTTTACCCCAGATGAACTGGGGGGAGCACACACTGGACCAGACAACCCCAACTTCAGGCGGAGGGTGGAGGGAAAATCCTTTCCTAGGAGCACTTTTGCACTCACGAAGCACCTTTAGAAACAACAGTAAAAGGTAGGTCCTCCCTCCGCTTTGAGAAGGGGAGTGACCCGCTGCATCAGTAAGGACCTGCGCTGCCGGCAGGTGAGCTAGAGGGACAGCGTCTCGCACTCTCCCTACACCTTTGGACTGAGGCGATTTTGTTCATTCCCCTGTCTTTTTGCAGCAAAGCTAGTTGCTTCCAGCAGTGGGACACCCTTCTGGTTGTACAGATCTTGGTTGGATTGGGACAAGTTCACTTTCAATCAGCTTGTACAAGCGAATCATTTACTATATATGCAGCCTTCCTACACACTCCAGGAGGTTTAGGTCAGCTCCCCCGGACCCAGCATTCACTGACTTTCTTCACTCTTCAGTGTGCTGCTGGGGCTGAACGGAAGCCAGAGCTATGAGGCGGTGGCTGGTACCAGAGCTCCCCTAGCCTTCCAATTTCGGGATCTGTAAGCCACATGCAAGGGCCACCACCAAAATTATGGCCGTTTTAACCTCTGGCTTGAAGTACTTTAAAAATCGGTGCGACAAATATCAAAATACTTAAGTCTGCCAAATCCATCAGGGGGCGGCGACTCTCAAACTAAAGCCACTTCTGACTTCATTCACATCTGAGTCATGGTGCCAGGTCCAAGGGCTGCAGACTGAGAAATCCGCATGGTGTGTCTGCAGCCACCCTAACTTTCTTAGGAGGAGGCTGCCAGCACCCAGGTCAGGCTGCAGGGAGGAGGCAGGGCTGCTGCTGTGGCCCCTGGCTGCACGCTGGGGTGGCTCCAGTCTTATGAGCCTGAGGTGCGTGCCAGGTCGGAAAACAGCGCCGGACAGAACGTTCCTGTCTGGGCCTTTACTAAATCCTCTCCACTCCCTGCTGTTTTTTTGTTTTTTTTCCAATGCTCCCTGCCTTTGGCCAAGGGAAAATGGAAAACAAATTGAGTGATTTATGAAGCTAAGCGCCATCTATCGGAATCGGTTGGAATACGCCCCCCCCCCCACCTGCGAGGACATGCACCACTAGTCTATAATTTAGGCAATTTTGATTAAAGACCATGGTTATTTCCTGGAGGAATTAATGACCGGCTGCAAGGAGGGCTTTGGGTCATTAATCCTATACTCATTAAATTCTCAGGAAATGGCCATCTTATGGGGAGGGTTTCTCTTGGAGGGAGCATTGCAGACATTAGAAAATGAACACCTGGGAGGGAAGCATGGGCACCGCATTGTGCGTCCCCCTCCCCCCTACCAAGCCTGGGTTGTGAAGGGTGCACTGTGGCTTTGAGACTCATCAGCGCCAGCCTGCATCCGTGCCTGTCTGGGGGTTGAGGGTTTGTGGCCAGCGGCAGGTGCATGGCTGGTGGAACGCTCCCAGGAACGGGTTAGAAGGGCTGGAGGGAGAGCTGTGCCCAACTGCACACCAGGCTGGTGTGATTAATGCCACCCACGCCAGGCTTGACGTCAGGGGCTGGGCCGGGGGTGGGGGTGGATGTTTGTGTCCTTCTGTCTTTTCTCCCCTTCAGTCTAGTTGACAGGTTAGATTCAGCGCCGAGTGCTGCTTGCCAAGGTCAGCGTGGCCAGCTGAGCCGCCTTGGCGTGGTGGCTTTCACCGTGTCTCCCAGGCATATTGAGGTCTGGGCTCCTTTAACCCTATTCTACTTTGAGCCCACTTGGTCCCCTCCACCAAATTACTCCAACCTGCTCAGATCAGCGCTTGGCCTGTGGATGGGATGGGGATCTGGAAGTGGGCTTGGGGAGTGGTTGAAGACCTTACTGGGTTCCCTCCCTGTCTGTGGCCACTAACAGTTTATACTTGACATTACACCCAGTGGGAAACATTTTGGAAATAAACTTTCGGAATGAGAAAAGGCTGAGCAAGTCCAGCTTCCCAGTTTTCCTTTGCAAAGAACCAGAACCTGTGCTGATTGCTTTGGGGCTAGTTAGGCTCCGGGAACATTTCTCCTGACACCGGTGGGGTGATAACATCAGTGTGCACAGATCGTGCTGCAGACTTGGTTATCACTATCTTCCAAGAACAGACTGCCAAGGTCCCTGGGAAGGTGCCCCCAGTGCTCCAAACCCTGCTCTGCACGATGACCACTTCCTCCAGAGACAAGTCCTGCCTCCACTTGGATCGTGAACCCGTCCCCCAAAACTCGCCACCCCCACTCCCCAGCATAGTTGTTCATTCTTCTCATAGACTCACATCACCCTCACAAACGGCCGTCACAATGTACTGCGAATATTTGTTTCCCTAGCCTAGAGCCTCCCAGCGTGCTGCCAGACACACACAGATGCCCATTAAATGTCTGTTGGGAGAAGGAAGGGGCCAATCCTTAAAGGATAACCAGTGGAAGCTGTGGGCCCTGGAGCATCCAGAACTTTCTGACCCATCCCCAACAGTATCTGTGAAGGTCCTTATAAACAGCTGGAGTGTTTAGACTCCCAGGGACTGGCCTGGTGGGGAGGGCAGAAGTAGGTGGGGGTAATCCCAATTTCACTTTAAATACAGGTCAAAACCCTTGGAGAGTTTAAAAAACAATAACTCCGTAGACATTTGACTTCTACCCCCAGGCTCTACAGAGCTACTGGTAACTACGTTAACCCTTGGTCTCCAAACCCTGACACTGTTGTCCAGACCTCTCTGGGACGAAGATTTAAACTGGTTATGGTTTATTTGGTGCCTGGTTTCACTATGATGGTCCTAGAGGAGCTCCAGGAGAGAACCCTTTGTACCCACACACATACTAGCAAAGCTGGAGAAATCTGGTCCCCTGACTCAAAGTGCGTTTCATCCGATGGCTGACCAATAGCAATTGTTTCTCAATGCAAGCATAGTGGCTGTGCACACTCACTAGTCTCTGTGTTGCTGGGCACCCAAGGGCCACAGGAGATAATCTCATTTAACTCCCTGATTCTACCAGAATTACCCAAGATGTTTGTCTGACTCATACAGCCCATGATGTGCGGGTACATGTTTAAAGATGGGCTCTCTTGTGGTGGAAGCATTGATTTGTAGTATGTGACTATTTTTTGTGGTGGAAATACCATACTCTCTCCACCCCTTGCCTGATCAATGTCAGGCTATCAACTTCATGTCTTTGAATGCAGAGTTAAGAGATACAGTTATTTAGTATTTTCAACATAAAGATAAAATAGATATAACACCAAGAGCAGAGATAAGAGCAACATGTACTAAAATAATTAGTAACTGGTGAATTTTGGTTTATTCCCCCTTGTTTTTAATATAACTTAAAGTCAGCATGTTAAAATGCACAATTCAGTGTTTTTTTCTTAGTATATTTACCAAATTGTGCAACCATGATGGCTATCTAATTTCAGAACATCGTCATTACCTCAAAAAGAAACTCCACATTTATTAGCAGTCACTCCTCATCCCCCCAACCCTCACCCCTGACAACCACTAATCTACTGTCTCTATGGATTTGCCAATTTTGCACATTTCATAAAATCATACAATATGTGGCCTCTTGTGTTTGCCTTCTTTCACTTTGTATAATGTATTCAATGTTCATCCATGTAGCATATGTAAGTTTTATTTTTTTTAAATTGGTTTCAGAGAGGAAGGGAGAGGGAGAAAGAGAAACATCAATGTTGAGAATCATTGATCAGCTGCCTCCTACACACCTCACACTGGGGATGGAACCTGCAGCCCAAGGATATGTCCTGACCGGGAATCAAACCATGACCTCCTGGTTTATAGGTCGACGCTCAACCACGGAGCCACACCGGCTGGGCCATATGTCAGTTTTTCATTACGTTCTATGTCTGAATAATATTTCAATGTATGGATGAAAATTATCCATTCTTCAGTAGATGGATATTTCAGTTGTTTACACTTTGTGGGTATTATGAAGAGCATTCATGTACATATTTTTGTGTGAATCTACATTTTCAATACTCTTGGGTATATACTTAGGGGTCAAATGGCTGGATCATACTGTGACTCCGTGAACTGTTTCCCACAGTGGTTACTACGTCATTTACATTCCTACCAGCAATGCACAAGGGCTCCAAACTGTCCACATCTTCTCCAATACTTGTTATTCTCCTTTAAAAATTATAATTTCATTTTAATAAGGTTATTTTTTAAACAGCTTACAAAATTTTCCACAACTGACCAATCCACTCTCTCAGGCTGGTCTGAGCCAGCCCTAGCACCCCACTGTGTGACCGCCTACCCCATCATCTTCCCTGTAGTCAGTTCCACTTCTTTCTGCTGACAAGAGTAATACTCAACAGATTCCAGCTTTCTTCTTCTTCCATCCTTCCTTCAGAAACCAACACAAAAGGTCTCAGGTTTTCTTCTCTTTGGGGATTAAGAGGATGTTTGATTCTGGAGAATCACAGGTTTTCAGCTCCCACCAAACACTCTAGGCAGAACACATTGTTTCCCTCTTACATTTGTGTTGAGAAACAAAAGTTAAAACTACAATGTATCTTCCTGACACCCAGATATATCTTCTGGATGAGCTCTCAAGCAGTTGCTTCAACAGGGCAAACAGCTGTGGTCTGTTTCAACATAATTTGATGTAATCAGGGTTAATTCTGATGATGCAGTAACTCTGAAGACTGTTTCTTAACTGGATTACTGTTGGGTCAACAATCATGTGGCATTACATTTAGTGGCTGAAACAAAAGCCAGAATTAAAACAGATCCCCCCCCCACCCCTGCTTCTAAATGACAGCCCCACTGAGATTAGAAGTTATGAGGCACATTTAACCCAAGTAACTAAAAAAGGAAAGTAGTTGCAGTCAAATTATACGCAAGCTTCTTCAAGGTTCAGAGCACCACGCAGAAAAGAGCTGGAAACTTATTTGTTGTTTTCTTTTCCTAGAGTGGTTCGAAATAGGTTGGCAGCAATCATTATAACTTAATATTTTCATAACAGTCTAGGAAAAAGCCCTAAAATTCTCCTCTGAATTTTTCCTGAACCAAATGATGATTTTACCAGTCTACAGTTCCCTCTACTTTCCATGTATGTTTTTGAAATGCTTAGGTTAATTGAGGACTAAATTCAGGGTGTGTCATGCCAGGGTTGAATGAATGTGTTACACACATTTGCAACTGTTTCTGATGAGCAAATCCTTTTATTTTACTTTGATAGTTCTGGCCATCATTGTTTATGGCCAGCCCAACAGCAGGGCCTGGGCTGCGCCAGGAACACACTCTTTAGTCTCTTCCAGTTCTCTGTTTTGGCTCATGTGAAACACAGTGAAGGCCCATGACCAAAGCCATTCTTCTACAGTTCTGGAAAGCAGAATCTTCAGAAATAGATGTCTTGGGAAGCTGCCAAATGTGTTGGTTCTTCAAAACCTCTCTAATTCAGTTTTGTAGTCCCACAAAGGTCCGTGTCCAATCCCCTCTGTAAATAAGCCTCTATTCGTGTGTGTGTGTGTGTGTGTATGTGTCTTAGGGACCAAGAAATTTGAAGAGCAAAAAGTCACCTAACATATTGCATTGCACTTATCAGGAATTCCTCACCTAAATAATTTCCTGATTAACATATTCTGGGATAATATGTGGATACAACTAAAAGGTAATATGACTTAAAAACACTAATAAGAATTCCTTCCATAATTCAGATAGTGTATTAGTATCTTTTTTAGTTGCAAAAGCAGATATTTATTTTAAAATTGCTTAAGCTCAAATTGGGAACTTATTGCTAAGAAAATGAGGTATAGCCAAAAGAACCCAAGAAAAAGTTGAATAATCTGGCCTCAGAAGGGACTAAATATGGTAAAAACTAGGCAGCCAGTGTCTGTCTGTCTGTCTCTCTCTCTCTCGCCATATGGTTTTCATGTCTAGCATTTGCCTTCCTTTCTCTCTGCAGACTGCTTTCTCTGTCTCTTTGGGTACACAGTTAACCTGCAGTTACTATGTTTACATATTCCCAGTCAAAGAAGTACTCTCTGGTGTTCCTAATCCCAGTTTTCCAAGAGAAAATGAGACTGGTCCAATTTGAGTCAGTGTCCACCCCGCTAGTCATCAGCAAGAGAAGCTCACATTCCTATGTGTCTGCTGAGGATGAACTGGTAGGAGTCAGGTGGGGGAATTCTTGGAGGAGGGATGCTTTTTATAACTAAGCAGACACCTTGGAAGGTGTTTAATAGAGACATGAAAACCAGCCTTGTTTCTTTCAGGACATACCTAGCATCTGTCACTTGAAAACTGGAAAACACTTAGAAAGGCATATATTTCTATTCAAATACAAAACATACTTATATTCACATACATGTCACTCAGGAAAGATTATTTCTGTACTTTTTATTGTCAATAAGGAATTTCTAAGAACCTACTCTCCTAAATTCAGCATAGAAATATAAATATGAATAAACCTAGGGTTTTACAAAGCTCAGAGCCTTTCTAGGGAGAGGAATAGGTAGGCAGATGTCCCAGTAGTGTGTGGACAATGAATGCTCTAATAGAGGTATTTCAAAAGATTGTGGGAGCACAGAGAAATGAGCAACCCACTGTGGGGGGACTGAAACTGACAGGGCTTATGTTTTACTTGTTTTGGGGAGGCACAGAGTAGGCATCAATTAAAATGTGCTGGATTAGATGACATAAGCAGTAGCTACTTCAATATGGAAGCAAGAAACTTGTTTAGAGAGTAGGGTGGAGAAGATCAATAACTGAAAATCTGAGCAACTCTAAGTTAATCCGGGACTTGCTTCTGAATTTGTCAATCAAATACATTCACTCAACAAATACTTACTGAGCACCTGCTGTGTGCAAGGTCCATGTCCAGGTGCTGGTTACATAGTGATGAGCAGTAAAGTGAGGCTCTGGAGCAGGTTATGAGGTCACTGTACCTAAGAAGCAATGCTGGGCCCTAACCGGTTTGGCTCAGTGGACAGAGCGTCAGCCTGTGGACTGAAAGGTCCCAGGTTCGATTCTGGTCAAGGGCATGTACCTTGGCTGTGGGCACATCCCTAGCAGGGGTTGTGCAGGAGGCAGCTGATCGATGTTTCTCTCTTATCAATGTTTCTAACTCTCTATCTCTCTCCCTTCCTCTCTGTAAAAAATCAATAAAATATATATTTTTTAAAAAATAATCAATGCTGGGAGAGATGCCCTGGAAACTGACCTCCCACCACACATCAGGAACACAAATTACTAGCTCAACTCATAATTACTCCTGATACCTCGCTTTTTGTTCTATGCTAGGCAATGGCTCCAGTCTTGGATTTATGCTGAAAGAGCTAGTTGAAAAATTTGTGAAATATTTCAGACACATAAAGAAGGAAAAGCCAGCCCTAACCGGTTTGGCTCAGTGGATAGTGTTGGCCTGCGGACTCAAGGGTCCCAGGTTCGATTCCGGTCAAGGGCCTGTACCTTGGTTGCGGGCACATACCCAGTAGGGAGTGTGCAGGAGGCAGCTAATCGATGTTTCTCTCTCATCAATGTTTTTAACTCTCTATCCCTCTCCCTTCCTCTCCATAAAAAAAAAAATCAGTAAAATATATTTAAAAAACAAAACAAAACAAAGAAGGAAAAGCCAGTTTGGGAATTACTTTTAAGAAATATTTCATTTTGTCTGATGGACATGTCCCCCCAACCGCCTTTTTGACACCTCAGTGATACCTAATTCATTCCAGAGCTATTTAGTAAGTACCTACTATGTGCCCTATTCTCCTCTCTGTTCTCAGGAAGCTCACGTCTCGCAGAGATGACAAATGTTGGTAGCCGAGGACCAGAATTTGCATGCGGTTTTGAGGGAGCAGAATGAAAGGAGGGAGTCTAGGAGTCACCGTTCAACCCTCAGTATTTTGAAGCACAAGCAATATAAAACTAACACTAGTAACGTAAACACGTTCACATGGAGAAATCCTCGCTGCATTTTGGAGTGTCACCACTCTTAGTATAAAGCCTCCTAGCCTCAGACAGTGTGCTTAGTTGTAATATTTTGATGCTGGGTGACTAAGAGGTGACAGGTGTGTAGCCTGAGCAAGCCACCGAGCCCATTCACAGGCATGGGGAAGCAAGCAGTGCTGAGTCAGGGCTCAGGGGATACTCTAACTCGATGGGCAGGACAGGAATCCGTGGAGGGCTGCTAACCCACTGGGGAAAAGTTGACTAAGAGCTAAATGATAGTGAAACATTAAGACACAAAAGGTTCCACATGGTATTTTTGTGGCTGTTCATCAATGAGTGGCCTACTCTTCCTAATGAGAAACAGTAACCATATCCAAGAGCCTTCCCCAGCACGTTAGTAAACTAGATAGAAATTGGTTTGTTTCAATAAAATTGACATATCTGTTGGGGGTGGGGTGGAGAACGGAAGGGGGAGCATCTGGATGTTGACATATTATTAGGCATAGGAGGAATCAGAGTGGGAGAGGAACCCGTTCTTAGAGAAAAAATAGGGGGTGGGGTGGGGTGGTGGTGGGAGAGAAAGAGAGTGAGGGGAAGAGATACCGATCAGAGGTGTGGAGGGGCTGCCTGCGCCTCCCAGGCACCAGCTCTCCAAAGGAGGGCTTTCCCACCCTGGAATGAGGCATACACACCAGCTCAAAGGTGCAGACAGAACCATCAAAACAGAGTGCCTTCTTCAATGAGCAGATCTGTGTAATTATCACTTATCTTTACCTGCAAAATACTCAAACCTCACTGAACGTTTCTCACAGTGTGGATTAAACCGCCTACAATGGAATCATTAGAATCAGTCAGGGTAACTGTTTAAGAAACACAGACTGTGGGCTGTTCCATCCCAGACCTACTGAGTCAGACTTTCTAGTGTGGGATCAGGGTAATCTGAATTCATCCGGTGATTCTTATACACAATAAACTTTGCAAAGGCTGTATGAAATGGGAGTCCCTGAGACAAGGAGACAAGGAGGCATGTCCTATTTCTCTCTGCATCCAGAGTCTAGCAACAGTGTGTGTGTGTGTGTGTGTGTGTACATATATATATTTCAGAGAGGAAGGGAGAAGGTGGGTGGGAAGAAAGGAGGGAGGGAGAGAGAGAGAGAATATGAAAGAGAATCACAGATCGGCTACCTCCCGCACGCCCCACACCGGGGACCAAGCCCGAAAACCCAGGTATGTGCTCTGACAGGGAATGGAACCGTGACTTCCCAGTTCATAGGTCGACGCTCAACCATGAGCCATGTAGGCGGTGCCACCAAAGAGATTTTTAAAGAAAAAGTGACTCAATTATACTGCCTGAAAACAGTGGGTTTCATGTGTTCTCACATGCTTCTGGCCCATAGCTTTTATACTACACTAATTTAAACTACAATTTAAAATTTTCAACACAACTTCTCTTATAATTTTTAATGGCTATGAAATATTTCATTTGATGTGTTCATAAATATTTTTTTTGAGTTTTGAAAAGGTTTCCCTTAGAAGACCTTACATTTGTGTAGTGCTTTCCAGTGTATGAAACCCTTTCACACAGACCTCATTGTTTCTCACAGTGCTTTATAGGTATTACCCTTTCTTTGCAGACACATATACAAACTCAGAGATAAAATAACTCGCTCAGGGTCCCACATCTCAGAAGCAGCATGTCAGACTTAGACCAGGGTTTTCCCACTCTGCCCAATACCCTTTCCAGGACACCAAACGTCCAGCACATTTTTCTGACAGGAATCTGACCCATCAGTGTCCTGATGCTAAAGTCTGCAAGGCAGAATGTGCAAGATGGAAAGTACATTTAAAGAGATCATTGTCCTGCTATCCCGACTGTCCAGGAACCAGTTCCTGCTGCTGGGGGCACGGCAATGGAAACGTGGCTATTAGTGGAAATCCTCAGCAAAAGAACTCACTGTTCTCCAATACAAGTCCACGTCTGCAATTCCCACATGACGGGGAGTGGGGCTGCCCTGAACGTCCTGAGGCTGTAATGAAGATTCGTCAGTAGTATTACAGATAGAGGACGAGAAACAACTACCACAGGCGGAAAGACACAGGAAGAAGGCACTGGACTTTAGGGCTTTGCTACGTGGAGACTTGTATCACAGGGTACTTGGGTAGCAGCCGAGTAGAGTGGAGGGAAGCATTCCTCTCCCCATTTAAAGGATATCCTGCCTGACGAATACCCTAGTGGGGTGCAGCCCCTCCTGCAAGGACAGACTGTTCAACTGAGCAATTTTAGAGACTCTATTCTGGAGCAGAGGAATATCTTGAAATATCACATTTGAGGCACAATGAGCTACAATGAAACCAGGTCCACCATATGTTGTGAACACATTAAAACATTTTGTAAACTGTAAAGCAATGTCCAAATGACAGTCATATTATGAATAGCAATTATTAACAGCAAAGATGTAGCAAAAATTACTGGAGAAAAATTGTTGCTGTGTTTCCAGTTTGTTACACGTGCATATTATGGAGAGGCAGCTTGTGTTACCACTATCAGGCCACTATCAAGAGTCTCCAAGAATAAATTCTCTTCAGGTCAGAGTTCATATTCACTGAAGAGACAGCAGGAAAAACTAGGAACTGGGGGATACACAGAGGAGGTAATTTAAGTATAGAGGCAGGGGAAGGGATAGGATCCCTTACAGCGGTTCTCAACCTGTGGGTCGCGACCCCTTTGGCGGTCGAACGACCCTTTCACAGGGGTCACCTAAGCCCATCCTGCGTATCAGATATTTACGTGACGATTCATAACAGTAGCAACATTACAGTTATGAAGTAGCAACAAAAATAATTTTATGGTTGGGTCACAACATGAGGAACTGTATTTAAATGGCCAGAAAGTTGAGAACCACGGCCTTAGAGATTTTTCAAATCCAGGATCTCAGGAAAACAGCAAACCAGAAGTTCTTGTTGAGCCAGTGTGCAGAGGTTATGAGTCAGGTCCAATTGTAAAAGGCACAGGTTCTGCAAAATGCAGTTCTAGCTGTGTATGGGTTTGTAGTATGAAAAAAACCTCCGCTAGATGGGCCCACCAAGTTTCTGTCCTTAGAGTATCAATTTGAAATATCAAAGGTCAATCATTGTGGGGAGGATATTAATAATGCCCATCTATACTTCTATGTGTGTTCTAGGATAACTCTAAGAGAAAGGTAGGGCAAATATAAATATAAACTCATTAAAAAACTGAGGCATAGTGAGCTTAAGTACATTGCTAAGTCTGGAACCCTTTATTCCATTTTCAATGTTTCTCTTTACTAGAATGTATTTGAGCTCAATCATCATATTTCATCACATTCTTTTTTGTTGTTGTTAATCCTCACCCAGGGATACTTTTTTTCTTTGATTTTTAGAGAGTGGGAGGGAGGAAGGGGAGAGACAGAGAGAGAAGCATGGATGTGAGAGAGACACATTGAATGGTTGCCTCCTGCATGTGCCCCAATTGGGCTGGGGATTGAGCCTGCAACCGAGGTACATGTCCTTGACCAGAATCGAACCCAGGACCCTTCAGTCCACAGGCCAACACTCTAACCACAGAGCCAAACTGGCCAGGGCCATATTTCTTCACATTCTTAAGTCTCCTTTCTTTTCAGAATAAGGAAACCAGAGGCCAGAGTGTTTGCTTTGCAAAATGTCCAGGGAACTCCAGGCTTAAGGAGCAAGGTTCCGGGATGACTATAAAAAGTCCTGTGCTTTCAGGTTCTCCAGAGGCTGAGAGCAGTGAATTTTATTTGTAGTCTTTACTCTCCCTCAGTGTGAGGAATTCCAAATAACCAATCTTCATAATAAATAAACTAATCTTTCATTAAACCAGATCAATTTGAGACACTGTAGGCTACAAAGAAACCAGGTCCACCATATGTTGTGAACACATTAAAACATTTTGTAAACTGTAAAGCAATGTCCAAATGACAGTCATATTATTAACAGCAAAGATGTAGCAGAAAGTGGTTGAAGAGTCACGAGCTATGTTAATAGTAATAGCTCCCTGAATAACAGTTTAAGAACCACCTAAACTCCTGAGTTCTTTATAAAGGCACCCCTAAAACTCCCACACATAATGGCTGCAAGTTCACTGGACAAGAGGTAGCTGGAGCCTTAGCTGACCAGAGGGCAATTTAGGGCTACTGGCAAGAGAAGTAGAATATCTAGGTTTCTGGAGGGGTGTGGACCATGACCTGATAAAATCTGTCTTATGGAAGTCCTATTAGTTGTTTTGGTGTAGCGTGATTAAGATTGCTGTTTGTGCCTGGCCAGGTGGCTCAATCCCCAGCCCAACTGGGGCACATGCCGGATACACCAAGGTTATAGGTTCAATCCCTGGTCAGGGCACTTACAGGAATCAAGAATCAACCCAGGAATGTACAAATAAGCCGAACAACAAATCAATCTCTCTCTCTCTCTAAAATCAATAAAAGAAAACAACAACACAAAACCACGGATGCTGGACACTAAACATGCACCTTGCTAGCACCATGTATTTCTTCCAGAGTAAAAAAAAAAAAAAGGATTGTTGCTCTTTTCTCAATGCCTTTTCTATCTTTTAATTTGGAATATAAACTGGGAAGAAACGACAATCAGATATTACTCCCACCTGTTTTCTTTTTATTATACATACTTTAGATTACACACTGAATACAAATATTGATCAAAAGCCAAAAGCCCCATACATTTCTTATCAACTCAAACCAAGGCCAAACTGTCTTTCAACTCTGCATTTTTATGTTCTTGCCTCACCACTTACTAAAATAAATATGTGAACAAATAGCAATCTGATCCAAATAAGCATCTTTCATCTATAATTATCTGAAACAGATTTAAAGAAGATTGCCGTTAATGCCCCTCACCAATTGCATCCTCAATGCCTGTCCTGCCATGCTTAAATGTCTGGATCCGATTTACAGAGAATATGAATGTGTAACATTGTGGAGGGACGCTTCTGGCAGATCCTGTCTGAGGAGGACAGAAGGTCAAACAGCTTCTTTGCTGCTCTGACGGCGTCCCTGGGCTGGGTCAGAGGGTGGGAGAGCCCTGTCTGGATCTGCAATGGATCACTCACACAATTAAGTTCTTGTCAGAACAACAAAGAAAGACAGCACAACTTCCCCAGGCAAGAGGACAGCCAGATGGAAAGGAACTATTTTTCTCCACCGACTTCAACATTTGAAATGAGAATTAATGATGGAAAAACACATTTCTAAGTTTTAGAACACACCCTTTCTCGGATGGCTGGGGTTACTATTTTGAGGTGCTGTTTGGAAATCTTAGGAAAACAGAATCTGATTTTTTTCCTCACTGGAAACTGGTTACTCGAGTAAAATAAAAATAACACCTTCAAATCACTTTTGATTGACAAACTAAGCCCTGTAAGAATACGATTATAGTATAGGAGGTCCTCAGCTAACACATCCATACTTTTATTCATTATACAGAGTTGATACAATGCTGTTTGCATGAAGAATTTGGGTGTTCATGCATCAGCTGACAAGTGGACATTTTAAAGTTTCTTCCCATTGATGCTATCCACAAGCAACACTTTGCTTTGGCATTTTCTTCATCTTTACCTGACATCAGTGTTTGTTTTTGTTCAATTATTGGTAAAGAAAGAAGTATGGAGGCAAAGGTGGCAGTGATTAGGCTTGTCTTAAGTGGCAAGTGTTGGGCTTCAAGAAGAAACTCTTCATATGATCAATTGTGAAGGAAGAGAATAAACAAGTGTGAAAGTTTAAAAATCTACATCTGAAGACTATCACAAAGGTAAGGAACAATGTGCATTTGACTCCTTGAGTCAAATATTCCCAGTTCATGGACCGCCCCACCCCCCACCTCCCATACACGTAAGTCTATTGTCACAATTTCAGTGATTTTGACTTCCCAATATATTTTGGAGACCTAGTATGTACTAACATAACACGTAAAGGTAGCCTCTGCATCAATTGTTAGTGACTTTGTCCAGCACATGTTCATGTATGATTAAGAGATAGAAGGATCCTCAGAGTTCATCTACTTTAAGATGATAGGTTTGCAGATGAAATAACTGGAGGCCACAAAGATGATCTTACTTGGCTAATGCTCCACAGGTGAATTAGTGGTGGCACTGGGACCAGAACCTAGGAGTCCTCCAATTCAATACTCTTTTTATCACTTACTTTTAATATCCAACCAACATGTTAACTTTACAATTCTATCCACTTCCTCAAAAATCAATGGAGACATGATTCCTTTTAGCTTCAGAAACTATTAGTGCATCCAGGTTTGGGGCCTGTGAATGTTTGTTGATTCTTGTTCCAAGAATCAACAAACATTCTGGAGACCTGAAAGCCAAATCAGTATGCCAATACAGTATGGAGACCTGAATGCCAAATCAGTACTGGCTGATGTTGCAAATGCTTTAAAATAGTTTTTGCATTTTATCTTCAAATTCTAAGGTTAAATATCACCTTTTCAGAGATGTCTTCTCTAGCAAGTTTATTTATGCTTGACCTGTGCTTTATATTTTATAGCACATGTCCTATTTTAAAATAATACATTTTGTTTACTTACTGATTGTGTGTCTTTTCTAATCGACTGTAAATTCCATGACAGCAGGGATCATTTCTGTTTAGTTCAGTAGTGTTTATTAAGTACCTTTCACAGTTCTTAGTATATAGAATAAACTCAGAGAGTAGTTGTTGAATAAACAAATGAATTTCTCTCTGTAGCTAATGGTTGAAGTAAACCTATGGAAGCCCTACTTATCTCTTTTATTCTGTCCTAAACTTGGTTTCTAAGTCCAAGGTATTAAAGTTCCAGGGAAGTAGATTTTAGCTCAGCAAAAGCTATCAACTAGAGAGATTCAGAAATGAAAGGAGCTATTTTGTGGGCTACTGAGCTCTGTGCCAAGGGATGCTGCCCAGGCACACAAGATCTCTCTGCATCAGCCAGAAGTTTGACATTGATCTCTCAGTGACTTCCATGACTTCCAACTCTAAGATTCTGTAGTTCATTTCAGCTGATTTTGAGTTAGGTTAAAATAAACTTCACATATAAATGACTTATAGTAAGTCATCTAATGATACTTAGAAAGTTGATTATTCAGGCATGAAAGCCTTTTTATAATTATTTGATAATACAAATTCTACTGAATATGCAAGCTATAGTCTACATATACGTAACTCAATGAAGGGTAAAAGCAAAGTTATAAAATTGTGTGGTGACTCTGTTTTACACACACTTTAATGTACTTACTAACTTGAGGGAAATGATGTATGAGCTCATTGTCCAAAATCACACATTCAAGGTGCTGGGACTGTCAGGCCTCAAACTCCTGAATCAGCCATCTTCTCACTCTAAGAAACAACATCACTTTTGACTCCCAAACTACCTAGCCCTTAGGTTTAACTATATTTTCATCTTCAATTTGGATTGAAAATACCTTTTTTCAAATTTCCCCAGGAAAAAGACAAATGGAATTTTAAAATATAACTATTTTTTTTCTTTCATAGATATCAAAAATCTATTTTACTGCTTATTAGAGAAGTTATAACATCACAACACAATAGTGATTAGTTTAAATAATTAATATCTCTCATTAGCTTTTATAAGTAAAAAGCCAATTTAAGAATACATTTATTGGGGGCAATACTGGTTATTAACATTATATAAATTTCAGGTGTACAACTTTAAATAATTAATATCTCTCATTAGCTTTTATAAGTAAAAAGCCAATTTAAAAATACATTTATTGGGGCAATACTGGTTATTAACATTATATAAATTTCAGGTGTACAACTTGATAATAAATCTGTATTTTCCATTGTGTGCTCACCACTCAAAGTCCAGTCTTCCACGCCATATATTTGACCCTCTGTACCCTCTTCATCCTCTCCATACATTCCCCTCTGGTAGCCACCATACTGTTGTCTGTGTCTATAAGTTTGTTTTCTTTGTTTGTTGCTTTCTGTTTTATATCCCCTAAAAGACTGAAATCATATGGTTCTTGTCCATTTCCATCTGACTTATCACTTAACATGGTATTCTCAAGATCCATCCATGCTGTCGTAAATGGCAATAATTCATCTTTTCTTATGGCTGAGTAGTATTCCACTGTATATATGTACCACTTCTTTTTTATCCAATCATCCATCAGTGAATACTTAGGTTGTTTCCATTCTTGGCTACCATAAATAATGCCACAATGAACACAGGGTTACATATTTTTATGAATAAATGTTTTCAACTTTTACAGTTAGATGCCCAGTAGAGAGATTGCTGGTTATATGGTAACCCTTTTCTTCAATTTTTGGGTAACCTCATATTGTTTTCCATAGAGGCTACACCAATTTACATTCCCATCAGCAGTGAATGAGTATTCCCTCTTCGCCACATCCTTTCCAACATTTGTCATTTCCTCTTATTGATAACAGGCATTTTAACAGGTATGAGGCAGTGATTTTTTATGGTTTTGATTTTCATTTCCCTCACAGGCAGTGAAATTGAGCATCTTTTCAAATATCTGTTGGCCATCTATGTGTCCTTTTGGGGAAAAGGTCTGTTCAGGTCCTTTGCTCATTTTTATTGGATTTTTTTGTTGTTGAATTATGTGTTTTAAAAAATATATATTTCGGATATTAGCCTGTTATTAGAAATAGCATTTGTACATTTCTTCTCCCATTGGGTTGACTGCCTTTTTGTTTTGTTGATGCTTTCTTTTGTTGTGCAGAAAGAAGCATTTTTGTTGATACAGTCCCATTCATTTCTTTTTGCTTTTACTTCTGTTGCCTTTGGGGTCAAGTTCACAAAAGTTTTGCATCTATGTTTTCTTCTTTGTATTTTATTGTTTGAGGTAGGTGTTATAGTCAAGTCTTTTAATATATATATATATATATATCTGTGTATATAAATATATATAAAATACTAGAGGCCCGGTGCATGAAATTGGGGTGGGGTGTGTGTCCCTCAGCCCAGCCTGATCGCCTCCTAACCCCTCCCCTGCCAGCCTGATCGACACCTAACTGCTCCCCTGCTGGCCTGATTGCTCCTAACTGCCCTCCCCTGCAAACCTGGTCCTCCCCAACTGCCCTCCCTTTCAAGCCTGGTACCTCCTAATTGCTCTCCCCTGCCAGCCATCTTGTGGCAACCATCTTTTACCACATGGGGGCGGCCATCTTGTGTTGGAGTGATGGTCAATTTGCATATCACCTCTTTATTAGCTAGGATATTAGATAGGATTGATTTCAAAGAGAAAGGGAGAGGGAGAGACAGAAACATCAATGATAAGAGAGAATCACTAATTAGCTGCCTCCTGCACACCCCCCACTGAGGATCAAGCCCGCAACCTGGGATGTGCCCTGATGGGGAATCGAGCTGTGACCTCCTGCTTAATAGGTCAATGCTCAATCACTGAGCCATGCCGGCTGGGCTATATTCAAGTCTTTAATTAATCCATTTTGAATTAATTTTTGTGTATAGTGTTAGACAGAAATCTAATTCATTCCTTTCCATGTGGCTTTTCCATTTTCCCAACATCATTTATTCGAGGAATTCCTTTCTCTATTGTGTTTCGAGTTCCTCTGTTGAAAATTAGTTGCTCATATATGTGTAGGTTTATTTCTGGGCTCTCAATTCTATTCTATTGGTCTGTGTGTCTATTTTTCTGTCAATCCCACACTGTTTTGATTATTTTAGTTTTGTAGTATAATTTAAAGTCAGAGGGTGTGTTTGGTACCTCTGGTTTTATTTTTCATAGGATTGTGTGGGCTACTTGGATCTTTTGTAGTTACATACACATTTGAGGATCTTTTTGTTCTATTTCTCTGAAAAATGCCATGGGGATTTTGACAGGGATTGCATTAAATGTGTATATTGCTTTAGATACTATGGCCACTTGAACTATGTTAATTCTTCCAACCCACGAACATAGACTATCTTTCCATTTCTTTGTGCCTCCAATTTCTTTCAACAATGTCTTGTAGTTTCCAGTGTATAGGTCCTTTACTTCCTTTGTTAAGTTTATTCCTAGATATTTTATTGTCTTTGTTGCAAATGTTAATGGGATTGTTTTCTTTATTTCTTTTACTAGTATTTCATTGATAGTATAAGAAAAGCAATGGGCCGAAACCGGTTTGGCTCAGTGGATAGAGCGTCGGCCTGCGGACTGAAAGGTCCCAGGTTCGATTCCATTCAAGGGCATGTACCTGGGTTGCGGCACATCCCCAGTAGTAGATGTGCGGGAGGCAGCTGATCGATGTTTCTCTCTCATCGATGTTTCTAACTATCTCTCTCCCTTCCTCTCTGTAAAATATCACTCAAATATATTTTTAAAAAAAGGAAAAAAGAAAAGAAAAGCAATGGATTTTTGTACATTGATTTTGTATCCTGCAATTTTGCTGTATTTGGTGGAGTCTTTGGGGTTTTCGATATATAGAATCATATCATTTGCAAATACAGTATTACTTCTTCATTTGCTTTTTGGATACATTTACAATTTCTTTCTCTTGCCTGAATGCTGTGGCTAGGACTTCCAGTACTATGTTGAATAACAGTGGTGAGAGCGGGCATCCTTATCTTGTCCCTGATCTTAGAGGGAAAGCTTTCAATTTTTGACTAATGAGTATGATATTAGCTGAGGGTTTGTCATATATGGCCTTTATTATATTAAGGTACTTTCCTTCTATATCCATTTTATTGAGGCTCAACAGTTATTAAATGTCATTTTTTTCACCCAGTCTGATAAAAGATTTCAATTCAGAATAGCAGTTTATTAACTTAAGACCCAAAGAAGGAATATTTTCTTCTATAATGTTTAGTAAAACACAGAGAATAAGATGGGCATTTGTCATAGGTTAAATGGTAAGAAAGAAAAGGTCCAACAACATTTTATTTTTAGTTACTAGTTGTTTCTCAAAGGTCACACAAATTAGTGAGCTAATCATTAAAGAAAAAGTACACTATCTCATCCTTTTTTAGAGTTTGAAAGGACCTTTGAAACCATCTAGTTCAATTTCTTCATTTCTTCTTAATTGACATAATTGATTAGAGATTTTACAGTCTATAAGTACCTCTTCTTGGGAGAGTTCATCTTTCTATGAAATGCCTCTACTTTGTAAGAAAATCATGACCACTTATTTTTCATATTATATGCTAGGGTATGACAAGTACATTTTGAAAACTTCTTCACTTCTAAAATCCAAACATGCGTTCTCCTGTAGGCACATGTGTGTGCAGCACCTCTGGCTTGCATGATTTCCCTTAACCAGTCTTCCAGTTACAAAACACATGAATGAGTAAATCTTGGAAAAGGGATGACATCTTTTATATTGTCAATTCCCAAGATGCATTGCAGATAGCGTTCAAATCCCATCCCAAAACCTCCATGTGGCACAGATCCAAATCGACGGAGGTCCAGATACCTGATTTTGAGAAACAGAGAATCATAACCTGTAAATGCCATATAGGGTCAGAGTTTATAATAGAATTTATGTTTCAAAGTATTTTGTAATCATTTATCATTCACGTCATTGTGGTAGACCAGTTTTTTCCCTCCACAGACAGATAAAGGACACAGAAGTTAAAAATGATCTGTCCAGTGTTACCCAAACAGTAGCAAATCCTGTCATTCATTCATTCATGGGCTTTAGTTACTTGACCCTTTTTCTTTTAAGTTACTTATTTAATTATATACAGAAAACTTACCTCATGAGGCCACAGGAAATATTCTAATAACTTTACTAATTTTCTTCAAAATATATTCCCTTCCTATTTCTTAGAATGTTGATAGTGCTCTTTTTTTTTTCTTACCAAAATCATACTGTTCATACACAGAAGAAAGTGAAGAATTTTGCCTGATAAATTACAAAAAGATATGTCCTACTAGATTAGACTGTCAGCTACATCAAGGGAAGGACCTGCATTTTATTCACTTTTCCATCTTCAGTACCTGCTCTGGAGTAGATGCTTACTATATGAAGATTTATTGTTTGTAGGTACAAAAATATACTTGTGAGCACTGGAGTGAGGAGAAACTTCCAGTTCTCTGCTTCACGCCTAGTGGAAGGTGTCCGGAGTCATTTTTCTGGAAGGTTGGGCAGCCTCTCAAGCCCATTCATAAACATTCTGTGCCCACTTAAGATGGCTAGAAAATGCCAATATGGCAACCTGGGATACGGTTATTTTAGGAAAGAAGAGGAGGAGGAAGATTCTGTAAATCTTCTTATGTCATTTGGTGGGAGAATTCTTGAGTTACATAATATTGATTAAGGCAAGTTTAGAATTTCTTGAATGATTTGTAAAATCAGTTCCAGAATAGAGCTTCTGTGCCATAGCTGGGAGTCATTTAGCTCCTCCAGGATAAAGACTGTCACTTATTTTCCCACTGTTAACAATCATGGCTACATGTACAGGTATTTTATGTGGTTAAGATTAAATACTTATCTTTCTAAAATAAAATATGAACTGCAACTAGGTGAGTTAGAAACAAGTGAGAGATCTACACACAGGAGCATCTAGCATAAAACTTCAGATCAGTAAGAGCTGTCAGGAATAATGGATGAACACAGTCTTCAACAATTGAAATGTTTGGTTGCTGGATTAACTTTAAGTTTATAAGACACAGGGGCAGGGTATACTTTGATTTAGTGAGAAAGTGAGATGAAGGGCATATCAAACCACTGCCACAAACACCTGCAGGATCTGAGCTGGCAGCTAGAGCTCCAGCAAAAGCTTTAGGTGGCTCTAAACTTCTCATAACTTGATGTCAAAACGCTGGTATGAATGTGCTGGAAACGGAATTCAGCATTTTTCTTGCCTTTGCTTTATTTTATTTATTTGCCTTTGCTTCAATAGATGGAAAAACCCAGTTCTTAGAAACAAGTTTTCTAAAGAATATGTATTTGATAGATTGTTGTCTATTCTAGGGTAGCCAGATTATAAAAGAGATGATACAGAATTTGTGGAACTAGTTACAGGTTTTACTTGCATATGGCATGTAGAAATAGGAAGTGAGTAAATTCTTAGACACCTGGTGTGGCCACTCAGAGTGGATAGAACACTAGCAGAGGTCACAGACTTGAAGATTTTGAAAACCCCTTCTATCTTTCAAATACTATGGTAACCATTTAAAAGGAAGGAAGTTCAAATAATAAATCTTTATATTTAGAGAGCTTAACAGTTTGACAACTTTAGTTGGAAAAAGAATAGTATTGAAATTATCAATAAAGACCAGAAAAGGCCTAAACTTATTTAACCAATAATTAAAATTTGCATTTAGCTCGTTTTCATATACTTGCAGACAGAAACTGAGGTAAAATGCATACGCTTGATCAGTCAGGCTCATCTACCTAATAGCAGAAGTTAGGAGGACGGGGGTGGGGGAAAGGGGTAGCATTTACCGAGCTTCTACCCTATGTAGATACTTAACCTATATTGTCTCATTTCATCCTTACAATACCCTGTGAAATAATATTACCATTCCATCTTTTAGCCAAGAAAACCAAGACTCAGAGAGATTAACCATGCCTAAGGACATTGCTGGTAAAAAACAAGGCATTCAAGGCCCATTACTTAAACCCAATTTTAGGCTTTTTGCATTTCTGAAATTTAGTTCCTTCACTTCCAAAAGACAAGTGTGTAATCAAACCCTTTCTTCTCCTGAGGACAGGTGAAGAATTAATAATATTGTTGATAATATTATACCAATACTATGAAAGAGTCTATTACAGAAATATAAATTAAAATTCTGCATATACAAAAAAGTATCTGAAGAAAGGGTCTGAGGAAAGAAAACCAGAAAATTTTGGAGAAGTAAATGTACGAGTGCAGACGGGTGGTCTTCCCTAAGCAGCTTAGATTTCTAAGGTTGGTGACGATCACTTAGGGGTCACTTAGTTCAAGCACCCAATTTCACATAGAGAGAAACTGAAGCATAATGGTTAGGAACAAAGTCCCAGCACTATGCTTCTAACTGCTGTGCTCTTAGTTACGTTAGTTAATATCTCTAGGCCTCAGGTCTGGAGGCACAGTTAAAAAGGAGCAAGAACAGTACCTAACTCACAGGGTGTTATGCTGTTTACATGACACAATATACAACTAACTGTAACACAGTCATCCAGCACACAATAAGTAATAAATAAACAAACAGCAGCCATTATTATTACTATTTTTCAAGGACTCAAACAGTGCCTTGGGAATACAAGTAAAAACCATCTAATGCTCGAACCAACAGCTAGAAGAAGAATCATTAGGGGCCTCCTTCTTACCATTGGTAGGCTTCTGTCAGTCCTGATCTGTAAAAGGAATACAACAGAATTCTTTCAGAGAATGTCAGTAAGGCAAACATACTAACCACTAAACATTGTCTGGGTTGTGTGCTCTTTACAGAAAAGTGCACACTAACTCGTGCTCTCAAAGAACATGCATCCTAGCTGAGGGGCTGCACCTTTACTGTATGGTCAGAAAGGTGCGTTGAACAAGAGTCCCAGGTGTTATCAAATAAGTGGCCTCGTCAATAAATGCTTTAGGAGGCAAGTAGGACCCAGGGATTCATTTGGATGGGTGTACTGTCCTGTCACACAAGAAAAGCACTATTACTGCTCTGAAGGTTGTTGGGAGGCACACACAAACAAAGGACACACAGACACACCTTTCACTCTATTACATTAAAATAATACAGATTCTGAGGCTACCTTCATAGTATGATTGCAAATTGGCTTTTGCCAATTAAGTGTTAAAAGGTTTTAGCTTTTAGTACTCATTAAAATTAATTTCAGTCCTTTAAAAAAGTGTTTGGGACCAGTATATCTGAAGTGATCAGGACAACGAAAATGCAAATATACAAAAATACAGAACACATACACAGAAGTCACAGACGGATCAGAGAGAGATGGAAATGCATATCCATTTCATTAGAAAAGATAAATTTGGATATTATCAGATATTAGGTAAACATTTAATGTTATGAGGAAAGGTTTCCTGAAGGAAGGAAGCAAGCAAAGAAAACAGAGCAATTAATCTTTCAACAGATGAGGTTTCTTGCCATGTGTGATTTTTATTGTGCTTTAAAAAAGCCCAAAAAAACACACCCAGAGAATCTTTAAATTCTTTCCATCTAAGGAGTTTGACCTTTACTTCAATTCCACGATTTTCCCAGGACTTTCTAACATGTTGGTTATAGTAAGGAGTCAGTCCGCTAATAAAAAAGAGTCCTCCCAAAACATTTTCTTCTGGAACCTAACCAAATAGAGCAGTTCAAGTAAATAGAATTACAAAACCAAGTTGCCCAACAGATTTATAGGTTGAGACCTTGGAAAACATCAACTTTTAAAGCATTTTTCCATTAGGTAAAGAAGGCCTTACAAATGGCTAATTTAGCAGGATATTTTCAAACAATTATGGCTTTTCCAGGTTACTTTCCAGGTTACTCTGAAAAGTACCAGTATTATCTGGAGAGAAGGAATATGCCTTCAACATGGGAAAGCCTTTTTTAAAAAAATGTTTGGCACAGCAAAAGTGGAAAACCGAGGTTTATAACCCTGGTTAGTTTAGGAAGTCATTGTGGTGTGTTGGCAGACCATGCATATATGGAAGTGGTAGTTCAATTAGAAACACGATTCCCTATTTCTCTTCTTCAAAACATTTTCTGTGTGTTCACCGATTCACTTCCCAGGCCTTGGCCAGATAGTTAAAGTAAGTTATTCAAATAGCTAAATCAAGACCCTTACACAATGTAGAAAATCTGAGGAAGGGAAAACTGCTTATCTTAAATAGCTTAGCAGATATTTTTAGTATCCTTCTATTTCCATCTTTATCCTTTTTCTGGTTCAGACTCTGTTTCTTTATGGCCCTACAGGATTCATAATTTATAGTAAATGAAAAGAACAAAGAGAAGAAAAAAATAAAAATGAAGGGCAAGCTTCAATGGGGAAATCTTCCTCCTTCCATCATTTACTTTTTAAAAAGCCATTTCCATAGGAAGAGATAAATACAAACAGAGGGCAGTTTTCGTTGTGGCCTTGTTTCATGTAACAGTTCTATCTGTTAAGAAAGGGAAGCTGAGAAAGGTCAAGTAACAACTCGCTCAAGGTCACTAGAATCTGAATTTCAGGTCTGCCAGCGGCTGCGGCCTGTGAACTGTCCTCTGTTACTTTGTCATGACTGCCTTTGAGTTTCCTGTCCCCAATTTCTGAATTTTGTTTCTTTTAGGTCTGACCAATACCTGGCCAGCCGCTGCTCTAAGAAATGGTATCGCTCCTCTCGGAGGCTTCCTCCAAAGAGCTCTCCAACTCCAGGAACCAGAAGGTCAACAGCAGCAACCTAAGAAGGAAACAAACAAACAGAACATAGACATTACACTTTCAGGGGCTTCAACAACTGTCACGTTCTCAAGCATGTGGAACTTTTAACATTTTGACAACTGACTAACTGCTCACCAGAATCTTATTTATGTTATTTGTTCATGTTCCTGTTTCAGGATCAAATGTTTAATATCATCTTTAGAATACATGCTACACAAATTGCAGGTGAAGAGTTTCCTTTCCTCTCGTGTACCCTTTTATGCAGTGTACTTAACAAAAATGTGTTTTCTTCACAAAAGTGATACAAAGGTTAATTATAAAAAATGTGGAAAATATTAAAAATTATGAAATATTAAAAATCACCTATCACTACACAGAAGCAATTACATTCTGGCATATTTCCTTTCAGGTTTTCTTCTTCTTAAACATTTAAAGAGTATTGTAGAGATCAAATTACATATAAAAATTTATCATTCTAGTGTCTTTCTAACATTATGGAATAAATATTCTTCCTAGGTAAATTAAAGTATTTTGCAGACTTAATGTTTTAGTAGCTGCACAGTTTATTGTTTAGGAGTATCATAGCTTTTATTGAACTGTTTTCCTTTTGTTGAACATGTAGGGGTATGTGCATGTTTGTTTTCTCTTATAAATAATGTGACAATGAAGATTTTTCTTTAATTTGTAGTATTTTGTTAAGACATGTAAAATATGGTCTGATTATTACAAAGAAGTACAGATTAAAACAACAAGATATCATTTTGGAGTTATCAAAGCGGTGAAGATAAGAAAACAACATAAACTAGCTGGACTAGACAATGCATCAACCAGTGTTCTCGTACATTTGATACAACCTTTCCGTCAGCAATTTGGCAAAAGATAATCAAAAGCCTTAAAAATGCAATATGCTTTGACTCAGCAATAATGGTTTTAGGAACCAGTCCCAACAAAATAATCGGAGATGCAAAAATAAGATTAACAGACAGGACATTTATTGCAGCATTACTTATAATGACAAGAAATTCACGTGCACATCAATAGAGACTCTTAGATACATGATAGTCATGAATAAGAAAAAGAATGACATCTATATCATGAAATGTTAATTGTGTTGCCACTGTGACATCTTTTATCTGTATTTCCTTATTTTCTACAATGAAGATTTGTTATATTTTTGTAATAAAAAAACAAAAATATTTCTTTTCATTTTATGTAAACAGTTTTAGAATTGTAGGCATAGAGAAGCACAACCTTACTTTGTAGTTTATAAATAAATATTAAGAAAAAGTTCAAAAGAAAAAACAACAAAAACTTCTAATAGGAAAAAACAGTAACTTGATATTTTAATTTGTATTTCTTTGATTACTAGTAATGCTTGATTTAAGGTTGTTTATTTGCTATCTCTATTATCTTGTGACTTGACAATTCTTTGGTGGGGTGTCAGGTAGACATTTGTAAGGTCAAGAATACGAAGGCACAAAACTTAGAATGACTTATTGCAACAAACGAAAAATTAGGAATCGGTAAAACATTTTAATTTTTAAATGCCACATTATAAATTCTTCTTAACTTTGCCTCACTTTACTATTAAGCCATCCCCTTGTTTTGAGTTCAGAACTTTAAAAAAAAAATCCTCACCTGAGGATATGTTTATTGATTTTAAAGAGGAAGAGAGAGAAAGAGAAAAAGAGAGAGAGACAGAGAGAGACAGAGACAGAGACAGAGACACAGGGGAAGAGAGAGAGAAACATCAACAGGTTACCTCCTGTACGCACGCACCCTGACTGGGGATCCAACTCGAAACCTTTTTGGTGACAGGATGATGCCCCAACTAACTGAGCCACCAGGCCATGGCTGACTTTAGAACGTTTGATTGAGATAAACTTTACAAATAATCGAGAATAAAGAATATTATAATTCAAGAATATGCTCTAAATGCTATATACCTCATCCTTATTATTATCATAAAAGAGAAAGCATAAGGCAGGATTTTTATCACTCAGCGGAATTAGAGTGAGAGGGAAGAGAAATGGTTCCTCTTACTAAGTCTCCTATACTCAATAAACTGGTGAGGACAAAGTGTACAACAGGCTTGCTGTCATGCTAACAAGGCTTGTTGACCACATCTTAGTAATTCTTCTATGAACTTGTGGGGCCTACAATGAACAGGCAGGTATTTTAGAACATGGATTTGGTGACTGAGACATGACAGTAGGCAATGAAACAAACAGCTTTGGATAGGTGGACAAGAGAGGCTTACTAATGTGATGAGGAAATTCTCATAGACTCCAATCAGGACCCTGCAGTTACCCTTTCTATTCTCAGAGAAAGGAGAAGGTTCAAGGGAGTTTTTATGGCTACAGAAAGACTGGCTAATTTATTTCCTAGTATCCTGAATTTAGACATGGCTAACCTATGCTAGGAATTGAGGCAAATGATGAAATATTTGTTCTGGACTTCAAGTTTTAAATTTAGAATTATAGGCAATCAGGGCTGGGAGAGGATAGACAACCAAGTAGCTCTCTGGCCTTTGCTTGAAAATACTTTAATTCTGGGAACCACTGCCTCTGAAATATAGCATTCCATCCTTGTGTAGGTCTGAATGTTAAGAAAGGATAGGTGTAACTAAAATCTATCATTTAGCCCTAGCCGGTTTGGTTCAGTAGAGTGTTGGCCTGTGGACCGAAGGATCCAGGGTTTGATTCTAGTCAAGGGCACATACCATGGTTGCAGGCTCCTCCCCGGCCCAAGCCCTGGTTGGGGCCCGTGCAGGAGGCAATCAATCAATGTGTTTCTCTCACATCCATATTTCTCTCTGTCTTTCCCCTCTAAAAATCAATGGGTGCTCTAGCTGGTTTGGCTCCGTGGATAGAGCGTTGATCTGCAGACTGAAGGGTCCCAGGGTCAATTCCAGTTAAGGGCACATGTCTGGGTTGTGGCTCATCCCCAGTAGGGGGCATGCAGGAGGCAGCTGATCAATGATTCTCTCTCATCATTGATATTTCTATCTCTTTCTCCCTCTTCCTTCCTCTCTGAAATCAATAAAAAATATATTTTAAAAAATAAAAATCAATGGGAAAATATCTTCAGGTGAGGTTTAAAAAAAAGAAATAATTTCTAAAAATAACAATAAAAAAATAAATAAAATCTATCATTTATTTCCAAAGTTTCAAAGCTGGGGTGATTCCAAGCCACAAAGGAGGGCAGTAATTGCTTGTGATTATAATTCAAGAATGCAAGTACATGCAAAGCTTTCAGAGGCAGAGCTAAAAAGACCCACTGCCTCAAAAAGGCTGCTGGAGAATCAGCTATGGTGGAAGAACAGGAGGCAGGTAATCCTGCTGAGGCTGATGGCCAGTGAGGAGTAAACAAGGCTACCCTGGATGAGGTGTTCTGCTTTCTCTGTTAGTTCATAAGCATTAAACAAGAGATCTATTTCTTGCTTGGTCTTGCTTCTGATACAACTAAAACTACCCTCTTTGGATCTTAGCACTTTTTGCAGGCCTAAATTTTATTAACTTTGGGACATAGCTTTTCAATGCTATTTTTAGAGGAATGTAGAAGACTCATATTTATCTTTGATTACAAAACTCCCTTATTTTACTATCCGAGTTCACTGGAGAACTCAACTTGACACTATACTAGTTTTTGACCTTTCTGCCTGGTTTTTGTTTATCTTGAATATTTGCATCTGCCCAGTAACAGTGGTGGAACTGGAAGCTTCTGAACCTTCTGAGTCACCTTCACACTCTTATGCCATAGTATGACACCTACATTTTATAACCTGGATTTCTTTCAAACCTGTCTTCCTAATAACCAAGGTATCTAACTGGTTAAACCCAACTACTTCTACATTGGCTATCATGAAATTAGTGTGGTAGTTGCTATATTAGCCAGCATAAGTTAGGTTATGCTGTATTAATAAATTATCCCAGAAGCTTATAACAGGGTTTCTCAATCTTAGCATTAGTGACATTTTGGGCCAGATAATTGTTGTGAGGGCCTGTCCTGTGCATTGTGAGACATTTAGCAGCATACTCGGCCTCTACCCACCAGATGTCAGGTGCACTCCCCTCATTGTGCCAACCCAAACTGTCTCCTGGGTGAGGACAGAATAACCCCTGATTGGGAACAGTTGCTTTGCTTTTAGAAACTTATGCGGGATTCCAAGATGGCTGCAGAGTGGCTAAAAGCTCAGTCCATTTGCGCCCAACACCAGACCAGACTTGTGGCTACACTGCAGAGCATTTGGCTTGAAAAACCAGTAAAAGTGCAGCTGATCTGAAACACTGAGAGGAGGGAGCACAGGAGAGAGAAAGGAGGAGACATGAGAGGGCAAGCCAAGTCGCGTAAGTGCATGGCTGAAAGCCGAGGTGATTGTGGCAGTGGAGCCCCACACCATGAGAGTGTGAGGCCTCAGCTCCACCCAGGGATCTCCAATCCGGAGCAACAGAGAGGGAAGGGGAGCCCACATAGCATTGGGTGGAGGGAATCAATGGGGACCTGGTCCACTTGGGAGATTCAGATATAATTCCAGGCAAAGAGCGATGTCTTTGTTACAATACCCCTTTGGGAAGTTCGCTCTGCTCATTTCCCAGGGCAAAAGAAACAAATGAAAAAATAAACAAATGAGACTACATCAAACTAAAAAGCTTCTGCACAGCAAAAAAACCACCAACAAAATGAAAAGGGAACCCACTGTATGGGAGAACATATTCACCAATGATACATCTGATAAGGGGTTAGTTTCTAAAATATACAAAGAACTCATACAACTCAACACCAAGAAGACAAACAATCCAATTAAAAAATGGGCAAAGGACCTGAGCAGACACTTCTTCAAAGAGGACATACAGGCAGCCAATACATATGAAAAAATGCTTAGTCACTAATCATCAGAGAGATGCCAATTAAAACAACAATGAGGTTATCACCTCACACCTACCAGAATGACTACCATCAATAAGTCAAGTGTGGGCAAGGATATGAAGAAAAGGGAACCCTAGTACTCTGATGGTGGGAATACAGACTTGTGCAGCTACTGTATGGAGTTTCCTCAAAATCTTAGAAGTTTGACTCAGCGATCCCACTTCTGGGAATGTATCTTAAGAATCCTGAAACACCAAATGGAAAGAATATATGCATTCTTATGTTTAGCAGTGTTAGTTATAATTGCTAAGATCTGGAAACAGCCCAAAAGCCCATCAGCAGATGAACTGATAAAAAGATGTCGCACACTTACACAACGGAATACTATGCAGCTGTAATAAAGAAGGAACTCTTACCCTTTGAGACAGTATGGAAGGACCTGGAGTTTATTATGCTAAGCAAAATAAGTCAAAGACAAATATCACATGATCTCACTTACATGTGGAATCTAATGAACAAAATAAACTGATGAACAAAATAAGACCAGAAGCATGGATACATGGAATAGACTGACAGATCTTAGAGGGGAAGGAGGTGGGCTAAAAGAGATTAGCCAAAGAACATATATGCATATATGAATAGCCTATGGACACATACAATAATGTGGTAAAGGCCTGGGGTGGGGTGAGGGCTGGGTGAAGGGGGAAAGAAGAGTAGAGAGTTGGAGATGCCAAATGGTAGAATAATGACAATCTTCTAAGACAGCGATTTTCAACGGGTGTGTCACAAGAATTTTTAAAACATGCAATACCTGACTATTTAGGCAGGGCACTGTCCTCTTTTCCCTTAAGTTGTCAAATAAAAAAATGACAACAGCCAACACAACAATAGCCGTCAGTGATGTATCAAAATTATAACTATTTTTTTATTGGTGTGCCACAGAATTTTAGTAATTAGTTTATGTGTGCCATGAAATGAAAAAGGTTGAAAATCGCTGCTGCATCATAAAACAGTTTACCATGTTGCTTTCCCGCACCTATCTGGACTCTTCCACTTCCACGTGCCCACCAATTCCTCACTGTTAATTAGAATAAGGCCAGACTAATAACCCCCCTGTTTTCTTCCTCTGGACTCTGGGAGAGGAACTATCAGTAGGAAAGAACATCTTACCAAAAGAGTCTATTGTAGTCGAATAAAAATTATAGAAGACATCGAGCTAGTCCTACATCACTATTAGTTTTTTAATAATGAAAAAAGAACGCATATACGTCATCTATGCCCTTTCTCGGTCTAAATGGCTTGAAAATTCACATCCTCAGGCAGCTGAGTTTCCTGTATGCTTTCTGGAACTAGAGAGTAAATAAAGTTGCTCCCCCTCTTCAGAGATATTTCTTTTGAGTATGGCATTCCTTTACAATGCTTCATAACTGCCCCATGGCCAAAGGAAGGACAGATTGATCTCTTGTGAAGCAAGGCCCAGCAAGCTTCATTCTCTCCTCTCCCCACTCATAACCTTCTTCTCCTTTAGTTTAGGGTTAGTTTCCTTTCCACCATGCCAGATACTTCCTGCTTTTCCTTCATAATGATATCCTCCTATCTCTCTAGAGATTATGTACACTTTCTGAGGAGCTAGAATATAAAAAATATTCCTCAACTATAAATAAAGACATCTACATTTGGTATACACAGACATGCACTTTCTTCTGATATGTTATAAAAAGTACTGCACCCGCTAAATATCACAATTTCCATTTCAGATAGGATTCTACTATATTGTGTCTCCCCCTGGTAACTACTGAGCTAATTACTACAGAAACTACCTGCTTCTCCATGGTTCTAGTGAAGGTAAAAGGAACATCCAAATATAATACAAACTATGACATAAAGGAACACAAAATGTAAAATGTAGAGGGACTCACATAACTTTGTTAAGAATGAGAAAAATCTGGGTGTTTGCCAAGTGATGGGCAGTGAGAGGCTGAGAATGCAAACACACTGGAAACAAGCAAGTTGTCTAGAACAGCGGTCACCAACCGTTCAGACCTCATGGACCACTAATGGTCTGCGGACCACCAGTTGGCGACCGCTGGTCTGGAATGTTAGTTGTGGATTACAATTTGCCCTTATATGTGGGCAGGTTTGTGGTTTACGGGAGTCTGAGGCTGGCTTACAGAGCCAGGGACTGAGCAATCTCGCCTTTACTAGGGAAAGTGAGAATTCACTGGCTGCACAGTCAAAAGTCCTCTTAGACACATTTGAGCATTCCTGGACCTAAAATCCCTGCTGTGTTCCAATGCAGCTTCAGGAGACTTGAAATAGGTGGAAGTGAAACCATGGGTCCTTATGACTTTGATCAAATTTAGTTTTAAATCCTAGCTCTAGGAATCATCCTTCTTTCCCTTTCACTTCCCTCTTCCTTCACCACCCTCTTTCTTCCCCCTCCCCCGCTCCCTATCTCCCCATCACAGACCTAACCTAACAACCTCCCACCCCCACCACTGACAAAGGCAGCTGAAAAGAGGCAGCCTAGACCTGACTAGTGGTCACATGGTCTGGACCTCTGGGAGGCTAAAGATAACATTTTTGACCTACGTTATCTTTCTGCTCCTGAGCCCTAAGGTGGTATAGTCCCATAAGACAGGACAGAGGGACTCCAGAAAAGACCCCAGAGCTGTTCTCAAGACCTGAAGAAATGATTCATCACCCTTACCTCATCTCTGACCAATTAGTTCCCAACTCAACCCCAAACCCCTAACCCACTGTTTTGTGATTTTGCCCTATACAGGGGTGGGCAAAAGTAGGTTTACAGTTGTTCATATGGAAATGCAATAATAAATAAATAATAATATAAGAATAAACTGTGTTTTACATACTCACAACTGCTAACCTACTTTTGCTCCACCCTATAAAAATTTTAACCTACATGCCATCAGGATGCTCAGGCTTTTGAGCACTAACTTCCTGTTCTTTTGGATGGAGCCATTCATAATAAAATACCCAGTATTTCTCCACTGCAATTCTCGGTGTCTAGTGTTAGGCTCTCTCATGCCGGGCGGACAAATCTTTCTGTTCCGTAACAGAAGGACTTCAGTTCTGCTGTCTGTTCACTCTCTTACACGGACAACAGTGAAGGCTAAAAATAATTCTACCACCCTCTCGGCTACCTTCCCTGGTCTTACACACAGCTTATTTCGCTTTGGGCCCAACTTTTAGGCTGGAATGCTGCCTGGCACATCCTCCCAACTGTGTGTGGATCTTGATTTTGTTTCAGTCACACAGCTGCAGTGGCATGCTGTCTAGAAATAGTCTGTGTTGGTATTCAAGCTGAACAAGCTCTGGTCTCTATTTATGACACTCCCTTTTGACTCTTTCTCTCTGATTCCAATCAATGCACTGAAAATAAAACTCAGACCTTGAATTAAAAAACAGACCTTGAATTAAAAACAAGCAGTCTAGATAGGAACAAGGCTTTTAATACATTACCTTTTTTCTATGCTAAGTTCAAAGGGAGGGGAAAATAAGTTTAATGTCCCTTCCTCCGATACCTCTCTTCCTACCTATATTACTATTTTTAAATACACAAATTGTATGGGCTGCTCACAGACTGCTACCAACAATGGAGCAATATTACATACTATTATAAAAGAAGAATGTTCCACAAACCAAAGGAAACATGTCTGTGGTTTCAGCTGCTACGAGCTTTCTCTCTAACTGCTGACACAGTGTTTTGCCCCTAAAAATAAGGAAGCACAGCTAAGAAAGAGAACCGTCCGTGACAGTGCAAAGATGCAGATGGCTGCAGGTAGCAGTGACTGAAGACAGAACCTGGCCAGTAAAATGGCTAGCCTGGGAGCACGCTGGGTAGACTGGAATGCATACTTTCAACTTGGGCATAATATCCCAGGATAGTCATTAGTCCGAGATATGGGAAAATTGGGCAATTCCCTTCATCACTATTTCTGTTGATTTGAGGTTCAAGCTATTTTGATGCATGTCAATTAATTAGCTCCAGCCCAGAGAAATTCATTAGAACTCCTCATCCAGTATTCTTCTTTCCAAGCTGACTTTACAATATGTACTCCATTGAATGCCCACTAATGCTTAAATGTTCATGCTTTGCTAAGTAATATTGATAGGATGTAAAAATGAGAACGTATCTGGTGATCTTGGAATCTCATCACAAATGTTGAGCAGTCATCTTTTCCTAATCACACACGGTTGGAATTCTTCTCTGTGAAGCCATTTCCCGAGCTAATTATTTGTGACCTGCTTTGCGGGGACTTATTCAGGGACCCAGACTCAGGGGCATAGGGCATTTTTCATATTTGCTTAGATTCATTTTATTTAGGCCCATGATCTGTTTCCTTCAAATTATCAAATATGTTTGGGAATTTACAAGTTGTTCTTATATCCAAATGAGGAAAAACTTAGGCTATCTGAAATCAGAGAATCTTAGATCTGGTTGGTATCTTGGGAGGTTATCTAATCCAATTCTCTGGTTTTATGGAGGGAGAAATTGATGCTCAGAGATTGAACAGACTTGCCTAAGGTCATACAGCTAACTAGTCAGAGGGCTGAATTTCAAACCTATCACTAGTAACTTCTTAGTCCAGTGCACTTTTCATTATAACAAAGTGCATACCTTCTCTTGCGCGCGCATGTGTGTGTGTTTGGGAGGGTGGGCGAGAAAGAGAAAAAGAGATTATAATTGTAAAAAGATACCATTTTACTATTTATTACCTCTGGCCAAATATTATAAGTGTAGGTTAAACATTTCCCTATCCTTCTCTTCTGATTCCCTAGAGAAGGCACCTGTGAAATACACCTGTTGTAATTGTTTTAGATTGCATCACACCCACTGGAGAAACTCTTGCAACCCTACCCACACCTGCTATTACAGCCCTACAAGAGAAACACATAATCTAGGTATCTGGCCCAAAGCTTGTTCATTCACAACTAAAAAAAATAAAGTAGGGTAGAAACAGGCACTTTATATAAGTGGGTTGAAAAGAAATCTAGGTAGCTAATGAACCAATGTTATGATCTATGTTTAATGTATATAGTTGAAATAAATTATATTTTAATAATTTAGCTCTGAGAAGCTATGTGCTATAGTACTGCATAAATTATAAAATCTACTAAAGTCCCATTATAATGTCTTCAGGTTTCAAGCTGGAAGACATCACTAGAGACTGGTCACAAGGAAGAACTCCTGTGCTTCTAAGGTAAAAAATGCTGGTGGCCACCATCTATGAGAGAAATGCCTGTTAAGGAATCTTAATAGCATGTAAGAGCATGTTATGATATGGCAACACATACAAATATTTTAACATTATTTTGCTTTATCACAGTAAAGATTTTATCAAAATTTAGGAGGAAAAGAGAGAGGGCTTCATATTTATTTACTACCTACCAACCCAAACACTATGCTCTGCATTTTTCATATATTACCTAATGTAATCCTCACAACTACAGAGAATGTTATCACCTTGTTTTTACAGATTGCAAAACTAAGACTCAAAGAAACTAGATGGTTTACCTGAGGTCACATAGTTTATGACTCACAGACTTGGGACTTGAACCCAAGAGTGCCTGATTCTAAAACCACTGGACTTCCCTTTAGATCAGTGGTTCTCAACCTGTGGGTCACGACCCCTTTGAGGGTCGAACGACCCTTTCACAGGGGTCGCCTAAGAAAATCGGAAAACACATGTATAATTACATACTGTTTTTGTGATTAATCACTATGCTTTAATTATGTTCAATTTGTAACAATGAAATTGGGGGTCACCACAACATGAGGAACTGTATTAAAGGGTCGCAGCATTAGGAAGGTTGAGAACCACTGCTTTAGATCGTGTTGCTATCACTCAAAAAATTTAGAGTAAAAGCTGCTCTTTAGCTTCCCAGAAATTTCCCTAGCAAGCCAAGTCACTCACTCACTACTTGTCCACTGTGTGTCTAAAACTGTGTTGGGCTCCATTCACCCATCCATCCAATCAATCACCTATCTATCATCAAATAGATATGAGGTGCCTGCTATGTCCCAGGCATTGCTAGGCATTATGGTTACATTGGTGAGTGAAAAAGAGGTCCTCAAGTCCTTTGGCATAGAGTAGAGTCAGTAATTAAAGAGTCATACAAATAAGTATAAATTAAAACTGTGTTAAGGATTGTGATAGAGTAAGAGTTAGTAGTTCTGGGACTGAAATTTGATACGGTACCACTATAGTATCTAACAGGGGAGTCTGACTCAGGTTCCAAGGTTGCTCTGGGAAACGAAGACTGCATGGAGATCTGGAGAGTAAGTAAAATTACTTAGGTGAAGAAGAAGGTTGTAGATTGAGGGAATATAAAGATGCTGTAGTGAGAGAAAATGCTACAAGTCTGTCTGAAGACATGGAAGAAGGGCAGTGTGGATGCAGCAGAGAGAACAAAGGGGAGCACCACAGTGCATCCGGAAAGAGAGACAGGAGCAGCCAGGCTGCACGGGAGCTTGTAGGCCATGTGAAGGATTTTGACTATTATCCTAAGAGCCTGGCCTGGTAGTTCAGTTGGTTAAAGCATCGTCCCGATACACCAAGATTTTGGGTTGGTAAGGGCACATACAAGAATCAACTAATGAATGCATAAATAAGTGGAACAATAAATCGATATTTCTCTCTCTCTTTCTCTCCCCCGCCCCTCACCAATTAAAAAAAAAAAAGAGCAGTGAGAGGCCACTGACTGGTTTTAAGAAGGGAGATAAGAAGGGAGATAACATGATCAGATTTACATTTTCTAAAAGCTCATGCACAACGGGGAAAACTGACCCCGAGGTGGAAGAGTAGATACAGGAAGACCAGCCAGGAGGCTACTGAAGTAAACCAGGCAAGAGATGGTGCTGTCTTAATCTAAAAAGGTAAAAGTGGAAATGCAGAGAAGTGGATGGATTTGAGATACATTTAGGAGCATAAAAATGACAGAATTTAGAAATAACCTCAATATGGAAAGCAAGAGATACTTTGAAAATGTCTTAGTTACCTGGCTTATACAATTAGATGAACAGAGTATACAAAAAGAAGATCAAATTTTGTCAGAGGACAGGAGAAGATCAGCAATCATGGGGTCCATTTGCATTATGTTTAGTTTGGGAGGCTTTTGAGATATGTAGATGGCAGTATGAGTCCAGAGCCCAGACAAATCTGGGTTAGAGAGATACATTTCTGAGTTATCTAAAAATAAATAGCAAATTTGGGCACATATGAAATCACCTGTGGGGAGAAAAGACCTAGGATGGAGCCTTGAGAAATTCCAATATTTAATGGATTAGTAGGTGAGGAAGAACCTGCATAGGAGACTGAGAAAGAAAAATCTCCTGAGAAGGGAGGAAAACTGGGAGAATGCGAGGCCACAGAAGCCAAGGGAGGAGGAAGTTTTAAGAAGAGGAAAGTCAACGATACTGCTGAACAACACTGAGGGGAGAAGTCAGATAAACACTGTTAAAAGTGTGTTGGGCTGAATAACATGGAATTATTACTGACTCTAGAAAGTGCTGCTTCAGAGACAGGGGTGGCCGGGGGAAGGAGGAATGAACTGTAGGTCCCATGGTGGCTATCAGAAACTGACTCGCCATCCCAAAAAAGTTAATTTCGTTTCAGAAAGCAAAAGTTATACAGAAGCTACAAAAAATAGACATAATGCTACCAGTTTTACTAATTCTTTAAATGCTATAAAAATCCAGAAAAAGAAGAATCAAGGTGGCTGGGTAACCCAGGAAAATCTTTAGAGAAAGAAAATCTTCAGTAGGTTATAAATGGAATCAATGAAAAGGGCTCCATCTAGGGAAATTGCGCAAGAAGAATACATGGTGTGTGTGCATGGGGGGTGTGAGTGGGATGTGATGGAATGATAAGGAAACCAAGAGACACGGACATAGTCCTCCGTTTTGAGATGTGGACTTAATATCGAGTTATTTAGGATCAAATAATATTTGCCCTATGTTTATGCTTTGCTGCCAACCTGTTGGCCAATTCATTTCTCAAAATCAATTATATCAGAGGATTGATAGGGAAAAGAAAAATGAGAATCATAAATCAATTGGGCTGCTCACTGGACTTGGATAATGCTGCGTGAAAGGTGGGGATGGGTAAAATCACGGGCTAACGTGTAACTCGATGTTTGTGATTCTGAGGGAGTGAGACAGAGCAGAGAAGAACACAGACCTCAGAGTGAGACAGTCAGGTCTGAATGCCAACTCCATCACTCACTGCCTTTGTAGTCTCGGGAAATGCAATCAATGCCTTTACACCCCCGTTTTTCATCTCTAAAATGGGACAAAGAGTACGTTTCTTGGCAGGGTTGTTTCGGTACTTAGAGATGAGATGGTCATGCTTGCCTCATAGGAATCTCCTAATTGGTGGCTACTATTGTTTTACTAGTAGTAAGAGGAAACAGGAAACATTCAAATAGACAACCTCATACACTCTGAGATGGGGATGTTTTATTTACTGGTGGGCCCTGATTTACATTTTTCTACTGGCATTTATCTAAAGACAAGTGGAAAGCACCAAGTTTTTGGACCTTTTTTGAGATAAATATATTTATATCATAGACTTTTACAGTTAATGATATTAAGTATGTAACTATTCAATAAATATATTCCTATTTTATATATTGATAACTTAGTAAAAGAGCAAAGAGGAGGACCCCCCCCCCCAAAGTAAACCAGAAAAATAAAAAAAACACACAACTAAAGTTAAGAGTGAAAAAAGAAGCCAGGATGAGAAAGGCTATAGAGAACAGAGAGACAGTTGAATCAGAAGAGTCACCCAGACCTCCTGGATCCCCCAGAGCCCCTCACTGTCTCTATCAGACAGCCTCTTGCTCTGCCAGCTGGCTCTTCCTTTGGCACTGCAATGGCCTCTCGCCCAGCACACTCCCCCACCTCTACAGTCTCCTATCCAGCACTTAGCCTGGCAGTAGACCTGGCATTGCTATGCAGTGCTCTAGGCTATTTCCTCTTAGTTACTTAAAAAACAAAACACACCTACATGTGCATCTGCCAAATTAAGGACACCTTTGTCATAGATATGAGGGAGTACGTTCATAGAAAATTGGGATCTTCTTTGTGAATACTTTTTTAGAGATGCCTTTGAGAAATTAATTAAAGAAAAGATGCCAAAGGATAAATAAAATTAAGCCAAGGGGAAAACCCAGGCTCTGAGATGACTAATCCAATTTGTTTGGCCGTTCCTTACTGTGTGCGGAGGCCCATCTCCATTGTCCCTCATGTAGAAAGGCTTCAGTGCTAATGGATAATTAATGATAAAGACGGGTATGTTGCCACAGTGCTTCACCAGGTACTTTTCATGTTCAGTATGTAGATCAACACCCCACTGCAATGAGAAAAAAAAATCAACAAAGGAGAAGACAGAGCTGAAATATACAATGCAGAACCCGAAAATAACCTGTATCAGTTCTCTCCCTGAGGGTCAGCCATGTGTGGAGCTGTCTGCTGAGGTTGCACAGATAACTAAACTAGAGAGGTATGTGTTAGCAAGAACATCCACAGGCCTGGAAAGATGAAAGCTGAAACGTGTAGATAAACACTCTGCTCTCTGCCCCTGTCTGAGGGAGCAGCATTTAGCAGATGAATAGCATCTGCAGAAAAAAAAAGTGTGCTTTCCACAGTGTATAAAAACTGACCTCAGGATCACAGTTTTATGAATATTGCCTAGAACGTCTTCTACAGTTACTGTTCCTAAGTCTCAGGAAATTAAATGATGAAAGATAATATTTCTAATATTGAGTCCATCTTTGGCTAGGTGGCTTCTCTCAGTGAAATTTTTTAAACTAAAAGAGTCAACTGATATATCAGATGCTCCTTGATGAATATTTAATAACACTGTTCATCTATTTATTCAGCAAATACTAATGTGCCTGTTAAATCTCAGGTTCCATGCTAGGTACTGGATATAGTAAGAAAAATAGAACGCTTAACTTCATGAAGCTTGCAGAGTAGGAAACAAACACTAAATACAAAATTATGCAAAGAAATTAATTGATTATAAATATAACTATTATAGCTTATAAGAGGATCTGGCTTAACTGGGGTTGGTACTGGTGTAAGGAATAGTTTGAAGACAAAGACATTACTGTACATTCTGAACATTAGCTTATTACTCCCACTTGTCTGGCAATACCTTAATTATCGGGAAGAAGTACTGGCATAGGAATGAGGAGACTTGCCTCTAACATTATGTGCATGCTCACCGATGAATCATGTGGCCTCTCTGTACTTACACCTTTGCCAATAAAATAAAGGCGTTCTTAAAAAAAACAACCCAAAACATTTCAGTGTTTTCCAAAGTGGATCACAAATGGGAAGACTCTATAAAGTTTAATAGGAAAAGAAACCTGTTCAATGTGTTGCTTAAACTTGATCATTTAACCTCTTTTGTTTGTCACCTGTTAACATCATTCAGAATGTACTTTGGGAAACACTGAACTAGTTGATTTCTATACTAATAGTCTATGGTCGCCATTCTTTTAAAGGATTTTTGTCTTCCTACACTTGGGAAACTTCTGAATAACCTTTTAGTCACTGCTATTACAAATGATACAATTCTACTTCAAAATTATCGTTCATTATAAATATTTCAACAAGGCTGAGCAAATATAAAAGAAAGCCAATGTATAGAGAAGCAAATCCTGCACCCTGCCAATAAGAGAAGTAAGACTATTTTAAATAATAATAAGATAAGGATGAGGAAAAATATCTTGATATACACACATACTCAAACATAAATACTACCTCTGGGGTGAAGGTGAAGTTCTGGGACGCCTGCTTTAAGATCTCCACGGCTTCCGTGTAAGAAATGCTGGAGAGAAACCGAAAAACAGAGGTCAATACAATTGGCTATTGTTAACTAGTCCACCTGAAAATGAGAAAAGATCTATTTCCATGGTCTCCGAGATTTAATATGAGTATTAAATGATTACGGAGTAATCAGGAGGTAAGGTTTACCTAATCCTATGGGCCTCCTATCAGCATGAAGAGCATGGCCATCCAATAACCCTAGTTTTGACCTACTTGTAGTGCACACAGAGCAGATAGTCACTAAGCAAGCAGAGATTTACTCTGAATTCATGCTATGCCAATGCTGTAAGAATGGTGTGAAATATAGAGGCTGGATGAGCAAAAGTATTTTCCTAGAGCCATCATTCATTCATTCACCCAAAAACACACTGTGCTAGGGATTATTCTAGGTACTGGATATATAGTAACTAAAAATGAAGCTCCTGCCTTTATGTAGATATTTGTATGTGGTGTGTGTGTGTTTGTGAGAGAGAATGAGAGAGAGTGAGAGAGAGAGTTAGGTAGATAGATAGACAGATAGAGAGATAGATAGATAGATAGATAGATAGATAGATATTGGAGTACAGGTGGGGAGTGGGGAGAAAGATAAAGAAATAAACAGAAATAATATGATGCCAGGGAGCTATTAGTGCTATGAAGAAAAATAAAGCTAGGTAAGAAGACAGAGGATGTTTGAGGGTGCTCTTTTAGAAATGATGATGAAGAAAAGGCTTCACTGAGTTGGCGACATCTTAACAGAAGCCTGCATGAAGTAAAGGAACCATATAAATATCTGGGGAAGTATTCCAGGCAAAAGAAACAGTGGGTACACAGGCCTGAAGTGAGGCCTGAGTCTGGCTCATTCAAAGAAGGAAAAGGTCAATGTGACCTAGTATTGAACAAGGGGAAGAATGCCAGGAAATTAGATAGGAAAGGTAGTCACAGGTCAGATCCTATGAACTTTTTCAGGCCATGGTAAGGCCTCTTTAATAAATTCTAAGCATTGTTTAAGACTAGGTTAAGAAAAATATCATAGGTTACCTCAGTAAGAAACCTCATGCCTAAAGCAAACCAAGCCAAAAATTTATATACATGATTGGAATAGATAATATATGCACATAGTGGTGTTTTTATTTTTTAAAGAAATCATTATGTATGAAAGAGGATACGACTTTCCATCCTGTCCCATAGCAACCTAATTAGTTCTTCTTCTCACACAATCACTGTTAGTGGTTTTGTGTATCCTTCCAGTGGGGATTTTCCCCCGAGGGTTTTATACATCTGTAAGCAAATATCCTATCTAATAAGAGAAACATAGTAATTAACCGTAACTTCGCTACCCTTCCCATTGGCCAATCAGGGTGATATGCAAATTAACTGCCAACCAAGATGGCGGTTAATTTGCATACGTAGGCACCAAGCCACGGACTGAGGCTTTAAGCCTGTGTCAGGGAGGAGCCTGCCAGCAATCGTTGAGCCAGCGATCGTTGATGGCGATGGAGGGGAGCTGGGGGTGCCCTGGCCCAGGCCTAACACCTTGGCCTTAGGCTTTAGGCTTGGGCCAGGGAGGAGCCTGCCAGTGATCCTTGATGGCGGTGGAGGCAGGGAGCTAGGGGTGCCCCAGTCCAGGCCTAAAACCTTGGCCAGAGGCTTTAGGCCTGAGCTGGGGCCGAGCCAGCCAGCGATTGTTGAGCCAGCGATCTTTGATGGCGGCAGCGGCGGGGACCTGGGGGTGCCCCAGCCCAGGGCTAATGACTCGCCAGAGGCGTTAGGCCTGGGCACGGGCCAAACCGGCAATTGGTGTGAACTACAGAGGAAACACCTTTTCTGACTGCGGATTGGCTAAGCTCCCTGTATGCCTTTGGTAATATTCTTAGTAACTTGGGTAATAAGAGTCCAAATAGGTGATCTAGGGTTTTTTTTTACCACTCCTGGAGAAAAAAAGGAAGATCTGCTGCTGGAGAGTTAAGAAATGTCATATCCTGCTCTAGCCGGGTTGGCTCAGTGGATAATGCCTCGGGCTGCCCAACGCAGATTCTGGGTTCAATTCTGACTAAGGGCATGTACCTAGGTTGCAGGCTCCTCCCTGGCCTGGGCCCAGGTCAGGGCTCATGCAGGAGGCAACCAATCAAAGTGTTCCTCTCACTTTGATATTTCTCTCTGTCTTTCCCTTTCTCTTCCACATTCTCTAAAAATCAATGGAAACA
>NW_006288013.1:2051140-2051916 GCF_000327345.1 Myotis davidii | reverse complement strand
ATTTCTCCATAACCTCCCAATCCGCCCTGCTTTGTGCATGACAGGGGGTGGCACCCCAACTCCCCAATAGGCCCTGCTCTGAGCCCTACCAGGGGCTGCACCTAGGGATTGGGCCTGCCCTCTGCCACCTGGGAGCAGGCCTAAGCCAGCAGGTCATTATCTCCCGAGGGGTCCCAGACTGCGAGAGGGCACAGCTCAGGCTGAGGGAACCCCCCTTACCCTGGAGTGCACATGAATTTGTGCACTGGGCCTCTAGTTAATATATAATCTCCCTATAAAAAATAGATGGCAGCCATAGCATACATACCATACACTCTTATATCATTACTTATGCAAAAATATACCTTGCAGATCTTTCCATATCAGAATATGAAAAGTTTCCTCATTTTTTGAACTATTATGCAATATTCTATTTTGTGGAAACTAAGATGGCAGCAGAGATAAACACCGGGAAGTTGATGCCGTTCACAACAATTGATTAATACCTTAGAAAAAAAATTCGGACATCATCCAGAACCACAGGAAGCCTGGCTGACTGTAAATTCTACAACTAGAAGGAAAGAAAAGCACACTGAGAGCAAGAGAAGCTGCAGAAGAGAAGCGCAGAGGTACAGGGCTCGCGCGCGCGGAAAGGGGCTGGCACCCGAGGACGCGGCGGTCTTTTTGAATCCGGAGGGAGTCACAAGCTCCCGACGGCTCTGAACTCCGGTTCCGGGAAGTCTCTGGGGACCCAGGACTCATGCGGGGAGAAACTGGACTGTCTGGCAGCAGGCGAT
>NW_006288013.1:2040591-2049358 GCF_000327345.1 Myotis davidii | reverse complement strand
GGGGGGGGGGGGGGGGGGAGGGGATGAGCGGGGGCGGGGTAGGGAGTAACGTGGGGACAAGGACACATATGTAATATCTTAATCAATAAAAAATATATTAAAAAAAAAAGAAAGAAAGAAATCATGACAGCCAGCCAACCAGGGCCAAAGGTATTGTTTTTAAGTTCCTCTGGCCGGGCAAATCATCAAATGAACAGTGACAGATTAATAGGGAAAAAAAAATATTCTATTTTGTGGATGTATCCTAATTAGTTTTAGCCAGTCATCTACTGGTGGGTAGATATTTCAGCTATTTCCAATCTTTGCTACTATAAATCATTACTACATATACCTATTTTATGCTACAAATGACTCTCATATACTAATTTTACAAATGAAAAAAATGAAATTGTTGGATCAAAGTGTGTTGGCATTTGCAGTTTTACATATTTTGAAAGATATTGTTGCCCTTTTACAGAGTTACACCAATTATGTCCACTAATATATGAAAATGTCAGTTTCCCTAGGTCTTCTGAAACAGCACTTTGGATGATTAAAAACAAAAATCTATAAAGTTCCTCAAGAACTTCGAGCTCAAAAAATAACTTACCCAACACAAACTTATTCTCTGAAGCAGAAGTGAAGTTCATGCTATAATGACTAATCAGAAAGTTGTGTCTTACAGTCCAAATAAAGCCCCCAAAGCTATGCTTTGAGTGATAACTTTTTTCAAAGATAAAAATTCTATTCAAATTAAAAACCTAGTATTGAATAACAGGTAATTTCTAAGGTAAGAATGATGTTGGTGTTGGCAGTAGGAATAATTTTTAAATAAGCATCCTATAGAGGGGAAACTGAAACTTAGAAAGGATCAGTAAGTTGCCAAAAATGACTCATGTGACTAGTAAACCCTGATGTGCTGACCAGAGTCTAAGCTTCTAAGTGCTAAGATAATGCCTAAACCATTTGGAGTCACATATGTTCAATAAAAACAAGAGGTGTGGGTTTTCCCTCTGACTCTACTATCACTTACTAGCTATGTAAATCACCCCACCTTAATGGAAGCATTTTATACATTTTTTTGTAATGTGGTATACAAACATTAAAAATTTTAGTGTTTTCACTTGTAAGCAAGGAGACTGGATTATATTACCTAAAGTTCTTTCCTGCTCAGACAGCCTGTTGTTCTATTGTATCGTTACATGGTATGATCTACTTATCACACTGAGAAATGTAAGAGCAATCAAAAAGGATGTTGTGCCATTGCTATGTTACTGCTCCATTTCTAAGAAAAATGGTTCTCATGTCCAAATGTCTCTTGCTTTTTCTGGACATGCTGCCCTACTCCCTCCACACCTCAAGTTGAGGCAGAACTTTCAAGTTCAAATTACATTTCTGATACTGGATATCTCTAATGGCCCTCTCAACTCTCTCTACTAATTTTTCTTGATATGTATACAGGTTATTTCCTCTCCTTCCCAGGAACTTCCCAAAGTGCTTTGAGGAGAGGAGAAGACATTGTGGAATTGCATGGTACAGTATCCAAACATCTTCGTTTCAATGTTTATTGTTGAATGAAGAATACGACTTTAAAGCTGTAAAACTACTATGCTAAAGAGCTCATCAATAGCATTCTCTGCCTTAAGTTCGCACACATGAATAAAGAGCAAGTAAAAAAGGTAAGGATTCTATATTTTAAAAACCTCCATACCATAAAGGAAATGTAAAATAACTGAATTCTATTTGTGCTTGATAAAGGCTAAAAATTTAATTACTACATAAATTCCTTAAATAATATATTTTTACATGAAACAATTATAACAAGTTGTCAAGAATACACTGAAATCTACTGAAAAGATTTTGGCCATACTAGAGACCCGATGCACGAAATTCATGCAAGAGTAGGCCTTTCTTTCTCCTTCCTTCCCTTGGCTGCCAGCACAGGCTTCCCTCTGACACTCAGGACCCTGGCTTCCCCGCCCCCCACCCCCTTGCCGGCAAGCACCTGGGTCCCGGCTTCCTTCCAGCCCTGGCTTCGTCCGGAAGGCCATCCAGAATGACATCCGGAATGATGTCTGGTCTAATTAGCATATTACCCTTTTATTATTATAGAAGATAGTATTTTGTGCGTGTGTATTTCAGAAAGTATCTCAATTCTAATTAATCATCATGCCTAGGTCTCCTGTCATGTCCTCTTGTGGCTATTAAAATCCCTGGTTACAAAGACTGGCAACCCCCCTTCACTTCCACCTTGAGAATCCTCAGAATCATATCATTTATGCATATCCCTCTGGTGTTCAGTTCCCTCTTCACTTCTAGCTCCTGGAATTTCTTTTACTTTCTAGTGAACTCAACAATACATTTAAAAGGGTTTTATAATACTTTAACTAGGAGTGTTTCCAAGTTATCTCGCCTGACAACTTGCTTCAGCAGTAGTCATTTGATCCTTTCAACAATATAAGACAAGTGACCACTTTACAGATGAGAAAACTAAAGTTCAGAAAGGTTAAAGATTTACTATTAATTAGGTTCATAGTTGTAATTAAATAATTATTCATGCAAATATCAAACTGTTCATCTTTTTCTCTAGATTTTAAATTCTATAACAGGACCGATCCATAACTATTTTCACCACGCAATCCTCAATGAGTAGCACAGTGTCTAACTCACAGTAGGTAGTTGATAAATATTAACTCATTCATTAATGGCTAATAAGTGGCAGAAGCAGGATTAAAATCCAGGACCTCTGAATCATAATTCACTATACTCAGTGTCTAAAGTAAATAGTGATAGGAGTTAATAGGAAAACTCAAGGAGAGGACCTAGTCTAAAGGAGAATATCCTCACCTCCCCCATGGTTACTCACATGTCATTTATGAATTCACTCAGGTATTCAATAGGTTGCCGAATTCCTGTCAGAGGCACTGTGCTAAGCACTGGGGGCATAATAGTAAACAAAATAATCAAGCCTCTGACCACATGGAGGTGACAGGGACTAACAAATAGTCACACAAGTAAATTTAAGCCTCCACCATGACTTGTGCTGTGTGGGATGGATGATGGTAATGGCAATGAATGAAATGGCACTGACCATGAGGTCATTTCCTAACTTTAGTATTTTATGGACATAGACTCCAAAGCACGACAGTTAAGTGATACATAAGGGTCTTAAGGACAGTGGGGGAGCTACAACTATTCTAGCACTAACTCTAGAGCCCTTTCAAATACATGAAGTACAGTGGTTGAAAGCATGAGCTTTGAAATTAGATAAATGAGTTTGAAATAAGTTTTAATCTCCACTTCTTCTTTTACTGGCCTACTCTCTTCAAGTTGATTCTTTATTTATAGAATGGCAATAAGAACTACTCACAGAGTTGTTGTGAAGATAAAATGAATCATTAATGTCTGTGAAATTTATCACAGGCTCATAGTCAATGAATGGTGGATATATTTTTCTCTAATCTAAGATCTAGTTCATTAAGTAGGAGCTACAGTACTTCTCTTAAGATCGTCTCCCTGGTTTTCCATCACCAGCACAAATTCCTTCAGATGTTCAAATTACTTCTTTCCTTCTCTACTTAATTACTACTTGTATCAATACGCTTATGTCCAGAACACTCCTATAAACTCCACATCTGTGCACTCAAACTGCCTACCCAGCATCTACAACTGGATGTCTGAAAAGATTCTCAGTCGTAAAATGATTCCCAATGATAAGGATTTTGATACCATCCCCTTTCTCTCCCAAACCTCTGCTACTCTTATGGCTTTCCCAATCTCAGTTAATGGCAACTCCAATTTTACAGCAGTATAGGACAAAAGTATTGAAGTCCCCCTTGACTCTTCTCTTTCCTTCTCCCTCTCAGCAAATCCTGCTTGCTCTAAATTTAAAATATATCTAGAATAGGAAAACCTCTCTCTACCTCCACTGCCACTATCCTGATTTGTGAATGTTGATTTTATGTGTCAATTTGGCTGGGCTACAGTATCCAGATATTTAATCAAACATTATTCAGGAAGTTTCTGTAAAGGTGTCCTTTGGATGAGATTAACATTTAAATCTGTGGCCTCTAAGTAAAGCAGTTTACCTCCATCATGTGCGTGGGTCATATCTAGTCAGTTGAAGGCCTTAATAGACTACATGTTTAACTTACTTATCTTGTTTTTTAGCTATTATTACCTCCACCAGAAATGTAAGCTTAGTGAAGGCAGGGAGTTTTATCTGCTTTGTTCACTGCTTTAATACAGTTTTTATGGTCCAGGCTCTGCTCTCGAGCAAGGAGGTTGTGGCGTCAGCAGGTTCCAGGTGATTCAAGCTCCATAAGGGATGACAGAGGTTGTTTACAACGACCGACCATATGGGGAAGAAAGAGCTCGTGAAAGTGCAACACTGATGACACCATTGGGGTCCTTAAGAAGCTGGCTGTAGCCCAAACTGGTAGCCTATGGAACAAGATTGTACTAAAAAGTGGTACATGATTTTTAAGGAGCACATTTTTCTGGGATGAACCTGGAACTTCATTACCAAGAGAACATAATCTCCCTCCCCGCAACCTGTCCCCTCTCCTCCTACCCTTACCTCCCATATCGGCATGGATGATTGTTTTTAAAAAGTCACGTTAATAAAAACTTAGAAGCAGAAGAAAAGAGACAGTTTTTAGATTCTAAAGCAATGCCTGGTACATAGTAAGTATTCAGTATAAATTTAAGTGAAAGAAAAAACCCTCAAAAGCCCTCACTTATACTTCATTGCCTTTCCATTCTCTGTCACAGGACGGCTGACTATTTTCTTCTTTTCTGAGCCCACTTCTGCTGCCTCACTAATCATTCAGCATCAGGGACTCATCATCACTTTTAACTTATAGCCTGAGAGTCTGCCAAGCATGTCAAACTCAAAGACTAATACAGGCCAAATAAACAAGGCATGTGGCGCGCAGGCCTTGAGTTTGACATGCTTGGGCTGACACCTGAAATTCTCAACGCAGTCAATCTGCCAAATTATTATATTCCCCTCCTCAAGGATGGGATGATGTCTTTATTAAAACAAAAACTTCCCAAACCTAAAGACTGCAAGTGAAGAATGACATCAATTTATTTTTCAGAAACAATTTTCTACTCTTTTAATGTCCAATTTCCTATACACACTGTAAACACACTGAATACTAAGTCATATGCCTTTCTTATTAATAGTTGGTGAAATAAGTGATACTTGAATAGAATTATAGTGGAAATAAGGCAATAATATATGTTACACTTTTAAAAAGTGGCAAAAAAGTTTAGAATACATTATCGGATTTTAGCAAGTGACGGTAAAGAAAAGGGAAGACTGAGAGAAAAACAGAGACAGACATTACATGTAAGTATTTTAAGTGTTTTTTTTTTCTTTTTAATCCTCGCCCAAGGATATTTTCCCATTGATTTTTAGAGAGAGGGAAAGACAGAGAGAAGCATACATGTGAGAGAAACACATCGATTGGTTGCCTCCTGCACGAGCGCCGATCAGGGGCCGGGCTGGGGAGGAGCCTGCAACCAAGATACATGCCCTTGACTGGAATTGAACCCGGGACCCTTGGGTCCGCAGGCCGACGCTCTATCCACTGAGCCAAACCAACTAGGGATTAAGTTTGTTTTTAATGAGCCAATTTTGATTACTAAAGTTAGTATTAGTTTGAATTGCATTAATACAGTTAATAATTACTATGTATATTTGTATTGCTATAATTTATTCATGAAACATTGATTATTGACTATGAACCAGAAACAAGAGCTATAAAAATAATTAAAACATAGGTCTTTCATGAGTCTAGGGAGTGTGATAAGCCCGTATATAAGCAAAAAATTTAGTACAGTGTGATAAATGATGCTAAAGTAAAGTTCAGAGAAAGTATAATGTCTACTTACGTTAAAAAGTTGTTTTTTAGCATATGTTCTAATCTGTCCTTGGTAAGAAAAGAGAAAAAGAAAATTTATTATTAACTGTAATTGTATTCATTAGATGTCATTAACATATATAAAGAGTGGATGTTCTGGGCTTTATCCACCAAACGAATTACCTTTTGGCCAGGAGCAATGAACCTGTGGCAGAGCGCAACATCCTCGGGACAGCTGGCGAGAACCATCGCTGTTGCGGACTTGAAGAGCCCCTCCATGACCTGAGAGCAATGACAGAACAGCCTGACTTGGGAGCCACTTTCTGTGAAGGACCTGTTGAGGGTATTGGAAGGACTGCCTCCAGGTTTAGCAACTACAAATTGGTCAGGCCTCCTCATCCTGAATGCACTACAGCAAGTTCAGTTTCTCAGATTAATTAGAGGAGGAATTGCAACTTCTCAGAGGGGGCAAAATGAGAAAGAAAAACGCTTACATCTTTTGTCAACAGTTTCAATACTGATAATGAAGTCGGATGTCAAATAAACAGCTAAAACTGATTGATGCCTCTCTAAATTTCAATATTCTCACTTATGGAATCATTGCAATAACAGTACTGAGCTTACAGGATTGTTGTGAGAGCTAAATGAAATAATACATGTAGAAGATTTAGCTTAGTACCCAGCCCACAGAAGCACACAACAAATATTAGTTATGAAGAGTGAGACTTTGAAAAGTGTTTCACTCAGTCACTGGTAAAGGAAAGTAAGCCTTAAAAGCAGAGAGGCCATGAGATACAGTACCTAAGTATATATACATTTTTGCTTTTCTAAAGCATAAAGCAAAAAATAACACTAATCACTATATAACACAAACCAGCATATACAACTGTAAACCTACTTTTGCCTATCCCGTATAAGAATTCATTCCACAAGAAGTGTCCATAGAAATCTCACAGGGAAAACTTGTTCATAGAAGAAGAAAGTGATTGAAATGGAAAATATTTCTAAAATATTTTTAACCCAAACTAAAATTTTTGGCTTAAAGCCAATGAAATCATAATAGGCCCTCCAAATGTCATACTCGTAAAGATACATGCATTTATTCAGCACAAGCTGCCACAGAGGCAGGCTCCTTCCTTGAATCCTCTCTTGCATCACTGGTGAACCCTATCAGGGCTGCAAATGCAGGGAGTTTGTGTGTGTGGGGGGGGAGCATAAGCGTTTACTGAAGTAATCTAATATGACCGGATGTAAGAAAGTACTTAATTACCAGTGACAACCAGATATATTTATATATACATAATACCTTTATATTTACATATACTTTACATTTTTATATTTGGAAATATATATGGATATATAATATAGAAGTAAGGAATAATTGGATAAAAGAAGAGCAAAAGGAGGCCAAAGATCTTTTACCTTGAGGCTGTATCTCCTTCAATCTAGCAGCGAGATAAAGAAATCACTAAGTAACTAAATGATTTATGAAGAGTCATATCTCCAATTATTAAAAAAAGCCGATGCATATTGGGAGGAAAAAAGAACAGGTGGGTTGGACAGTGCGCCTGCACCCTTCAGGGACACAGTATACCTATCAGTAAGATGAAGACTTTGACCACTGGAGCTGTTAAATCGGTGTCTTTCATGAGCAGTAAAATTTCCATTTGAAGAAGTAAATCATTGGCTTCTCTAACCTTGACTTTCAGACTATGCTCTATAAATATATTTGAAGGAAAAAGAAACTTAACTGAAGGGTCAGCATAACCCTCAGATGTTTTTAAAGGTATATTACTTAATGGCTCTAAAACAGTAACATGTAATTGCTATACCTCATGAGGAAAAAATCCTTTGTTACAATATTTTAATTTAATATTTAAGAGACTGCTCTTCATCAGGATAATAATTCCCACAGAATGTAATTTATAAAAGGAAGAAAAGGCCCTGATCTGTTTGGCTCAGTGGATAGAGCGCCGGCCTATGGACTGAAGGGTCCCGGGTTCAATTCTGGTCAAGGGCATGTGCCTTGGTTGCGGGCACATCCCCAGTAGGAGGTGTGCAGGAGGCAGCTGATCGATGTTTCTCTCTCATCGATGTTTCTAACTCTCTATCCCTCTCCCTTCCTCTCTGTAAAAAAAATCAATAAAAAATATTTAAAAGAAAAGTTAAAAAAAGCAGGAGATCACTTTTGAGGGAGCATATTTTTTTCACCTATATTTAGAAGAAAAGCTTATATTTTAAATAATCAAATCATTGAACAGTATATGTGCTAAGTCCCACTCAGTGTAGTACCAAATATATGCTATTTAATTATAGAATAAATATATACATAAAAGGCTAAGTGATCATTTGACCATCCGACAGTCCTGACCGGCTGGTACACACTGACCACTGGGGGCAGATGCTGAACGCACGAGCTGTCAAGCTGTGGTGGCAGCAGTGGTTCTCGGGTGACACACCTTGGAACCAGAGAGGAGGGAGCCCGATTCCTCCCGGGGCCACGTGACTCCACCTTCGGTCGGGCCATGGGTTACATTGTTGCTGGGGCACTGTTAGCCCTGAACTGGTTTACTGCCAAGCTGCGGTGACTTGGCAGCGGTGGTTCTCGGGCAACGCACCCCGGAACCAGAGAGGAGGAACACAGTCCCTCTTCCTTTCAATGTGCACGAATCCGTGCACAGGGCCACTAGTAGAATATATAATTATGAAGCAAAGATTATAATGTTTAATAAATTCTAACATAATTTATGTATTGTTTTTGTAGCTGTTCCCTCTGGACTCTATTTTGGGGCAGTAGAGACAGGGACAACTATGAAGGACCATTCCAGCTCCAAAGCTCCTCACAGAGCTGGCTAAGGCCTCTAAAAGCATCACAATTCAACTTCTCCCTCTGCCCAGTGCTGCTTTCCCTTTCCCTA
>NW_006288013.1:2021381-2040573 GCF_000327345.1 Myotis davidii | reverse complement strand
CAGGTGTTGTTCTTTAGAGCATTCCTCAATAATTCCCTGATGCTAATCTCTGCTTTAGAGCTTGCTTACTACAAAATACAACCTAAGACAGGATAATCAAATAGTGAGTCCATTCTGTTTGGTGGTATATTTAGTATTTATGTTTTAAGTGGATTTGGGTCATTTACTGGGTGAATAAGAAGACAATATAAATGAATGGAAGTGATAGCTGATAAAAACTGCTAAAATAAACATCTTGTAATTACAAATCCAAACTAAGATGTTAACCAAAATGGTACTGAGTAGAGCATTCATAATAACAATAGTAAATAATTTCTGGGTCCTAACTAAGTATCACGAACTATGCTAAGTACCTTATATATATTAACTGTCTAATCCTCTGAACCAGCGGTCGCCAACCATTCCAAACTCACGGACCACTGGTTGGTGACCGCTGTTCGGAACTATCCTATGAAATAAGCATTATTATTCCCATTTTATAGATGAGGAAACTGAGGCTCAGAGAAATTAAGTCCCTTGCTTAAAGTCACATAGCAAGGAACTGATGAACAAATTCTGGTCCATTCCACTCCAGAACTTGTGTTTTCTATCTGGATTATGGCCACAACCTCCTAAACGGACTCCCACCCCTGTTTATATCTCACTCTAAATCATTTTCATATTGCTGCTAGAGAGAATTTTCTAAATTATAACTCTGACCATGGCCTTTCCTACTGAGAACTCCTTCTCCTTTGTCTTTTGGACTAAATTCAGACTCCTTAGCATGGCATTTCCCCATCCTCATCCCTTGCCTCTTGTGGGTGCTTTCTAATACAGTTATATAGAAATGTCCCTAACCATAAAGATGTTTTATTTGTTTGCCTAGGAAATGACAAGGGCTACTGTTTACTGCGCCTGCAATATGTCAGACTGCGTGCTTTATGTCGTATACACTGCTTCTTTTACTCCTCACAATAACCTTATGGAATAGGTACTATTATTCTCATTTTACAGTTGAGGAAGTTAAAGATCACCAAGGTTAGGTAACATCATAACAACGTTAAGGGCAAACCTGAGCTATGAAGTTAAATGTCTGGCTCTTGTACTAAAGGCATTCTAAGATGTTTATTAAATTAAGTAGTTCTCTATCTTCTTCATCCTATGAACACCTTGCGATGCACAATGTAAAAATGTATATAGAAGCATTTTAATGCCACAGATGCCTGACATTTAGAATCTACTTTAAAATTTGTGTACCTACCTGCATGAGATCTTGAAGACTCTCAACAAAAGAGATCTCGGCTTCTACCATATAAAACTCTGCCAGGTGTCTCCGGCTCTGAGAATTCTCAGCTCGAAATGTTGGACCAAAGGTAAACACTTGAGTAAAAGCTCTGCAATTCAAGATTAAGAGTATAAAAATAGGATTCACATGATTAATTTTAAGTATTTAAAATACTCAGTGAGCTCTTAAAGAAAAAGAAAGTTTTGGGCCTCTGTCTTGTCCACAAATGCATACATATTAGCTGCTGTATTTCCTTAATGGTTGATAATAATAGTTTCATTAAAAGGGTTACATTTATAGAAACTATTTTATCCTGAAGGAATTTGCAAATGCTTTACAAACCCTATGGCTCACTAAATATAGAATGATAACCACCTCTGGGTGCACTCTACTGCAGCTGCCTACATTTCACAGCAATCAAGAGCAAAGTAAACGAAAAATACCACAGCCCACGAAGCTACACAGAGAATCTAGATAGTAACAGTTAAAATTAGAATTTCATGTAGATAAAATGGGTTTATTATTTTTTAAATATGTGAAAAAAGAATATCAGATATATATGGTGATTTGCCTTGTTCAAAGTTTACCCAACCACCCAAGTTTCAATTAATGCCAAGTGAGCACTAAAATGTGGAGGTAAGGGTGGATTTTGAAGAACTGTCTACTTGATCCACTGGTTTTCAAAAAGAATTATAGCTCAATAATGCCAACATGAAAAAGGTATTTTTAAATTCCTACAGAAGTGGACACTACACCTGAATTCATTCTTTAACACTTATAGTCTCCTCAGAAACAGGGCAACAACTGAGATTAGATCAAAGGAAGTAATGATTATTTATTGAGGACTATCTAATCTTTGAATTTTAAGGTTTTGCTAGGGGAAAAGAAGAGGTGTGGGATTCTCAGCTATCATCCCTCGCTTTCTTCACTTGTCTGTCATCAAATAACATCAGAAAATAGTGTAGAGAATAAACACACTGTGAATATGCATACCAGTTTTAAATTTATCTACCTATTTGAAGATACTCTGAGAAGCAAAACAGTAAAACAATTACAGTGGAAATAAAAAGATTTATGTTTTCTTTCACAAAAGGCCATTTCAGTTAAGGCCTAGTTGGTAAGAAGCTTAGGAATTTATGTTTTGGTTTTACAGTCATCTTACTGAGACCATGATCAGTTGATCTCTAAGAACTAGTTTCTAATGGAAAAATAAACAGTAAGAATGCAAAAATCATACTATGGCAACCTCTCTCCCAAGATTCAGATCCAGACTCGCCAATTAGAATGTCCTTGAAAACACTAAAACTACCTTGTCCCCATAAACAAACAAAAGACAAAGAAACAAAAATGGCTGATCCTGGTCCTAGCCGGTTTGGCTCAATGGATAGAGCCTCGGCTTGCAGACTGAAGGGTCCCGGGTCAAGGGTACATCCCACAATTGCAGGCTCCTCCCCAGCCTGGGCCCTGGTCAGGGCATGCAGGAGGCAATCAACCGATGTGTTTCTCTCACTTCAATGTTTCTCTTTGTCTTTCCCTCTCTCTTCCACTCTCAATGGAAAAAATATCCTTGGGTGAGGATTAAAAAAAAGGGCCAATCCTGCTTTTCCTTTTACATTCCCTCCAATTCTGCTAATTTTAGTTAGTCCACCTACTCACTCCAACCTTACCCCCCACTTCTTCCCCACTGCCCACATTTCCTGTATCATTTTGATTGAGTACAACATTATATTGTTCACACTTCGGAAAACTCTCTGAAATCGAGAGACTTTTCTTTATCTCCAGATACTGTCTTGTGTGTAAATAACTCTTGTTTTGCTTAGAAACCTAAAACAGCTTTTAGTCTGCCACCTATCTTTTCTTACTCCAGTCCCAAACTAGTACAAGTTTTCAAACTCAAATCTGATTTATCAGCCCTAATTTTAAAATATTTCAAAGGACAATATTCAAACTCCTAACTTTGACTCAGCTGTCTTTCACAAAGGTTTTCTCCAATGAAGACATTCTCCTTACACGGCATGCCCTGCATGTTAGGCCTCTGCACAGGCCGTTCCCACTCACTAATGCCCATCCTTGCTCCTCTCTCTCCAAATGGCAAACTCCCACCTATCCTTCAAGACTTGGCTCAAATGTCACTTTCTCTTTGTAACCTTGCGATACACCCCAGAATTTATCATTCCCTCCTTTTTATGACTATAAAAATCTGTTCATATATTTATTACACAGAACATATCACTTTGAAGTGCAAAGTGATATATATCGGTATCTTTCTCCTCCAATGAACTATGAAATTTTCCAGAGCAGGAGTCATGCTTTATTCATATTTGTATCTCTGGTGTCTAAGATAAAACAGGTGCTGAAGTTGAATGAATGAGGACTAATGATGATGACAGGCTTGCTCAGTTGTGAACTCAAAAAAGAACACATCCTCGCAAACAGCAACATTATAAACATGTACAGAAAAATACTCAAATATACAGGGAGGGGCAATAGTAGGGTTACAGTTGTAAGTACGTGAAACGATTTATTCTTGTATTATTATTTATTAATTATATTTTCTATATGATCATCTGTAAACCCAATTTTGACCCACCTTGTATTTTACTGTGGCTGTTACTCAGTACCTAAAATGGGTCAAATAATCTAGGTCTGTCCTAAACAATAAATTCAAAAATTACAAAGCCTTGGGTTTTCCAATCTATGACTACATAATCTCTAGGTAGATTGACAATAGTATATCTAAATAAATCAAATGACAATTTCTTTTTGGTACTGCATCATAAGAAATTGTATGTACAGATGTTCACTAACAATAAAGGATATTTTATTGAGATTTTCCAGGGTATAAATAGAAATGAGATGACCTCAGCAAAATTTAGTTTGAGGGCTCTGAGGGAGATTACAAGAAATGGGCAGTTATATTCTGGAAATACAAGGAAGGCCAAGGGACTGCTGCTCAAAGGAGGCATGCTATTTGTATTATACGAGGCACTGAGAAAACAGTGATTTCTAAAAGATTGACCAGTTTAGTCACAAGGGCATCTGCTTCTCCCACAGCAATTCTATGTGGGGTGCTCTAAAATGAGTTGCAATAGAGATGTTTTATTTAACAATGGTTAATAATTTCTCCTAGCAATGCAGGGTAAGCTCTCTAGTATGAAATACAGAAACAGATCAGCAATTTCATTTTAATTACTAGTGACCTGGTGCATGGATTCGTGCACATTGAAATTAATAAGAAGAAATATTTTAATACCGCTATTCGCCCTTTCTCTATAATAGAAGTGTCAACCAAATTCACGACCGACAATGACAGAGTGAAACACACGTATGCCATTGGCACCACCAGCGAGAGCTTTATGTGTATCACACATGCACGAGTCAACTTAGCCTTTTATAGATACAGAATAAACTTGCTTAATTAGACCTGTTTTCTGATTTACTAGTAGGTAAACTTTTCCCAGCCCAGTGAAGCACCCCAACTTCTCCTTCAGGTAATTTTCAGCAGTAAATATCAACATGAAGCAGATCATTATTGTAGATCATGGAGGGAGAACAAAGGGTAAAATATTTAACTACAGCAGTGTTTGACTATATTCTGCACAGTGAGAAAACCTGAAGTCATTTTCAAGGTTCACCATTTCTTACTTCTTTTCAGTCGGGTCAAGTTTCTAAGCTTTCTAAATCTCCGTCTTCCAACTAATGAAAATAGGATTCCACCGAGTATCATATGTACTCACTCCAGGATTTCTGTGAGGATCAAATGAGATGAGGCATGGGAAAATGTTTCACAAACATTTGGTTAAAGTGTAAAATGTTTGCACTTGGCTATAAAACAAGTCATGTTCCTGGGCTAAAGAAACTGAAAGGAGGCTAGTTGCTAGGGAGAGGAAGCCGGTGTTGCTACGTGACGTCATTACCTGGAGTTGCTACAGTGACCGTTTCTGGGCTGGGCTGTGGGCCGCATTTTGTGTCATGGGGTCTCGGCAGCGTTAACTGTGATTTGGTGGGCTGTTGCTCCAGGATGGTTGCTTTGTGGGCACCAGGTCTGTAGTGCCCTTTATTGTTAAACCAGAGGACCGGTGTATGCACCGTGGGATCCCTCAGCCTGGCCTGCAGGACCAGGCTGAAACCGGATCTCTGACATCCCCTGAGGGGTCCTGGGTTGTGAGAGGGCGCAGGTCAGGCTGAGGGACCCCACCAGTGCATGATCAGGGCCACCAGTGCATGATCAGGGCCGGGGAAGGACCATGGGAGGTTAACCGGCCTGGGAGGAACTGTGGGAGGGCTCTAGGGCATGTCCAGCCCATTTCGCCCAGTTCCGATCGGCAGGACCCCCGCATCAAGCTAACCTACCGGTTGGAGTGTCTTCCCCCTGGTAGTCAGTGCAAGTCATAGCAACTGGTCGGATGATGGGAGGGACACTTAGCATATTAGACAGATATATATACACACACACACACACACACATATATTAGAGGCCCAGTGCACGAAATTCGCACGAGGGGGGGTGCGGGGGCGGGGGGTGTCCTTCAGCCTGGCCTGCACCCTCTCACAATCCAGGACCACTTGGGGATGTCCAATTGCTGGTTAGACTGGCAGTTGGACATCCCTCTCGTGATCTGGGACTGCCGGGTCCTAACCACTCACCTGCCTGCTCGCATGATCGCCCCTAACCACTCTGCCGGCCTGCTTCATTGCCCCTAACTGCTTGCCTGCCTGCCTGATCTCCCCTAACCACTCGTCTGCCTGCCTGATCACCCCTAATTGCCTCTGCCTCGGAAGGATGTCTGGAATGACATCTGAAAGGTTGTTCAGCTGTCTGATCTAATTAGCATATTATGCTTTTATTATTATAGACTAGAGGCCCGGTGCACAAATTTGTGCATGGGTGAGGTCTGGCTGGCCTGCCCAATTAGGGTTGATCGGTCCAGGCCAGACAGAGAGAGGGCATGCGGGAGGTTGGCCAGCTGGCCCTGCCTCCAATCTGGGTGGAAGGGCTGATGGGATGGGAGTGGGGCAGCTGGTGGGGGGTGGGCGCCACCAGCAGTTGGCTGGCCAGCTCTGCCCGATTGGAGTGGGGGGGCAACTGGGGGCAGGGCCGGCCCGGAGGAGGGACCCTGGTGGTTAGCCGGCCTGCCTTGCTCCTGATGGGGGAGGGGGTGTGTGGCCGTGGGTGCTTGGCCAGCCAGCCCCGCTCCTGTTTGAACTCCTGGTTGAGGGGACAATTTGCATATTAGCTTTGTTATATAGGATAAATAGTAAAAATCAGGCTCTAATTGAGGTACCCAAGAGTTAAGCATTATTCTACTAGGGTAAGTAAAAACTGATAGCCATGGTGCTTCCTCTGAATTAAGAGAAAGATAAAATGAGAGGAAGGTTTGTTGAAAACTGCCTAACTCAGCATCTAGTCTTTGTGCAGACGAATGTTTCAGTCCTTCAGTAATGATCCCCTATGTCAGTGCCCTGTGTTCTGTCAGACAAGCAGGGATGGCAGGAGGAGCAGTGATAGTGGCTGCCATTAGCAAGCGCTCCTTGTGGGCCAGGCATTATGTTTAAGAGCCTTACAGTTAACTGCTTTATAGTTAATCCAATAATGTATGTATTGCTATTTCTAGTTTCAGACTAAGAAGCTGAAGTCCAGAGAGGTTAAGAAGCTTTCCCCAAAGTCACAGAATCACAGCCTAATAAGTGGTCGAAGCCAGATTCAAATCCAAATCTGACTCAGCCTTAATTATGACATTAAAATAATGATGCTCCTAAGTGAACATTGACAGTCCCCCCCCCAAAGATAACTAGGATAGCTTGTTATATTTCCCTTCCTTATGATGAGCGTCATTTGTTTTCTGTGTTAAAAGTATAGCTCTCTAGGATATGCTGTCTTCATGTAAATAATGAGAATGATACATTTACATCAATAATTTATAACCTTTAGCAAGTCATTTAGCCCTTCTGTTCTTCAAATTCTTTCATGAGTGAAAAATGGTGGTGGTGGGGGGGAGCTTGGCATTAATTTCTAGTATCTTTGATATGACTTCTGTTTCTAGGTTCCTGTGAAATTTCTCTTGTTTAATTTATGCTGATTTTAAAATCCACAGAAAGCCATTTGCAACAAGGCTTGGACCAACCAACATCTAAAATAAAATCTGAGAACAGGGCCATTTCCAAAATAAGATACAAAACCAGGTGAAAGGCCAGTGCTGAGAAGAAACCAGCAGAAAAAGAAAACACTCAGCACTACAAAGCATTCTTGTGCCAAATTATGGAGCGAGGAGAGCTATATTAGGAAAGTCCACCAGCTTGGAGTTGATGTTTAAGATAACAAAAGGACACTCAAAACACACCAACCAAGACAGCTACGAAAATGGCTTTTTAAAAATAAAGACTGGTTACCAAACAAGGTTCTTCAAAGGCCCTTTCCTCCCTTGTGGGGCTTTTAGGAGGCCCTAAATTGGCAAGGGGAATACTATAAAATGAGCACTGGTTGCTTGGCCATTTATTCTTTTTGGCCCTGCAATTTAAGAGCTGATCTTTATACTTTGAAAGGGCAGAGGAATTATTTTTCTTTAGCTGGGGAAGAACTTAAGCAGCATTCGGCGCATCAGCAACTTTCCCTCGGGCCTAGCTCCCAATTTCCTATCACTTCTGTACTGTCAGTTCAGTAATGTTCACTGAACTGAAGTGAACTGCAGACAGCTTTAAAGTGGCTTGTAAACAACCTTTGTCTACTTTTATTTAGAAAAGGACTTCAGAAAATCATCACTGACTTTATGACTGCTTTGTATCCACTGGATTATCAATAACGTGACGTCTTTGTCATTCATTATTTCTGCAAGCTTAACGGAGTGGACGCGCACCTTTCAGCTTTCCCTAATCCTCCATCGTGCAACCCACTTGGTGGAAGGGTATAAGAGAGATGTAGCTCTCACCGTTTCATCAATTCACATCAGGATGCCTTAGAGAGGAATGCACTCTAAAATCTAAAAATTCTTCTTTACCATTACTGCTAAACATTTCTGCAAAATTAATTTTCTTTAGCATGTCCTAAATAATTGATTTGCTTTGCTTGAGGCCCAAGCAAAATTTAATCTTAATTATATGATAAAATCCAAAGTTTGATAGTCTGACAAGAAACCTGCAAAAGGGAGTGCTGCAGGGGTGGCTACTCTTCTTTGAGATGACATCTGAACTGGGGAATGACATCCCAGCAAAGGAACACCAAGTGCACCCCTAAGGCAGGAGAGAGCCTGGCTTGTTAAAGAATAAAAGCAGCCCAGCAGTGAGATGTTAAGAGATGAGGTCAAAGACCTGGGAAGGTATCAGAACACATGGGGCCTTCCTTACAAGCCATGATAAAGAATCTGTATTTTATTTGATATGCCTTAAAATATTCTCTCCTCTTGAAATATTTAACACTCTGTTCGACTAGTTTGCCTCCTGTACTAGTATATTTGACGTCCATCCATCTCCGCATCCTTCTGCATTGTCCTCTAGCTGTTCGTTAAATACTAGCATTTCTCAAAATGTGGCCTTAGACCAGTGGCTCTCAACCTTCCTAATGCCGCGACCCTTTAATACAGTTCCTCATGTTGTGGTGACCCCCAACCATAAAATTATTTTTGTTGCTACTTCATAACTGTAATGTTGCTACTGTTATGAATCATAATTTAAATATCTGATATTCAGGATGTATTTTCATTGTTACAAATTGAACATAATTAAAGCATAGTGATTAATCACAAAAACAATATGTAATTATATATGTGTTTTCTGGTGGTCTTAGGGAACCCTGTGAAAGGGTCGTTTGACCCCCAAAGCGGTCATGACCCACAAGTTGAGAACCGCTGTCCTAGACCCTCTTCTTTTCTCAGTGTATACACAATCCCTAAATCATCTCACTTCAGGCAACAATTTCAATTTAACTACCTATTGGCACATAATTCACAAGTTTATATCTCTGCCCAGACTACTTCTCTCAGCTCGAGAGCATACATCCACCTGCTCAGCGGATCATTTCACATATCACAAGCAGGATCATGCCTCTCCAACTCCCCACTTTGGCTTCATCTTCCTCCAACCTTCCTAGGTCTTTAATAGCACCAGGTACTACTGTTCATAGCACCTTTCAAAATGAAAAAGTTGACATCTATAAATGTGATTAGGCTGTAAATTTCATAAGCGACCTTACCTGGTTTTTGGTTCATTATAGTGTCCTCAGTCTCAACCCAGTGCCTGACACACACTAGATATTTAAGATGTGTCAAATAAGCAAATAAGTCATTTTTCTAGAAAATATGCTGATCTCCCAAATGAATCTCTGAAACAGCGTTGGGATAGGGGTGAGGACAGAGGAGTAAGAAGAGGAAGATGGTAAACAGAATATTAATTACTAAGCAAAAAATTCTGCTATCCTCTGAAATAATATTTCACAGAAGGCACTAGAGATAACAGAATCCGTTTTTGGAAAAGTGACTGTCCACACACCAGTTTTGAATGTGCAGGCAACAAATAATCTTTGAAAAGGACTAGAGCAGGTGAACTTCTCTAATTAGCAGAGACTTTATTTTTGAGAAACTACAATATTGCTACATGAAAAAAACTACCCTGTCTCACTCTATGCACACGGCAGCACCTGATCCTTTGGCTTCTCCATAGTGGACACTAGCAAGTTAGAACGATTATGGACATTTTTATCATTCCTGCAATGATAGGTCCTTCAGAGGACTACTAATTGATATGAGGTCTTAGAAAATAACATTTGCTTAAGGGTCACAATTTGTTAGTTATTCTTTCTCACTGAGTATTTACCTTCATGTTTCAATACCACACGAAAGTCATCTTTACAAAAAAGATATATACATTGTGTCAACTGCATCTACTCATGCCTAGGTCATCCCTCTTATATTTCTCACATTTAGCAGTTCTTGTACTAAGGACCACGGAGGAGAACAACACAAAGTAATTTCATTTAATTAAGTGCACTACATGGTATTTACATAGTATGTAAGTCTACAAAGATTTCAAAGGTTACCTTTCTGGAGGCCTGATACTATAGAAGTAGATGAGTCATGATAGCTTTGAAATATCAACACTTTCCTAGGCTTACGTCCTGTATACATCTATACATAACCTCACTTTTTAAAGGTTATAGCAGCGATAAAACACTCTATATAGACTTAAATTGAAATCCTGGCTCCTCCACCTATAAACTAGCCAAGTTAATTTCTTTGAGACTAAATTTCCCCCTGTGAAAATGGGGTTAAGTACACACATATCATAAGGTTATTATAAAGATGAAATAAAATATGTAAAAAGTTTAACCTAATACTGACTATAAGTAAATGTTCAACAAATGGGTATAGTTGTTTGTTTTTGTCTCCTTCTTTTCCAAAGGTCTACAGTTCTCACTTGGTAGGTCTCAAGACCACTTTATACTTTTAATTATTGCAGATCTCAAAGAGATTTGTTTATGTAGGTTATGTCTACCAATATTTCCCATTAAAATGGATACATTTTAAAATGTTGTCTAATAATTCATTTAAAAACAATGACAAACTCATCATATGTCAAAAAGAACATTTTAAAAATAAAAATTCATAAGAATGGCACTGTTTTACATTCTTGGAAACGTCTCATATCTGGCTTCACAGGAGACAGCTGGATTCACATATCTCTTCTGCATCCAATCTGCTGTGCTTTCACATGCCGTGAAGACGTCAAAAAACTTCACTGAACATTTGTGAGAATGGAAGTGAAAAAGGTAAATACTATCTTAGTATTATTATGAAAATAGTTTTATTCTCAAAGGACTCCCTTGAAAGGATCCCTAGGGGCCCCAGGAAACCTTCAGGCCAAACTTTGAGAACCTCTACCACAGGCAATGGTTCTTAATGAGGAATATTAACTGTGGGCTTTACTTCTATTCAGATAATCTAGGGAGGGTCCCAGCCATTAGTATATTTAAAAGTTCCACAAGTAATTATAATGTGACTCCTGATTAAGAACCAGTGCCCTAAAAAAGTTTAGAATCCCTAATCAATATACTTTTTAAGAAGTTTCTTGATAATAATGATAATTATGATAAGAATAATAACAATAATGTATGTTGATGAGGATATGGAAAAACTCTCTGTACACTGCTGGTGGAAATGTAAAATTTTGCAGCTGCCTTGGCAAAGTTTGGTGATCCCTCAGAAAGTTAAACATAGAATTATCATATGACCCAGCAATTCCACTCCTGAGTATACACCCCAAAGAAATGAATAAAGGTGTTTAAACAAAGCCTTGTATGTAAAATTTTATAGCAGCATTATTCATAATAGCTAAAAAGTAGAAATAACCCAAATGTTCATCAATGGATTAATGGATAAAATGTGGATTTTATTCAGCCATAAACAGGAAAGAAGTACTAATATATTCTACAATATGGATGAACCTTGAAAGCAATATGCTCAATGAAAGAAGGCAGACACAAAAGACCACATATTGTATGATGTCATTTCTATGAAACTTCCAGAAGAGGTCATTCTACAGAGACGGAAAGCAGAAGAGTGACTGCCAAGGGCTGGGGAGAAGGAGAGATGGAGAGCGACTGCTTCATGGGTACGGGGTTTCTTTGTGGGTGATAGAAATGTTTTGAAAGTAGAGAGTGGTGTTGATTGCACAATGTCACTAATAGTAAATTTTATGTTATAGGTATTTTATCACAATAAAAAAATTTAATGTTTATTGAAACTAATTGTCCACCAGGCACTTTACACACATTTTATTTCATCCTTGCTACCCTATGAGGTTGGTGATTTCAATTCACTGTAGAACTGAAGAAACTGAAGCTTAGACTGGTTAAGAAACTATTGCCAAGTAGCAGAGCAAAGCTGGCTTTAACCAAAGCAGTCTGACTCCACGGCCCACTTTCTGTTGTGCTGCATGTATGCGCTCTCCAAATCTAACCAAGCACAGCACACTACCACCTGTTCCATAGAAGTTCTGTGCCCTTAATGCCACTGTTACCCGGCTGGCTTTTGCCCTGCTACGTAACATGGTCATTCCAGTCTTGGTGGCTATTCCCGAAACACCTTTCTTCCTTTGCTTGCTATCTCTGCAACTGCCACTCCCTACCATTACAGCTGCTTTTTCTGTCTTGTGCTTTTCTCCATCTATATCCTCTTCTTAGTGGAAAGGGGATAGTCATTTATAAGCCTTGATAGTCAATCAGGATACATTTTCATTCCATTATAGGTTACAAAAATGTTAACAGCCAATCTACTTTATAGCTCTTTTGCCATGGGTACTTTTGCTCAGGCTCAGGGATTTACCAACAAAGAATTGTTTTGTGGTATCCACCTACCCCCCTTTCTATAGCTGCTTTCCGGTCCGGAGCCATTGTGGAACTTTGTGGAGCCTGAAAGGTTGGACTTGAGTAAAAGGAGGCTTTGTAATAAATGCTTGCATGGTCTAGAGCTTTAGCATGCATTAGGACCCCTTGCGGGTTGTTAAAGCAGAGCTCAATGGACCCCATTTCAGAGTTTCTGCTTCAGCAGGTCTTGGGGAGCTTGAGAGGTTGTTTCTATAATTTCCAGGGATGCTGCTGGTCCAAGGACAACACTTTGAGACCCACCAATCTCCAAAGTGGCTCCCCATCTTGGCTGCATAGATTAACCTAGGGTACTTCAAAAAACAATCTTGATGTCCAGTCCCATCCCTAGACCAATTAAATCTATTTTTCAGGGGGTATGAATTGAAATACGATGCTTCTGTATTTTTTAAAAGGCTCCTCAGAGCCCTGGCCAGGTGGCTCAGTTGGTTGGAGCAACGTCCTGTACACCAAAAGGCTGTGGGTTTGATCCCCAGTCGAGGCACATACAGGAGGTTACCAAGCAATGTTTTTCTTTAAAACCAATACACATATCCTTAGGTGAGGTTTATAAAAATAGCCCCTCAACATTCTAATGTACAGTCAGAGTTAAGAACCACTGGTCTAGACTAATTACCAATTATGACTGAAGTAAAAGGCACAAATAATTAACACAAAAGGTGTTATTTCACAAAAAGAGTACCATGTACCTACGCTCTATAGACACTGAATGAAATAAAAAATTTCTAATATCCTTGATGAACTCCAAATCAGAGCTTGGTCCATAAACACGAAAGCACAAGGGGACCATGGCAGACTAGAAACAAACAGAAGCAAGATGCTTTTAACGGAGCACTTAGCCTATATGAATAGTGCAGAAAATCTCGATTTCTCTGCATTCATTTCCCTGAATTCTACAAGAGGAAGAAGAGGAGGAGGATAGAGAGAGTAGGAGGGAGGGGGCAGAGGGAAGAGGGAGGAGAAGAGGACAGACACACATAGAATACAAAAAAGGCCTGGGCTCAGCAGCAAGTGTTTCACATATGTACCCAGTGATACATACAGGAATTTCACAGATGCTCTGTATATAATAGCAAAATGTGGAGGAGGGGGAGGGAAATAGCCATCAGTAATAAAAAGGAATACTTGCGGCATACTCATACAAAGGGATACCCTAGAGTAGTGAAAATGAACAGACTATACAACATGGATATAACTTAGGAATATAATGTTAGGTGAATAAAGTCAGTCACATACATACATACAGATGATGGCACATATAAAATTCAAAAGCTTGTAAAACGGAACAATGTATTGTTTCTAAATACACACATATGTGATGAAACTATAAAGAAAAGGAATGATAAACACAAGCTAAAGGCTAGTTCTCATGGGTGGGGAAGGGGATGTGATTAGAAAAGTATACACCAGACACGAAAGAAATGAACCATTTTGGGGGGACCTAGGTGTTAATCTTTATACTTTACCTATAGTATATCTATTTAAAAAGTTAATCATTTTGTATCTATACATTTAGAAAGTAATAAAAAAAAAGAGTCAAGATGAGCAAGGTAATGGAACACAATAAAGAAGTTAAGCGACAAAATTATACTAAAAGCTACAGGCAGGGATTGGTACCAAAAGAGTTCTTCAAACTTCCTACCTTTCCCTCTCTCTGACAGTCCACTCAATATAATTCAACGATTAGCCATAATGAGTACCTACATAGGCCCAGAAACCTCCAAACAGCATTTGACATGGGGACTGCAGTGCTTTACAATCTGGGCAGAGGCCACCTAAATCTGCACTGTCCAGTATGGTAGCTACCAGCCACATGGGGCTATTTAAATGTATACAAATTGAAATTAAGTACAATTAATAAAAATTCAGTTCCTTAGTCACACTAGTCCCATTCCAAGTGCTCAATAGCCACTTGTAGTTACTGGCTACCATACTGAACAGCATGGACTCAGAACACTGCCATCACTGCAGTAAGTTCTACTGCACAACACCGAAGTAAACTATAGAAATCTCAGTAAGTACAGAAGATATCAACTGAAGACAATGTGTGTTCAGACAATGGGACATGAAGAAAGAGATCAATGGAGGACAGAGCTGATGGCTACAGATTTTGAATTTGTTCCAGTGCCTAGTCATACAGATTCCATTTTTCCAACAGCTATTGCTCTGCCATGCCAGGCCTCTGTGGCTCCCCTTCCCTCTCTCACATCTGCTGCTTTATCAAACGAATGCCTCACTTCTTCATGTTTGCAGGCATAGCTTTCCCTTTCTGATAAGACAGCTCTCTTTCTGAAAGGCATTGACGCACAACCCAACAATTTTAAAGTAAAACATATTTCCAGCTTTTGTTAACTTTCCAACAATATGAACACATGACTCTCAGAATCAGGCTTTTCTAGGCTCTTAACTCATCCCTGGGCAAACTATAAGCCATCTTATTCATCATGTTCTAACGCTGAGGATGAACCAACTGTTCCCGAATGATCCTGCCTTCACTTATAAATATGCCTCTAAAGGCCACAAAGAAACAGTGCTGCGCAAATACTAAAAACAGATATTCTTCATGACATGGATCATGGTATGATCTACACAGCAGGTAAAAAATTTCTGGATTGAACTATTTGAGTAGTTATCCTCAAATTCCCAAGTCACACCAAAGCCTCAACAGCTATGTATGAAATACTACTATTCACAAATCAAACACATATTTTGGCTATAAGAGGCATGTATGAAAAATGTTGAGATAATCCTTTGTACAGTAGTCCCTAAAGTGCTATCTGACTTGAGTTCGAATGTACTCATTAAACCTCATGCTATACTGCCCTGAAGCAGAATTAGGAAGAAGCACAGAATAATGATCCAGTTGAAGAAACCAAGTAAAAGTCACTAAATGATGTTCCAGATACAAAATCCTTTAGGTTTTAATCTTTATCTCACAATCTGTATCATGATTTATACACTAAATCTGCCTCTTAAATGTGAAATAAGGCTGGCTCAGGTTTTGCATATTCTCTAAATTACAGAGATTTATGTGAGACATCTATTTATCTATCCTATGTATCTGTTTCAAAAGGCAAAACACTGGTTTCAGTTTTTCAGTGTAGGGGTAATAAAGTATATAAAAAGAAATAAAAATAAAGTAAATATCAGCCAATATATGTGACTAAGCTTATGTGTTACCAATTCCTACTGGTGAGAAAGAAACAAAAACCGTGGCTGAGTTTCTTTATTAGCAATTTCTTTGAGAGAGCAAAGATGAAATTTCCTTTTATTTTGTGTAAAAGAAAACAAATTTATTTTGTTTTTGTAAAGTAAAATATACAGCAGTGCTTCAGGGATTTCTATAATGTATGCACATAGATTACAGGTGAATTTATTAAATTCTGATTTTTGTTTAAAGAAACTTAATTTTCTAAATTCATGCAAAGAGGAATTCTTAGCAAAAACATGGAATGTAAAATTCAAGTTTACTTTCATATATAAGGGTACTTTAAAATATCTAAATAGACCCAAAATAATATTATTCCAAGCTTGTTAATGCCATTTTCTATGAAGATTTTTCTCCCAACTGGAATAGATAGATGAAATAAGTCAATAGCACAGAAGTAATTCGAGCCCATAGATTATAGCAGTCAAGAAGAAATAGAGAGAGCAGCCTACAGCCTGGCTATATGTCCTTATCTTACAATTACCATTATCTACCATGAAGTCATATTCTTTTATTTCTTCATCAACAAATACTTATTAAACCCCTAACCACTATGGAAAATATAGACAGAAATAAATCAGGCATAGTATTAACTTTAAGGAGCTTATTGATGAGTAGGGCAGATAATAGGCCTAACTACAAGCTAAAATTATAACATTGCTAGGAAAAAATTAGAACAATTCTGCAACCTTTTGAATAGGACACAAAGATCACAAATCACATAAGAAAACAATGGATAAAGCATATGCTAACAAAGTTAAAAACTCTAGTCTTCCAAAGACAGCACTGGAGAGATGGAAAAGAAAGGCAGCACTGGGAGAAAATACTTACAACACATATATCTGATAAAGGGCTAGTATCCAGGAAATAGAAAGAACTCTTACAAGTCAATAATAGTTAAGATAAACAACCTGTAGGTAAAAAAACTGAAAAGGTAGTTCATAAAAGATATTAAGAATGGCCAATATGCATGAGAAAGAGTTTAACAATATTAGTCTTCACAGAAATGCAAATTAAAACCATAATGAGCTATCATATACTTATTAGAATGTCTAAAAAATACTTGATAACACTAATTTTTGTCAAAGATGTGGAGCAAATGGAACTCTCGTCTATTGCTGGTGGGTATATAAAATAGCATAGGTATTTCACTGTCAACATAATTAACCACAGCTCTGAGCAGCTTATGACCTAATCTGCTCTTATCGTTTATTTCTGATTCAATCTTCACATTCTGACAGGTATCTTATTTCTGTATCCCAACCCCGTCCTTTGTTCCAGGTTTAATTTTATGTTCTCACCTATCTCATGAGTCCTGAATCCTGGCAGAATCACTATTTGTCCCAATTCTCTGCTTTGGGTAAACCACAGGTCTGCTATTGCTGTAAAACAACTTCATTACTGTGTCAGCTGTTCTTCCTGGGTATACCACCTTGCCTTCTTTCTTTGGCTAGTCCTTTATAATCACCTTGGGCTCTCCTGGTCTCAGTTATAATCAATACCATCACCATAGCACTTACCATTTCATGTCAAACAGATAAACACTGGGCTTTACAAAGTTTCTAATTCTCACAACAGCTCTGCAAGTGGCCATTATAATTTATCTTTATAGTTAGGAAGAGGAGGCTCAGACATTATGCTTATAAAACTAGTATGTAAAGAAGCTAGAATTCCACTTTATGTCTTTCTGACTATATTTCCTTCAATTAACAGAACCATTCACTTGGACAAATTCAGTACTTGTGGCAGGGATAACTTTATCCTAGTAGCCACTTAACTCTGTTAACAGCACTGGTGAACTTTATATATCAATGATTGGGGCTTTCCATATTTTAACATTCTCTTTGGTGTCCAACACAGTCACGTACCATACAGATGAACATAAAAATTACTGCTGGGTCAATAAACACCGTAGATATTTTTAGGAAGAAGAAAACAAGCCAGGGGAAAACAACAACAGCAACAGCCAAAGTGACATAAATTCTCTTTGTCCCGAACTCAACCAAAATTCTGCAAACATGTAACAAACTCAGACTCCCCACTTCTCCTAAAAAAGTAATTAAAAACACCAGAGTAAAATAGATTTGGATAAGGTTAGACCAGGGGTGGGCAAACTTTTTGACTGGAGGGCCACAATGGGTTCTTAAACTGGACCGGAGGGCCGGAACAAAAACATGGATGGAGTGTTTGTGTGAACTAATATAAATTCAAAGTAAACATCATTACATAAAAGGGTACGGTCTTTTTTTTTTAGTTTTATTCATTTCAAATGGGCCGGATCCGGTCCGCGGGCCGTAGTTTGCCCACGCTGGGTTAGACAGTAACTGAAAGAAATTAACATCAGCTTTGCTTTTTGTAGCTTCAATTACTATCCATATTGTCAAATTACCAAAGATTAATTTGATGTCTCACTATAGTAACCTGCATTTGCTTTTAGATAATGCCAACAAGCATTGCATTTCATGCAAAATGAGTTCTATTTGTATCGCTACTCAAAGGATTAATTGGGAATTTAAAAAAACCTTACATCAAACTTGCTTATTCCAAAAACAGTCAATCCTTCAGATATTGTTTGCTTAGCCAGACCTCAGCAAGTTAGATAGTAGAAGGGTGAGGCTATTTTCCCATATACTTAAAGGGGGGGAAAAGGCAGGCTAGTCATATCCCTCACCAAGGAATGCATGCTAGAAATGGGTAGAGAACCCATGTTTAGATTTCTAAGGTAGAATGCAAATACTGCATAGTTAGAAATATTAGACATTAAATTATTCAGAGACACTAAATCACCAGGCAAACAATGCATAACCTAACTAACAATTAAAGAAAAGTAATATCACTCAAGTTGGTGAGAATAAAGTTAAAATAGTGAATTACACACAGATATTTATATTCATTCCTTCCTGAGACAATCCTATATAATAAAAGCTCAGCGACCGAACGGCGAACAACTGGTCAACCAGTCGCTATGATGCACACTGACCACCAGGGGGCAGACTCTCAACACAGGAGCTGTCCCCTGGTGGTCAGTGCGCTGCCACAATGCAGCAGCTCAGAGGGCAGGACCACAGCTGCTTGGCTGATTGGGATGAGTGGCGCTCCCAAAGCAGGTTGATCCCCAAAGGCCACGCTCTGCCACCAGTGCACAAATCCCATGCACCAGGCCTCTAGTCTTAAAATAATCCTATCTAATAATAGACAAACATGGTAATTAACCGTACCTCCGACACGCTTCCCACTGGCTAATCAGGGCTATATGCAAATTAACTGCCAACCAAGATGGCATCTGGCAGCAAGGCAGCTGAAGTGAACAGGAGGCTTGCTTGCTCCAGTGATGGAGGAAGCCAAGGTT
>NW_006288013.1:2019929-2021013 GCF_000327345.1 Myotis davidii | reverse complement strand
GGGAATGACGGGTCAGTATGACACACACTGACCACCAGGGGGTAGATGCTCAATGCATGAGCTGCCCTCTGGTGGTCAGGGCGCTCTCACATGGGAGGAGCTCTGCTCAGCCACAAGCCAGGCTGATGGCTGCCAGTACAGCGGTGGTGGTGGGAGCCTCTCCTGCCTCCTCAGCAGTGCTAAGGATGTCCGACTGCAGTTTAGGCCTGCTCCCCACTGGCAAGTGGACATCCCCCGAGGGCTGCCAGGCTGCCGAGGGATGTCTGATTGCCATCTTAGGGCAATTCCCCGGGGAGCGGGCCTAAGCCAGCAGGTGGTCATCCCCTGAGGGGTCCCAGACTGTGAGAGGGCACAGGCCGGGCTGAGGGACGCCCTCCCCCCCAAGTGCACAAATTTTTGTGCACCAGGCCTCTAGTCTACACTAATAAAAGAGAAACATGAAAATTGACTGTCCCTCTGCTATGCCCACCAGCCAATCAGAGCAATATGCAAATTAACCCAACAAAGATGGCGGTTAATTTGCATACACAGGTGTGGAGTGAAGACTGAAGACAGCATAGAAGGAAGCCAAGCACTGTAGAAGGGAGCAAAGTGGCAGAGAAGGGAATGGAACTGAGGCAGCAGAGAAGGGAGGGAGCAAAGTGGCGGACACGGGAGGAAGCGAGGCAGTGGAGATGGGAGGGAGGGAAACAGCGGGACCAAGGTGGGCTTCGCTCCGTCCTCTGTTTTGCTCTGGTCTCAGGAAGCCCTATTCTTGCAGGAATAGGCCCCAGGAAGCCCTATTCTTGCAGGAATCTTCCTGCAACGGGCCTCTAGTCTATACTATAATAGAGGAATATGAAAATTGTCTGAGACGCTGTCACAATAACAATAATGTCCAGCAGGCTGCCTGGGGTGACAAGGCCAGTAGGGGGTAAGTGAGGGACGACCAAACAACTGAACAGCAGGCTGCATGGGGTGACCAGGTCGGCAGGGGGGTTAGTGAGGGACGACTAGATGATTGAACAGCAGGCTGTGTGGGGTAACCAGGCTGGTGGGGGGAGGCAGTTGGGGGAGACCAGGTCGGCAGGAGGGGTAGTAAGGG
>NW_006288013.1:2014108-2019669 GCF_000327345.1 Myotis davidii | reverse complement strand
AGGAGGAGGAGGAAGAAGAAGAGAAAGAAGAGGAAGAAGAGGAAGAAGAAGAAAAAGAAGAAGAAGGGGAGGAGGAGGAGGAGGAGGAGGAGGGGGAGGAGGAGAAGAAGGAAGAAGAAGAAAAAAAACCAGGAAAGGTGCCTTTAGTGGACAAGAGTTCTCAAGATATCTGTGGAGATGGCTGAGAAAATAGATGGCTGAGTAATGACCAATGTGTCAAAGCCTGGAAGCCACTATTTGAAATACGGAGTATGCTGTAGCAGAAAGGAGGTGACCTGGACACAGAATCTTGGTAAGGCTGGGGATGGGGGAAATGGAGATTCATGGAGAGTTTGCATACCTAACTGACAATGCTCCCCTCGCTCCTGCCAGAATGGCTGGAAGTCAGATGTCCCCACCAACCAGGGAACAGGAGGTGTTTCTCTAAAGCAGTGTTCTGCAGCAGCATGCCTGGTAGGTTTGCTATGACACACTGCTGGGTCCCACTCCCACTGTTTCTGATTTCAGTGGTGTTTGCTGGGGCTAGGGAGGGAGAGGGATGGGAAGTGACTGCTAATGGGTAGGAATTTCTTTTTGAGTTAGATAGTGGTGATGGCTGCACAACTTTTTGACAATAGTAAATATCACTGAATTGGACATTTTTAAATTTTATGGTATGTGAGTTAGAGCTCAGTAAAGTTATTCTTAAAAAATCATTTACTCATTTGCACACAGGGCTCTCACAGAAGCCCACCACAAAGATTTGAACCATCAAATCATGTCTCCCCTTTGTCTTCTCTATGCTAAACATACTCAGTTTCTTTACCCATTTCTTTTAGCCATGACATCCAGATCCCTCTTATCCTGGCTGAATATAAACTCACAACTGTTTCATATGCTAGTAAAGTCTAATAAAATATTCTAAGTATTCAGAAACGGACAAAGGAACAGGACAGAGAAACTAGAGAGTTTTCTGGCTTGTGATAAATTGGCTAAATATAATTCATTCAAGGATAATGTATCAAACATAACATGAAAGTACCAAAAGACATCCCATAGCCAAATAAACATAGATAATGTACTGGGTTAACTGAAAGATTATACACTATGAAATGCTCTATAACAAGCATGTCAAACTCAAAGGCTAACACGGGCCAAATAACAGAGGCATGTGGCCCACGGCCTGTGAGTTTGACATGTTTGCTCTATAACAATGGGGAGAAAAAGTACTAACTGGGTTTCTATTGTTCCAAGAATAGAAAAGCAATAGAATCCAAACCAAATATAACAGCCAGTGGTCATTAAATATGAATGACATTTTAAAATGCACTCTCATGTAACCATTCTACTGATAAAGTTACCTCTAAATTCAATTCAACCTAGACAAGGTGAAATTCCCTTCCAAATGTTCTTCTTGCCCTCAGGACAATCTTTCTTTCATTCTTTTTTTTTATAATAGCTAATACATTTCTAATTTCTTATTTACTGTCTACTTTGCTCATTAGAGTCATGAAGGTTGGGATCTTATCTGTCTTGTTCATCTCTGTATCCCAGCACCTAACCTAGTGTTTGGTACACAGTTGGCTCTCAACAAATACTTAATTGAATTGAGATTGATTTCTGAGTTCTGAATCAGTCATGTGGTAGTAATTGAAACTAAGAAGATAAAGAGGAACAAAATACAGTTTGAGGAATTTACAGGCTAATGGAAGATTAGCAAAACAAATAAACAGAAAACCACCCCCAAACCCCCAGAAAATGTCAATATTTTTTAAAAATAGAATTGATAGAAACCCATTTCTAGTTGTTTAAGTATTTATTCTGTATTAAGTATCAGATTTACAAAACTAAATAAAATTCCTTAAATTCAAAAGCTGAGAATCTATGCTACAGAAAGAAAAAAAATCAATGATTATGAAATAGAGACAAAATAGATAAAGCAACCTGGATGTATATGGTAGAAGAAGGGCATTTAACAAGAAAGACGTGCTGCTGGGGTGGATTCTGGGTGAGATCATTTTTAAGCTGAGTTTAGATTGATAGGCAGGGGTTAGCCAGACAAAGGTACGGGAAAGACATTCTAGGTAAAAAAACAACACATGCAAAAGACCACAAAAATGTGAAACAGGATGATGTGATTAGAATATTTTAAGCAGTTTTGGATAGCTGAAACAAAGGGAAGAGGAAGCAAATGACTGAAGAAATGCAAAGGGTATGTAAAAAGAAGTTGGAATGATATCCACATAGCTGCTTTGATAAAAGGATGATAGTGCATTTCCTACATAGGGAATTGAGAAGGAATATAAACAGATTTAGAGACCAAGATGATGAATTTAGTTTTGAACATGTTGAGGTGGTTATACAATAGCTAATTGGAAAAGACAGGTGGAAGCTGAGCAGAGATTCCATGTTAGCCACATAAACTTCACAACGGTATTTTTATTTTTATTTATTTTTTTTCAGAGAGTTTTTATTGATTGAGATATTACACATGTGTCCTTATCCCCACGTTACCATCAATGAGAGAATCATGGATCAGCTGTCCGCTGCACGCCCCCCACTGGGGATCGAGCCTGCAACCCAGGCAAGCGCCCCTGACCAGAATTGAACCCGGGAACCCTCAGTCCACAGGTCGAGCTCTATCCACTGGGTCAACCGGCGAGGGCACAACAGTATTCTTTACCATCACCTTCTATTCATCTAGGTTTTTTACTCTAGTATTTCCATGCCAAAAATCTCATTCCTCATTAAGACCTCCAATTCTTTAACTTCACCACTTTTTCCATCATCACCCTTTACTACTACTTCCTCACTTTGCTCCTGGCCAAAGCATAAATTCCTTGATCTACCCTTATAACCTTCTGTACCTATCTGCTTCCAACAGATTCACTTGGCAATACCCAACCCTTGTTTGATCTAAATATTCACCTTCTCTGTATTGTCTACCAAGTAAGCTAAATATTCCTACTAAAAAGCCTCCACACTTGCTGCTCAATTTGCCTGAGATGTTAGTCTCCTGCCTATATCATATAAATAATGAAATTGGTAAGGTGATAATGAATAAAGTTCCTGAGTCAGCAGTCTGTTAATTCATATTTCTATCTAAATAGGGTTAAATTTTAACATAAATAGTACACTAAAAGAAACCTCTGTTTTTAAGGTCCCACCTTCAAGAAAACAGCATAAAGAACCATTATTATTCACACACATTCAGGAAACAAGAAGATAATTACAGATCTCAAAATTTCATGGTGATATCATTTCTAAGAAATAAAGCAAAAGGAGTGATTAACCTTTTCTTAACTCCTGTTGTGAGCTCAACTTTAGAGTAGAAAAGGCAAAGCAAAATTTTAGAAGAATGATAATTTGTGCTTTACAAATCAATTTAATGATATTACTGAATATTCTTAGTAGATATAGCTATTTAGAATATTTATAATCTATGACAGACATATATGAAAAGAACTACAAACTGGCTAACTGTTAAAAACAAGAGGAACTCTTTTCCCTTTAGGACAGGAAGTAGGTAAGTACTATAAGAGAACAGAAAAAGAGAAAAATAATTTCTATTGAGAGGGAAAAAAAGGAAGGAGTCAAGAAGCAGGTAATATTTCAGCTGAGCCTTGAGGAATGAGTTATGGAAAAAGGCATCTAATGTTATAGGGAGGAACACTGGAAACAAAGAAGTATATGAAAATGCATGGATAAAATAGCCACAGTCAGAAAGGTTTTGAAAATCAATGAGTATAAATGAACAAAGCTCAGATAAACATCTAAATATCAAGTGGGTGAAGGATGAAAAAGTCATATGGGACAGGAAGACAATTTCACACTCAGTTACAAGGGTACCTCAGTTTGACTCAGGTTCACTTGCTGACATTCTGACCACAAGCACGGAGTAGGATGGGCATCCTGAGTATGAGTATTGTTTGGCTTCTGAGCTCAGCATCTGAGTTATCAGATGAGATAACCCAAGGGGATGAGTTCAGAATTGCTCACATCAAGTGCAAAGCAACCAGTTAATCAACCTGGAATGAAATCAACTCAAAGTCCGAACTGATTCCACACTCCTGGCCCCAAATGGAAATACATGTAGCTAATTTTTTTCTCATTATAAAAGTAATAAACACTAGTTTTTCATATCTGGAAGAAAGACAAGTTTAAGAAAGAAAATAAAAATTAGTAGAGTTAGCCGTTGCTTACAAGTTGAATAATGGTGATTTTTCTAGACTTTTTCCTACCTATACATACACACATATTGTGAAAAACTGAAATTACATCTACTTTCTTTTTCTTAACCACTTTTTTTGTGCTTCTTTTAACAACATGATGTAAAGTTTTATCATCAGTTTTAATGGCTGTACAGTAGATTGTTGTTTGGTTGAATCATCATTAACCCTCAGTTTACTGCCAGGATCCATATGTACAGTTTTAATTTTGATTTTCTTTATTGAGCAAGTCATGATTTAGAAACAGTTACAAACTAGAAGAGAGGGGGGAAACGTGACAACTAAATGTAATGTGGTACCCAGAATTGGATCCTGGAAATGAAAAAAGGCATTGATGGGAAATTGGTGAATTACAGATTAGTTAACAGTAATGTACTAACACTGGATTCTCAGTTTTGTCAAATGCACTCTGGTAATATAAGAGGTTACCAATGGGGGAAACTGGGCGAGAGGTAGAAAAAAGTCTGCACTATCTTTGCAACTTTCCTATATTTAAAAATTGTTCAAAAATAGAAATTCTTATTTAAAAACAACAAAATTAACCTTTAAAATGGAGCCATAAACCCACTAAACCGAGAGATATCCTTTTGGAAAATGTTAACCTTCTAAATTTAACTACCATTTATTCCATTTTAAAAGTCTGTTAAATAAAATTTAAAAACAAAGCTGAGGGAAAGAAAACTAACAATTTCTTATTGGAGACTAAATCATGCATTAATCTGAGACATGATGTACTGTATATTAATAGTCCTAGAACTATGCATATTAAACTAGGAACATTAGACTGACATTATTAGAAATAGTCCATAATACATTAAAAAATACAAAACCTCATTCTGCCAATTTAATCTTCTGTCAAGTTTCACTGTACACTGTGTTCTGTGGTTCACTATACTTTACTGGGAAAGAGGGAACATATTTAATCCACTAGTGATATTATAATAGAGAAACCAATGTTTCGTAAATGTACACTTTTCATGTATATGACACTTCTGAGGGGAAGATACTTTGCTCTAACTCTATAGATAAAACAAATGAATACCGAGAGGCTGTTAAGAAAGGTTATCCAAAACTTGGGTATAAGGCCAAAAGGTGCACAGCATGTCCTTTCAATGGGACACAGACCCACTCAGAGGTTATTTAATTACTTAGGGGAAAGTACTTTGCTCAATTATTTTATTTACTACTAGAGGCCTGGCACATGAAAATTCATGCACTGGAGGAGGGGGTCCCTTAGCCCGGCCTGCTCCCTCTCACAGTCTGGGAGCCCTCGGGGGGGGCTGCACTTTGAATCCTCTATAGCAGTATTTCTCAACCAGGGGCAATTTTTCCCCGCACCCTAGAATCAGTGAA
>NW_006288013.1:2008099-2014045 GCF_000327345.1 Myotis davidii | reverse complement strand
GAGGAGTGGGGCTGTGGGAGGTTGGCTGTGGGAGCACACTGACAACCAGGGGGAAGCTCCTGCATTGAACGTCTGCCTCCTGGTGGTCAGTGTGCATCACAGTGACTGGTTACCAGTCAGTCTGCCATAACTGCTGCTTAGGCTTTTATATATATAGATTGAATTAAATATCCAGATTAACTAAAGTTTTAAGTTAACTTAGAGATTTTGTCCAGTAAAGTTGTAAATCATTTCCGTCAGGTATAAGACAAACTTCCAAAGGTCAGGGTTTATTGGTCTGTGGGATATTAGCCAGTTTGTAACTAACCAGGCAATCTTATTTTAAACATTCCTTTATTAAATTATCTATGAATACACAACTCTTCAAGTGCTATTTGAACTAGCTTTACTATTTTACTTTTTTCCTCAGTAATTAATGAACTGAATAAAACATTTGATACATATTAACTTTATATTTATACTAGAGGCCCGATGCACGAAATTCATGCAAGAGTAGGCAGGCCTTCCTTCCCGTGGCTGCCAGCACCAACTTCACTCTGGCACCTGGGACCTGGGCTTCCCTCTGGCCGCTGGCTGGCACCCGGGACCCGAGCTTCCCTCGTAGCCCAGCTTCGTCTGGAAGGATGTCCGGAAGGATGTCCAGTCTAATTAGCATATTATGCTTTTATTATTTTAGATGAGTCCTATTTTATTTTTTAAAAGTATAATTTGGCAGGCATAAGAAAATGGTCAATTACTGGAGGCAAGGATAAATAATGAAGTAAAGACAGTATTTTCAATAAGTGATGCTGGGAAAACTGGACAGATACATGAAAAAAATGAAATTGGACCACTTTCTTTGACATACAAAAATAAACTCAAAATAAAGACTTAAATGTGAGATCTGAAACCACAAAACTCCTGAAAGAAAACACAGGCAGTAAACCCTCTGACATCACTCTTAGCAATAACTTTTTGGATATGTCTTTTTGAGCAGAGAAAACAAAAGAAAAATAAACAAATGGGACTACATCAAACTAAAAAGATTCTGCACAGTGAAAGAAACCATCAACAAAACAAAAAGACATCCTACTAAATGGGAGAAGATATTCACCAATGATACATCTGATGAGCAATTAATATCCAAAATATATAAAGAACTCATATAGCTAACACACACAAAAGAATCCATGCCCAAAGCCACAATAAAAATGAGATGATCTGATTAAAAAATAGGCAGAGGAACTGAATAGACATTTCTCCAAAGAGAAGATACAGATGACCAATAGATATGAAAAGATGCTCAACATCGCTAGTCATCAAGAAATGCAAACTAAAACCACAATGAGATATAACCTCACATCTGTCAGAATGGCTATCATCAATAAATCAACAAGCAACAATTGTTAGAAAGGGAACCTTTGGACACTGTTGGTGGGGCTGTAAATTAGTGCAGCTACTATGGAAAACAGTACGGAGATGCCCTGAAAAATTAAAAACAGACCTGTCATTAGAACCAGCAATTACACAGATGGGTATTTATCCAAAGAAAACAAAACACTAATTTGAAAAGATATTTGCACCCCTATGTTCACTGCAGCATTACTAGTAACAGCCAAGATATAGAAGCAACATAGCTGTCCATCCAGAGATGAATGGATAAACAAGAGGTGGTATATACTATTAATGTACACAATGAAATATTACTCAGCAATAAAAAAGAATGAAATATTGCCTTTTGGGACAACATGGACAAACCTAGAGGATACTATGCTTCTAAGTGAAATAAGTCAAAATGAGAAAGACAAATACTGTATGATTTCACTTACACATGGAATCTAAATAAAACACAAAACAAATAAACAAAACAGAATCAGACTTATAGATGTTCTTTATATTTTGGCTGATGGTTGCTAAAGAGGGTGGTGGTAATGAAAATAAAATTAAAAAAATTAAAATTTCAAAAAATTACACTTTGACAGGTGTTAAGTTACTTTCCATGACATTCCTGACAAGGTCTTTCCCACATACAGCTCTGCAGATCCTACAATCTTATGGGGCCATATGATGATAGTTTTTCTGTACAGTATTCTAATAATATTGTCTATTATTTGATTATTTGAATTGTTTCTGCCTCAAAGATAAATCAGAAAAGAATCTAAGTAAAGTACATGTTATTTTCAAGACCACTTTCCATCCTGACAATAAAGTATGTAACAAGATAAACATGAACACTATTCTATTATATATCCCCCGAGTTTCCCCACCTGTATATTTTAAGAACAATGGGAAACACATAAAGAGTCCCTTGCTTTCACTGGAGCCATTTCTTCAGTCTGCGGGCCAAGGCTCTATCTACTGAACCAAACCAAAGTAGGGCTTCAAGAGATTTTTTTTTTAAAATATGTTTTTATTGATTTCAGAGAGGGATAGAAACATCAATAAGAGAGAATCATTGACCAGCTGCCTCCTACATGCTCCCTACTGGCGATTGTGCCTGAAACCCGGCATGTGCCCTGACCTGGAATCGAACCGTGACCTCTTGATTCAATGGTTAATGTTCAACCACTGAACCACACTGGCCAGGCTCTTCAAGATATTTTTGAGCCTCAAGCTCTATATGAGAAAACAAAGATATATAAAAGAAACCCAGTACTTGTTGAATCGGCATTAAGAAATTACTCACAGAATCACAGACCATAAGACTTAAAGAGAACTTTAAAAATCTTTCTGTCCAATTCTGTTTTAAGGAAAAGGAAAGTTGGGCCAAAAGGAGTATAGTGATTTTCCAGAGATTTGAGAATTGCTAAAATTAATATGACCTGTCCTTCTAAGACTCTAATTTGTCACATGTCTCTCATAATGGTTTTGTGGGTTAATTTCCTTATGTAAACCAATTATTAAAAATATTTTTCTTCTATTTGTTTCAAGTACCTTTGTTTTTTTAATGAAATGGGCTATTTCTTGGTTTAGGTGGGAATTATAACTTTATTTTCATAATATGATTAATTATATTTAAATTTTCACTATTTTTAAAAAAGATTGGTGAAATTTTAAAAAATCACAACTTCATATTTCTAGTGCTACATTTTTCACTAAAAACAAAAGTCTAGACTAACGTGATTTTTTTTTTGAAGAAACTTACTAAAAAAAATGACATTTGTCATGTCATTCCAAATGTACTTTTGGTGAATCCAAGTGGAGTGATTTCAATTTTTAGATTTTAACATTGGGAAAGAAAGCATTATTTCACTCCCACCCAACCCATAATCAGTAGTCCATTAAAAGAAAAGCAAAAAGAAAATTCTGTACCCTGACATCACTTCTAGGTGAAGTTGTCCCGAGACAGTTAAGAAAGCAGGAACATCAAAGAAATTCTCTTCAGGTACCTTTGCTTTGCTTGAAGGCTGCAAATGAAAAACATAAGCCACAAAAAGCTATTACATGCTTTGCTCTGATTTTCACATTTACGTATGTGCCACAACTAAAAATCATAACACAATTAAACAATGTAAGGCCAGGTCATGCTCATAAAAATAAAAACCAATCACAGTACATACCTAACAGAGAAAATGTCTGCTTGGGAAATGCTTAAATCAATGAAGTTTACTCCATATTTTCAAAACATACAACCAAAGGACAAAATACTTTTGTCACAAAATAAACTTCTCCCGAAGTGTTTCTGATTGAGGGGCAAACCGAGGCAAGAGATTCTGAATTAAAAATTTTAAATATGAATAATTATAGAATCTCTTAAAATTTTGACCCATGATTAAGATTTAATTTTTTAAGGGGATGGTCTCTAGAACTGTTATAAAGTTATTAATACTAATGCTCTTAATACAGATTTTAATAAACACATTATAAACTTTTAAACACATTATTTCATTTAATTTTCTCCACTACTTGGAGGTAAGAAGAGCAGAACCTATCTTTAAAAGACATGATAAGTAATTAGATTTAAAAATATTTAGGGTCATTATTCCATTTGAAATGGGTAGCTAACAAGCTAGCCAACATTTATAACAGTCAAGGTAAAAAAATTATTTAGAGTTCAAACACAATTTAAATAGCATAATCAACAAAGCTTCTGGATCAAGTTATGACTATTATACCTAATTTTTTGGAAAGAAAAAATTCTAACACAATTCTAACTAATTTATCAACCTTTGTATTTCAAGTTGTGCACTTATTTGAAAATGTTTTATTGCAATGGTGCAGTTACTATAAAAGTAATAAAGTCAATTTTAAATATACAATAGAGGATGGAAGACTCCTTTGAAGAGAATTATAGAAACACATGGAATGAAGGTATCTTATTCAATCCCACTGGTTGTTCTAAAAATACTACATATCATGTTACATATCATGTAAAGGTATGAATGTGTATTAGTGAGAAATCTAGTATAAAAATTACCAATTGAAATAATTCTCTTATTCTGTAGTTGCCTATTATTTTTCAATCCTATTTTGACATTGGTTTTAAATGTCCTATCATTGCTTTTTAAATAATGATTACATAATGATATTAAACGTACCAAATATTATATATTTTTTCTAATATTTATCAGTTTATTTTTTATTAAATTTATTGAGGTGACATTCGTTAATAAAATTATATAGGTTTCCAGTATCCTATTTGTTGTTGTTATTAATCCTCATTTAAGAATATTTTTCCATTGATTTAAAAAAAATTATTTTTTTTTTAGAGAGAGTGGGAGGGGGAGAGACACAGAGAGAGAAACATCGATGTGATAGAGACACATCAATTGGCTGCATCCCACACGCACCCGCACCTAGGCCAGAGGCGTTAGGCCTGGGCAGGGGTGGAGCCTGCAACCGCGGGGAGCTGGGGGTCCCCTGCCCAGGCCTGACACCTCTGCCGGAGGCCTCAGGCCTAGTCAAGGGGCCGATCCTGCAATTGGAGGGTGATGGGGGTCAATGCCTGAGGGCTCCCAGTAGGTGAGAGGGGGCAGGCTGGGCTGAGGGACACTCCCCCCTCCCCCGCCCCAGTGCACGAATTTCGTGCACCAGGCCCCTAGTACATATATATATGAGAAAGTATAGATTATACTTCCTCCTTTCCTTCATCTCTTTAGCCTATAATTTGTATTGAAATTTTATTCCAATTTCTCTTTTATTGTAGATACAAAAAGTCTAGTTTTTTATGACTAGATTTTAGCCTTTCATTATTAGCATTTGTACAAAATGGAATCTGATCTTTTTACATCTCTTAAATCTAACATATTTATTAACCTTTTTTTGAGAGGGAGAGGGAGACTAGGGAGGGAGAGACAGTGAGAAACAGACAGACATCAATGTGAGATCAGCTGCCTCCTGCACACCTCTTCCTGGGGATCGAGCCTGCAACCGGGCATGTGCCTTGACCTGGAATCGAACTGGCAACCTCTTGGTGCACAGGACAACACCTAACCAACTGAGCCACACCAGCCAAGGCTAATTTATATTTAAATAGATACAAACACATCGGTACTTCATTATGCCTTCCAGTGTCATGTGTAATATTTTACATACTGAAATTCATACTGCTTTTTTTTAAAAAATATATTTTATTGATTTTTTACAGAGAGGAAGGGAGAGGGACAGAGAGTTAGAAACATCGATGAGAGAGAAACATCGATCAGCTGCCTCCTGCACACGCCCTACTGGGGATGTGCCTGCAACCAAGGTACATGCCCTTGACCGGAATCGAACCTGGGACCCTTCAGTCCGCAGGCCGACGCTCTATCCACTGAGCCAAACCGGTGAGGGCCATACTGCTTTTTTAATGAATTGCTTCCTTTACATCTCATTTATATTACAATTAATGCATTGCATTGATTTTTAAAAAACTGTGTGTATTAAGTTATATTACCAATATATTTTATTTCAGGATATTAAAGGGAAATGATAAAACATTTGTTTTAAGAAGTAATTGCTCTATGCTAATAAGCCAGTAGGAGAAAG
>NW_006288013.1:2005131-2008020 GCF_000327345.1 Myotis davidii | reverse complement strand
AAAAAAAAATGCATTTCATATAAACATTAAAAAAAAAGAAATACTTGCTGAGAGTCGTGCCAGCAAAAATGGTAGGATAGGTAGTTCTGAAGGTCTATCCCTCCACAGAAAAAAACCAAAATGATCAGTTAAAACTATCAGAATCAACTATAGGAACTCAAATAGTCAAAGGTTTATAGTAACTAAACAAATGCTGAATCAAGAGGAAACTTTAAAATGGTAGACTCCACCTAACAACAGCAGGCTGCACACTCTTCTCAAGTGCACATGGAACTTGACTGTCCAGGGTAGACCACATGCTAGGACAGAGTACAAGTTTCAATAAGTTCCAACGATTGAAATCATACAAATTATCTTTTTTTGACTAGGATAGAATGAAACTAGAAATGTAAAATGGTGCATTACTTGGTATAACAATTTTGATGGTTCCTTATAAAATAAAGAATCCTATATAACAAAAGTCCAGAGACCAAAACGGCAGAACAACCAGAATGACCAGAGACCAGAATGACCACGGCCCCTTGCCCCGGCCGGTCCTGCCCCCAGCGGGGACCCCCAACCTGATCGGGGGTGTGCCCAGCCTGAAAACTGCCCATGGCCACTTGCCCCAGCCGGCCCTGCCCCCGCAGCAGGGACCCCCACCTGGATCAGGAGTGTGGCTGGCCTGCAAACTGCTTGCGGCCCCTCGCCCTGGGCCTCTATTCCTTCCTATATAATAAAAGGGCAATACGCAAATTGACCCTGACGGCGGGATGACCAGAACGACCGCTGGACCAGTCACTATGAGATACACTGACCACCTCTCAGTCCCTTTCCCCAGCCGGCTGGCTCCAATCACCGATCACCCAATGGCGAACAGGGAAGCGGGGTGGGTGGCAGCAGGGGGCGGGGCCAACTGTAGGCAGCAGGGGAAGATGGCCCTGATCACAGGCCAGGCCTAGGGACCGTATGTGTGCATGATTTCGTGCACCGGGCCTCTAGTAACTGATAACCTACTAATTCTACTCCGAGATATATACCTAAAAGAATTAAACCCAGGTACTCAAATAAATACTGTACATTAAGGCTTACAACAGCACTACTCACAGTTGCCAACAGCCAAAGGTAGAAAAAAACTCGTATGTCCATCAACAAATAAATAGATAAACAAAATGTAATATATCTAAATGATGAAATAATATTCAGACATCAGATAAAAAATCTTATGCTAAAACATGGATAAATCTTGAAAACATTATAGTAAGTAAAAGAGAGCCACAAAAGGCCACATGCTGTATGATCCTATTTACATGAAATATCTAAACAGATACATCCAAAGAGACTGATTAGTGAGAACCATGATCTGAGGGGAGAAATGGGAAGTGATTACATAACGGGCACGGGGTTTTCTTTTGAGATAATGAAAATGTTTTGGAACTTGATAGAGGTGGTAGTCACATAACATTGTAAATGCATTAAATGCCATGGAAATTTACCCTGTAAAATAGATAATTTTATGTTACAGGAATTTTACCTCATATTTTAAAGAAGCATACATAAACAAGTAATTATAGGATCCAACAGGGTAAAAACTACTAACATAGGATTGTAAATTTAAGATTTGAAATCTTAGATACTTCTGTTAGTAATGAAGAAAGAATAAAATATATGAATTAAGCATCCAACTTTGTGACTTTGCCAATGATGATAAATTGAAAAGTTGACAAATTTGACTACATTAAAATTTAATAACGGCAGATAGAGGCAAAGTTAGCAGAAGAATGACAGATTTACAAATAAAATATTTCAACACCTAAAACTGACAAGTGCTCAATAGACAGAATATATAAGTACTTTCTGCCAAGGAAATAAGAATGAGAAAATAAGTTGCTCCCCAACTGATCAAGGAATATGATTTTCAGAAAAAGCAGATTTACAGAAAGGGATATTCAAATGGCTAAGATGTCTAAGGAAACACTCAAATTCACTAGGAATAGAGACATGCAAATTAAAACAAGCATTTTGCCCAGGCTGGTGTTGCTCAGTGCTTAGAATGTTGACCTATGCACTGAGGGTCTTGGGTTCAATTCCCCATCAAGGGCACATACCTGGGTTGCGGTTTGCTTCTGGTCAGAAAGCGTGTGGGAGGCAACCACCAGATACAAGACTGTAGTTACTAGAGAGGTCTGCATTAGCTTAATGGCATTAATGGGTCCAACTCTCCACACCTCTCCACATCTGCACCCCTTGGCATATCACACACTAACTCTGAGCTTGGCCATGTGACTTCTTTGGCCAAGGGTATGGTAACAAAATTGACAAAAATTGTGGCTTGAAAAGTGCTTGTGCATTTTCACATTCTTTCTTGAACTATTCTACCACAGAGATCATGCCCTGATTAGCATAATAAAGGAATTTGAGGAATATTCGGAGAAGGGTCATCTCATGAGGCCATCATAGACCAGTCAGTTCCCAACCAACCCATCAAATGACCAAGCCCAATCCAGTCAGGACCACCGTAATGAACTGTAGACTCATGAGAAAGAAGGGCCCTGCAAAGACCAATAACAACAGTGTGCTATGAATGAAAATATGTTTATCTCAACTCTATATTCCTGAGGTTAAAAAAATTTACATTCTAAAAAGATGCGGTACATTTATACCATGGAATACTAAGTAGCAGTAAAAAAGAAGAGTCTCTTACACTTTGAGACAGCATGGAGGGACCTGGAGTATTATGCTAAGCAAAATAAGCCAGTCAGAGAAAGACAAGTATCACATGATCTCATTCATATATGGAATCTAATGAACAAAATAAACTGGTGAACAAAACAGATCCAGAAACACAGAAGCATGGAACAGACTGACAAATTTCAGAGAGAAGGCGGGGATGGGTAGGGTAGGTGGGGG
>NW_006288013.1:1994994-2004945 GCF_000327345.1 Myotis davidii | reverse complement strand
ACACACACACACACACACACACACACTTTCAGATACACGTATTTCTACAAAAACAACTACAGCCAATATACACTAAACACTCACTATGTGCCATGCACTGTGCTAAGGAGTTTACAAGCAACCCAATGAGGTAAGTATTAGTAGCCCCACTTATAGAGGAAGAAGCTGAGACACAGAGGTTAATAACTAAACTTGCCTAATGTGACACAGAACGTGAACAGAGTGGTCTGGCTCCAGAACCTCTATGCCTAGGTTCAATGTGATACGGCCACACAATATTTTCAGGAGTCACAAGAAGAGTTAACAATTAACAATGGTTGATTCTGGGGAGGAAAATTAGATCACTGGGGAACAAAATTAGGATGGAATCCTTCTGTACTGTTAAAAGCTTTCTTTTGAACTATGAACTACATTATCTAATTAAAAAATAAATTTAAAATAGCGTTTTAAAAAAAGTTGGATTCTGCCCTGGCCAGTGTTGCTCAGTTGGTTGGAGCATTGTCCCATATGCCAAAAAGTGCGGGTTCAATTCCCAGTCAGGGCACATGCTCAAGTTGCGAGTTCGATCCCTCGTTGGGGTGTATACTGGAGGCAACAGATCAAAGCTTCTCTCTTTTTTTTTTTTAAATATATTTTATTGATTTTTTACAGAGAGGAAGGGAGAGAGATAGGAAGTTAGAAACATCGATGAGAGAGAGACATCGATCAGCTGCCTCCTGCACACCTCCTACTGGGGATGTGCCCGCAACCCAGGTACATGCCCTTCACCGGAATCGAACCTGGGACCTTTCAGTCCGCAGGCCAACGCTCTATCCACTGAGCCAAACCGGTTTCGGCCAAAGTTTCTTTCTTACACTGATATCTGTCTGTCTTTTCCTCTCTCTAAAATCAATTTTAAAAAAAGGTTGGATTCTGAGGTATCGTCAGCAATTACTCAAAGCAAACAGGATAGTGGTTTTATTCCCTGTATATTCTTTAACACAAAAACCGTAAGGATTTTATCTTTTATCCTATAGTAGCATGGATTTCTTTGATCAGATCAGCACCAACAGAAAAATAAAAAAGCCAGGAACAAAGTACGAAACAAAATCAAATACCAGGAAGATCTTGGATAGTTACAAAAGTCTATCACTGTTGGGGCAGGCCAACAGAGGAGAAGGCCAAAGGATACTGAGTTCTTTTAGATCAAGTTTACTAGTACACATCTCGGTATGCTAAGCAACTAGCCCAGTGCTAGAGACAAGTAATTGTTCCACAAGTGCTTGTTGACTAGAAGAGTGAGATGAAGTGTGAGCAGGGGGGTCAGCAATCGGGATCAGAGGAGACAAAGACTAATGAACATGCAAGGATGGCACCGTAAGCTCCTGTGGCACACTGAGCCGTAAACACTGCTGGCGGAGAGTCCTGGCTGTGCTGCTCTACATATGTACTGTTAGTGTTATGTTTGCTTTCAAACACAGGTGCTGACAAGCAGGTAGTACAACAGAAAGAAGTTATTTCTCATGTTAACGTTCATTAGTATAGTGCCTAGAAGTAGTTTTCTATTAGTTTTCCACGTAAAGTTGTAAATGGATGTTTACTATGGTTTTTCTTTAATATCACCAATCATCTTAATGCCTATAAGAATTTTTAAAAATACAAAATGTAGATAATATATTTTGAATATATGGTTAAGTTTAAAGTAGCTTTGAGAAAAGTTTTCATTTTCTTCAGCGAAGTAAATGAAGTGACTATTATGAGTCTATCTCCCTTTCACCCATGCCAATAAACACCTAATTTATAGATATCCTGCATAATTAATTGCAGTTTTGGGCTGAATATAAAAGACATCTTTTTTCCCCTGCCCAGTATCCCAACAGCATCTACCTAATTCTGATACCCACCAAACAGGAAGATTGAGAAAAGATGATAAGATAGTATTGTCAATATAATCTGATCACCACATCTTTTTCTTTCTCAAGGACGTGACTCACTCAGTTCCAAAGAAGGCATATATCGATATACTCTCTTACAACCCTCTGCTCTCACCCAGTTATCTTTGGGACAGCTTTATTTCCTTCTCTCTTTATGCCAGCACGTCTCAAAATGACCCAAATCTACATCAAGCACTATGAGAGTTATGCATTTTAAAGTAAAAATCAAAAAATAAAATAAAGTAAAAATCAAACATGATCCTAAAAATGCCACGTTTAGTTTATTTTTAAAAGTTTCTGAAGCAAAATATTGAGCTGGGTGATGGCATTTGGTTGTTTATTGTCTTGTTCTCGGTAATTTTCTGTATGTTCAAATTTACAAAAAACAAACCCACAGGTCAATATTTACAAATCTTAAAAATGTATCCCAAGTGTCAGTACTTTTTATTTTCTTCAAGCATAAAATAAAATGTTTCTTATTCAGTTTCACTGTTCTTGTTTTGTTTAATTACTAGTGTTCCATAAAGTTTCTTTAATAGTTGCCGTATTTTATCTATATGATGCAGTAAACAGTCTTCTGGCTGCCCTGTGAATATAATTATTATATTTTCTGAAAGGGAAAATGAATTATAAGATCCAAAATAAATCACTTAAAAATGAACTTTCCAAATTTCTAACCTTTCCAAATGAATAGATTCTGCTGTACCTGAAAGAAAACAAGATAACTAAACATAATAAATAAAACAAAAATACAAGTATTTTACATACTATTGAAACACCATGACAAAAATCAGTAAGTAGGATACAAGTAATGAGATAACATTCTTTTTTAAAAAATTTAATTTTATTTTTCCATCACCATTTAACCCCTCTATGCCCTCTCCCACCTCCACCCATCCTCCTTGACCCCCATAATCACTGCACTGCTGTCCTTGTCCATAAGTTTCTTCCTTTTTGATCAATCCCTCCACTACCATCCCCACCACCCCTGAGCTGTTTGTCTGCTCTCTACCTATGAGTCTATCTCTATTTTGTCTGGTAGTTCAGTTATAACAAGCATTCTTGATGGTTTATATTCAGAAATATTTTTTTTCACAATGAACAAAAGCTGATTCCAAATATTTATTTCAGTGTACAGTACTTTAAGAAATGTCTTTATATTACTTTATATTCTATTTCTCCCAAGTAAGAGAAAATATCAGAAGCTGAAAGACAAATGTTAAAGATGGGATAAGAGTCAATGAATTATGAACCATAATTGTAAGAATCAGAAATTATTATGGATATTCTAAAAACACCAGAAATTACCATATTATTATTATCCTGAAGTTCCTCAGGAAAAAACATATATTCACATCACTCTATCTGCCACAATGTAAATAAAAACTTCTTCAACTTATTCCTGGTTGATACAATTATATATCCACCAAGCTGACCTAGCAACCTCTTACCTCAGTGATTTGAGATACTATCTTTATACATTTCCATACAAACTTGGATCTATTACTGAGCTTTTATCTATCCCATTGGTTTATTTGTGCACCAATACCACACTAATTTAATGTAGAGACTTTACAGTATATTTTAATTGATTATTCAGCATTTTGACTGTATTCCTTAGCATTAACATGAATGGAAACTTTTCTAAGTTCTCTTCATTGAATAATAAATTTGTGTTTTATCTCAAATGCAGATATCTCCCATATTTCCAAACCCTACTTCAATTCATTTTTCAGTTCAACAAATATTTACAGTGATTACTATGTGCCAGGTACTAGGCTTAGTGCAAGTTTACAGTAATGAATAAGAGACAACATCCCAGAGGAACTATGATATTTTTTAATTTCATGGGTTAACACCATGAAACAAAAGGTATTTAATATGAATCTTTCATCTTAAGAGTTTTTGAAATTTGTGATATGTCTGGAAGAGATTACATAGACAAAGTCCCAATTTATTCACTCATGAATCAATTTGGTTTGTTAACACTAGATTGCCCAAGGAAGTCATTTTGACTGCTTGGGGTAAATTTTTAAAAAAGTGCACAGAAGAAGGCCACCAAATTTTGAGGAACGATTGGACAACAACATTACCAGAAATACGTGCATTTATTGGGATTTTATATGCTCGTGGAGCCTACGAGGCAAAAAATTTAAAACTCAGTTATTTATGGTCAGCAAAGTAGGGTCCCGAATTTTTTAGAAAAACTATGGCCAGAGAAAAGTTCAAGCAAATCCTACGATTTATTCGTTTTGACAAAAGAACCGAAAGAAGTAGGCACCTACAAACAAATAAGGTTGCCTTGGTTTCGGAAATATGGGACAAGTTCATTGAAAATAGTCAAGCTTGCTATCAACCAGGGCAAAATATAACAGTTGACGAGCAATTATTTCCGTCAAAAGCCAGGTGCAGGTTTACACAGTATATGCCTAATAAACCCAACAAATTTGGCATCAAATTCTGGCTTGCATCAGATGTTAGTAGCAAATATGTTTTGAATGGTTTTCCTTCTTTGGGGAAAGATGAACAACCATCGTCAATGCTTCTCAGTGAACACGTTGTTCTGAAACTTGTTGAGCCATATACAGGCTGTGGAAGAAATGTCACGACCGATAACTTTTTCACTAGCATGTCACTCGCGACAAAATAATCAAATGACTCTTATTATTGAATTGAGTAAATTTCTTATATGATCAGTTCGGCTCTGTATTGAAATAACAGTTTTCATTTTTTTTCGATTACCGTCACATGATAACATACAAGTACATGATAAATTGTCGATACACTTGATAAGTTGCAGTTGCTCAATAAGCTAAACTAGTACTTGTTATTCGAATCTTTATGCAGTGATACTTGTTCTAATAAGTTGTTTATTTTATTTCTTTTGTGCCCTAAATTCATGAAAGAAATGTCGAATAACTTGTTATATAACTGTAAATAATATAAAAAATATTAAAAATTAATTTTAAACAAATTTCTTTACACATTAGTTATTCTTTCACAATGCAGTCATTTTGACGGCTTTTGGGCAATATAGGTATATACTAAATTTCAGTCTTTCTAGTGTTAACAGCCTGAAGAAACTAACAGAACGTTCTCCAAGTTTTTTACTCCTTTAGAGGTACTAACTTTCCAAAAATAACTGGCTCACAGATTGATGAAAGAACTACCTGCTGCTCATTTTAATGGCTGAGGATGGGTGGATGGGTGAGTGGGTATACCAACCATGTGTTCACAGAAAATAACTCACAAGCAGTATCCTGGCCATGCACACGGAAAAGCCAGTCAATACCACTACACACCTATTAGAACACTGAATGCTGTTGAGGATGTGGAGCAATAGAAACCCTCATTCATTCTGGTAGCAATGTAAAAGACACAGCTACTTTGGAAGATAGTTTGGTGGTTCCTTATAAAACTAAAAATACTCTTGCCATTACCCAAAGAGCTAGAAACTTACATTCACATGAAAACCTGCACACAGATGTTTATGGCAGCTTAATTCACAATTGCCAAAACTTGGAAGCGACCAAGATGTCCTTCAGTAGGGCAATGGATAAATAAACTATGGTACATCCAGATAATAAAATATTATTCAATACTAAAAAAAATAAGCTATCAAGCCATGAAAAGACATGAAGGGAAAAAATGCTTATTACTAAGTGAAAAAAGCCATTCTGAAAAGGCTACATACTACATGAGTACAACTACAATTGACCCCTGAACTGCACGGATCCACATATATGTGAAATCCTATCTGTGTTGTTCAAGGACTGACTGTATTTCCTTCCATGGTTGGGAATCCACCTGGGTATGTAGAGGGTGGACTTAAGTTATTATGAAGATTTTCAACTGTGTGCTGGGTCAGTACCCCTAAACCACACATTGTTCAAGGGTCAAGTGTATATCACATTCTGGAAAAGACAAAACCATGGAGATAATAAAAACATCAGTGGTTGCCAGGGGCTGGGAGGAGAGGGGTGAATAGGCAGAACATGGAAGGTTTTAGAGCCGTGAAACTATTCCATATGACACGATAATAGTGGATACATGCCATTATACATTTGTCCAAACATAGAGAATGTACAACACAGAGTGAACCCTTATGTAAATTATGGACTTTGGATGACAATGTTGCATTAATGTATGGCAAGCATGTCAAACTTGTGGCTGATAAACGATGTAGGATAATCCTCTATAATAAAAGGCTGATATGCAAATCAACTGAATGGCGGAACAACTGGTCGCTATGACGCGCACTGACCACCAGGGGGCAGATGCTCAATGCAGGATCTGCCCCCTGGTGGTCAGTGCGCTCTCACAGGGGGAGCACCACTCAGCCAGAAGCCCTGAGCTGGGCTCACAGCTGGCGAGTGTAGTGGCAGTGTTGGGAGCCTCTCCCATCTCCACGGTAGCACTAAGGATATCCAACTGACAGCTTAGGCCCGCTACCCCCAGGGAGCGGTCCTAAGCCATCAGCTGGACATCCCCCGAGGACTGGTGCACTGGGCCTCTAGTCAATTATAACATCTGTACCACTGTGTGGGATGTTGATAATGGGGGAGGGTATGTATGTGTGGCGCAGGGGTATATGGGAAATATTTATATCTTTTCTTAATTTTGCTATCATCCTAAAACTGTTCTGAAGAGTAAAGTCTGTTTTAAAAAGCCAGTCAACATATGGATCTCTATGATCAATATGCTATATCATTCATTTGCCAAGGGAAATGATCTCATTTCTATCAGTCTCAGCAAATAAAAATGAGATCAAGAATTCAGACAATGCCGGTAGCACCAGCAAGTTGAGGAGGTCGTTGTACTCACAGAGGGTACAATTTGATCCTTACTCTGCCTTCTTTACTGCAAAGATGAGACTCAGAAAGGAATGTAGGTTTTTTACATATGTTATACTTTATAAATGTGCCCAGAGGCTTCAGAATTAGATGATAAAACCAACAAACAGACACTGAGGAACAGAACTTACTTAATTATCACCACATTATTTAAAACATTCCTTATTAGGAACTTTGAGGCATACTATACTGGCAATAAGGAATATAACCTCATAGGATATAAACAAAAAATTCAATTTCTACACGTTAAAACTCTTAAAAAGGCAGATTTTGATGCAGGGGTTAGCAAGGTTTAAGGCACTATAAAAATTGATAATTTACTTATGAGACCCAAAGAGTATTATGTTTCTACAAAAAGTATTTGCTAAAATACTACTAAAAGCCTGCTAATGTTATCTTTTGTTCTCTAATTTTTCTATTGCAATATACAACACACATGAAGAAAAGTACAGTAATGTACAGCTTGACAATTTATCACAAAATAAATGCCTATATTACTACTTCCCACATCACAAGATAGAACATAATAACAACTGGGAAGACTAGTGTCCCAACCCTCAATAATTCCTCTTTCCTCCCCAAAGGTAACTGTTAACTCTGATCATCAAAACACTGTATTACTTTTCTAAGAAGAACAAACTAAGCCCAAAGTTAGCTGAAGGAAGGAAATAAGTATCAGTGAAAATAAATAAAATAGAAACTAAAAAAAATAGAAAAGATGGATGAAACCAAGAGCTTTTTTTTAAAAAAAGATATAACAATCCTTCTCAAACTCTTCAAAAAAAATATAATAAGAGGAGGGAACACTTTCAAACTCATTTTTCAGAGGGAGCGTTACCCCGAAAATACCAAAGCCAGACAAGGAAAATACAAGAAAAGAAAATTACAGACCATTATTCCTGATGAACATAAATGTAAAAACCCTTAACAAATATTAGAAAACCAAATTAAACAATACATTCAAAGGGTCATACACCATGGACAAGTGGGATTTATTTAAGGGACCCAAACATGGTTCAACATCTGCAAATCAATCCGTATGACACAGCATGTTAACAAAATGAAGGCTGAAATCATATGATCATCTCAATAGGCTCAGGAAAAGAATTTCTCAAAACTCAACATCTTCATGACAAAAAGTCTTAACAAATTGGGTTTAGAGGGAATGTACCTCAACACAATAAAGGCCATATATGACAAGCCTTTATGTTTTGACAGCTAACATCATACTCAACGGTGAAATACTAAAAGCCTTTCCTCTAAGCTCAGGAATAAGATGAGGAAGCCCACTTCACAATTTTTATTCATCACAGTACAGGAAGTTCTAGCCAGAACATTTAGACAAGGAAAAAAAAAAAAAAAAAAGGATCCAAATCAGAAAGGAAGTAAAACTGTCACTATTTGCAGATGACATGATATTATATATAGAAAGCCCTAAGGACTCCACCCAAACACTATTGGAACAAATAAACGCATTCAATAAAACTACAGGATACTGCCGAAACCGGTTTGGCTCAGTGGTTAGCTTTGACTCAACTACAGGATACAAAATCAACATATAAAAGTCAATCCTAACTGGTTTGGCTCAGTGGACAGAGCATTGGCCTGCAGACTGAAGGGGCCCGGGGTTCGATTCCAGTCAAGGGCACTCATCTCAGCTGCAGGTTCAATTCCTGGTCCCATTTGGGGAGGTGCAGAAGGCAACCAATAGATGTGTCGCTCTCACATCAATGTTTCTCGCTCTCGTTGTCTCTACCCCTCTCTTCCCTTCTCTTTAAAAATCAATGAAAAATTATCCTCAGGTAAGGACTAACAATAAATAAACAAACAAATAAATAAATAAGTAAGTAAGTAAGTTTCTATACGCCACCAACAAACTATCAGAAAGAGAAATAAAGATAATGATGTTTTTTTAACGTCCAGTGTAACAAAACGGGAAGCACACATACAGCACTTGTGCTGCGCACTGAAGTGTAGTTGCTGTCTCAAGGAAAAGCGCTGGTGTGATTGTGTGAACTGAGAGTTGGGAAAGCTGCTTTGTTTCATGGAACACGAATTTTACTTGAAAGAGTGACTGACACGATTATTCAGTCTGGATATTTGGCTGACCTTTCCTCAAAACTAAATGAAGGCAGCTTATCACAGCAGGGAAAACAACTGACAGCATTTTTAAACAATGATAAAATATGAGCTTTTTAAACAAAAATTGGGATTTTGGAAAATGTGAATCTATCTCCCCTTATGAACTTGATAGCTTCCCAATCTTTAAAGACCTTTTAAAATGAGATTGAGAGTGTTATTAATGAATGTGATTTTTTGATACTGTATAAAATGAAATGCATCAACAATTAAAAGGTCTGTGCAACTCAGATTACCAATATTATCCAAGTGTATGATGCTACAAAATCATGCATGGGTAAAAGATCCACTCAAACTGTAAGCTACACAAAGGATTTCAATGTAATGGAGTATTAAAGGATGAAAATATATGTTATAGTAAGAACTGGGAAGACTATTCCAGGCACAAGCAACAGTCAGCAGAGAGATCAGTACATTATGATGCTAGTACAGATTCTACATTGCATCTAATCTTTAAGAAACTAACTAATTTGTTGAGTTGTGGTATCTTATCAAAGAACAGACACATAATCTGAAAAGGCTGTTAAAATACTCTTTTCCAACTACATATCTATATGAGGCTAGATTTTCTTAACATACTTCATCCAAAACAAAAGACTGAAACAGATTGAATGCAGACAGAAGAGAATCCAGATGTTTTATATTAGTGCAAATATATAAAATACCACTTTTCTCACTAATTCTTTTTATTTTAGAAAAAATATATTCATCTTTCATAGAAATATTTAAGGTAAATATAATGAGCTTATTACAATTAATTTTAAATGAAGTAATAAATATTTAAAATGTCTCAGATATGATTTCTAATATGCAAATATCAAGAATAAAATTCATGCCCTAACCTGTTTGGCTCGGTGGATAGAGCGTCGGCCTGTGGACTGAAAGGTCCCAGGTTCGATTCTGGTCAAGGGCATGTACCTCGGTTGCGGGCACATCCCCAGTAGGGGGTGTATAGGAGGAAGCTGATCGATGTTCCTCTCTTATCGATGTTTCTAACTCTCTATCCCTCTTCCTTCCTCTCTGTAAAAAATCTCTCTCTCTCTCTC